>NW_006399847.1:3625744-3631740 GCF_000299155.1 Elephantulus edwardii
GAGGATAGAAGGAGAATTGATGCCTTTGAGCTGTGGTGCTGGAGAAGAGTTTTGAATGTCCCCTGGACTGCCAAGAAAACAAACAGATTCATCCTGGAGAGGGTTAAACCAGGCTGCTCCTTGGAGGCAAGGATTCTGGGGCTCCATCTGACCTACTTCGGACGTGTTATAAGGAGGGACAGGTCCTGGGAGAGGGACATCATGCTTGGGAGTGTGGAGGGATGGCACAAGAGGATAAGACCCTCTATGAAGTGGATTGATTCAGTGACTGGGGTAATCGGGATGGGTGTGTCAGAGGCAGTGTGATAGGCACAGGATAGAGCAGGGTTTAGGGCTGTTGTTGTACAAAGGGTTGCTATGAGTTACAAGGGACTTGAGGGCACATAACAACAACAATAACAACAACAACAACAAGAAGTTTATTTACAAAATTAGAATACATTGTTTTCCAGAACAGATTCTTCCAATTTCCCTCCCCCACCTATCAAATTCTATACTCATATTTTCATTAATCACATTCATTCATCCACACGTTATCTCTTCTCCAGCAATAAAGCTAACATAGTTAAATAAATAATTGTACTAAAGTGTGATAACTAGCTCTGCAAACATCTGCATGAGTAGGTAGCGCCAGGTTCCCACTCGTCTTTCTTGCCCATTTTCTCTCTGAACACTATACTGAGGCCAACAGACCTGATTTTCAGTTCCCTTATTGAAGAATTTATGGAGAAAAAACCCAAAGCTACAAATTTCAGTAGTACAAGCATTAATATTATGTTGTTGTTGTTTTAATTTTCAGGTGCTGTCAAATATGACTCATAGTGACCAACAGATCTGAACATTTTCTGTCCTATCTTGTGCCAATCTCACACCTGAGCCCAGTGCTGCAGTTGCTGTGTCAATTCACCTGATTAAGAGTCTTCCTCTTTTTCACTGTCACTCCACCTTCTCAAACATGATGTCTCTCTCCAAGGAATAGCCTCTCCTAACAACATGTCCAAAATATGCAAGACAAAACTATATCATATTTACCTCCAAGGAGAACTATAGCTGCACTTTCTCCAAGACATACCTGCTTGTGTTTTTGGCAGTCCATGGGAGATTCAGTATGTTTCTAAACACTACAACTTAAAGGCATCAATTCTTCTGTCATCCTTATTCATTGCCCAGTTCTCAGAGGCATAATAAGTGACAGAAAATACCATGAACTTTAGCAGGTACACCTTATTCATTCCTCAAACTGACATCATTGTTCCACTATAATTTGGAGAGGTCCCTGACTGCAGATTTTCCCAGTGCAATATGTCTCCTGATCTTCTGAATATAATATGCATTCTTATATAATAACCCCATAGGTATGTATGGAGTTTTTTAGGACCCAAATATCCTTCCCTGAGGTTGGTACATGGGATTTAGACTTAAATCCTCCTAAACAAGAGACAGAAATCAGCATGAGAGACCAGCAGCATTGTGAGGTACAAGCCAACACAAATGTGACTCATGGCCTAAGTCATAATATCAAGGGGTATCAAGTGGGTAGGGAGGTGCTTGACTGGGTAGGAGGGAGGTGCTGGACTGGGTAGGAGGGAGTGCAAGGGATGCAGATACAGCAGAGAAAGGGAAAGGACAAGACACACAAGGGGCGGGGGGATAGGCATTGAATGTGCTGGTTATTTCTGTAAGGGCAAGTGTCTTTCATCTGTTCCTTTCAGTAAAATGTTTCTCAGATACTGTTTGAAAGCTAAGTATCCAAATCAAGACAGACTAGGAAAAAGGATTGGGCAGTCACTTCTGAAATATAGCACACCTTCAAAAACTGTATGTACAGTAGAGCACACTTAGAGTAGAATAACATAAATGGCAACTGAGGCTGAACCCTCAAATTTGGAAACACAAAGGAGGAGGAACAGTTTAAGCAGAAACTAATGATTGGAATGTTGAATGTGGGATGCATCAATGTAGGAAAATTGGACATTGTTAGGGAAAAAATGGAACACATAAATATTGATATTAGGTACTGGAGAAACGAGATGGGACAATTTAAATCAGATGATCATATGATCTATTATGCCGGAGATGAAAATGTAAGGAATCGAGTCAGTCTCATAGTTAAAATGGCCATTTCTAGATCCATCTTGAAATACAATGTTGTGAGTGACAGGATAATATTCATACACATACAAGGCAGACCTGTTAATATCAGTATCATTCAAATTTATGCACAAACAACAAGAGCCAAAGAGGAGGAAATGGATGATTTCTACCAACTTTTGTAGTCAGTAATTGATCTAACGTGCAACTGAGATACATAAATAATAATGAGTGACTGGAATACAAAAGTGGAACCAGGAAGAAGGGTCAGTAGCCAGAAAACATGGACTTGGTGACAGCATGAGGCTGGGGAGAGATGAGAGAACTCTTCACAATCGATGCACAATTCACTGCAAATACCTTTTATAAGAAACATAAATGCAGGCTATGCAAATGGATTTCCTTTGATGGTATGTACAGGAATTAGACTGATTACATTTGTGGAAGGAATCGTTGGGAAAAGTCAATATCAGTAGTGAAAAGTATGCCAGGTGCTGATTGCAAAAAAGACCATCAACTACTCACATGGAATTTAAAATTAAGGCTAAAGAAGATCAAATCATATTTGATCTCAAGTCTATCCTCTCTGGCAGAATTTAAAAAACAACTCAAGAATAGGTTTGAAGACTTGGCCACTAATGAATGAAGACCATATGAGCTGTGGGAGGATATCACGAATACCATCCACATAAATGGAAAAGGTCATTAAAAATACAGAGGAAGAAAAAAGACAAAACAGAATGTCAGAAGAGACTCTGAATATTGCACGAGAGCACTGAGAAGCCAAACAAAGGGAAGAAATAAAAAAGTTAAGGACTTGAATAGACTATTTCTAAAGGCAGCTTTGCAAGACAAAGCAAAGTATAAGGAAATGTGCAAGGAACTGGAGTTAGAAAATCTAAAGGGCCAAACTTGCTTGGGATTTCTTAAGCTATAGGAACTAAAGAACAAATTCAAGCCACAAGTTGCAATACTTAAGGATACTATAGGCAGAATATCAAGTGATCCAAGAATCATTTTTTTAAGAGGATGGAAAAAAGTATACTGAGTCACTATACCAAAAAGACTTGGCTGACACAGGAGAATTTCATGAAACAGCATATGATCAAGAGGCAATGATGATAAAAGAGGAAGTGCATTCTTCTCTGAAAGACCTGGCAAAAACAAGCCCCCAGTAACTGATGAAATATCAATAGACATATTTCAAGAAGCAGTTGCTGCCCTGAACATGTTCACCAGGTTGTGCCAAGAAATCTGGAGGACAACCACTCAGCCCCCTGACTGGAAGATATCCATACTTATTATCCCCATCCCCAAAAAAAGGTGACCCAAAAGAGTGTGGAAATTATTAAAAATATCACTAATATCACATGCAAGCAAAAGCTTGCTCAAGATTATCCAAAGATGACTGGAACAGTACATCAATAGAGAACTACCAGAAATACAAGCCGGGTTTAGAAAAGGTCGTGGCACTAGAGATGTTATCACCCATTTCAGACTGATCTTGGCAGAAAGCTAGTAATACTAGAATAATGTCTATCTGTGTTTCACTGACTATGCAAGGGCATTTGACTATATGGATTACAACAAACTGTGGCTAACCTTGAGGAGAATGTGAATCCCAGAACACTTGATTATGCTCATGTGAAATCTATACTGAGACCAGGAAGCAGTCCTCAGAACAGAACAAGGAAACACAAATAGTTCATATGCAGAACAGATCATACAGGATGCTGGGATTTATGAAGAGGAATGTGGTATCAGGATAGGTGGAAGATTCACCAACGACCTATGTTATGCAGATGACACACCTTCCTTGTTGAAACTGAAGAGGACCTGAAGTATTTGCTGAAGAAGGTTAATTACTGTAGTCTTCAATATGGATTGAAGCTTAACATCAAGAAAACAAAAAATTCTCACTACTGGGCCACACCATGATATATGGAGAAGAGACTGAGGTTAACAATTTCAGCTTGCTCAGCTCCACAATCTTGGCATCAGCCATCAGGAAATCAAAAGACATACTACACTGGAGAAGTCAGCTGTCAGGGACCTCTCCAGAGTGCTGAGGAACAATGATGTCAGTCTAGAGAATAAGGTGCACCTGGTCTACACTATGAACTTTGGAATTATATGCTATGCTTTAGAGAGCTGGACAATGATGAAGGATGACAGAACAAAAATCAATATTTTGAGTTGTGGTGCTGAAGAAGAATCTTGAACATACTATGGACTACTAAGAAAACAAGTATGTCTGTCTTGGAGGGGGTGAAATCAAGTTTCTTCTTGGGGGCTAGGAAGGACATCATGCTTGGAAGAGTGGAGGGACAGTGCAGTAGACCCCAATGAGATGGCTTGATGTAGTAATTGAAGTAATGGGGGAAGGTGTTTCAGAGTCAGTAAGACTGGCTCAGGACAGGGCGGCTTCAGAGATGTTGTATATAGAGTCACTCAACTAGATGGCATATAACAACAACAATTATTTTATTTACATATCTGGGGCTTCAAGACTTTTGTTCATAGGGCTGCTATGAATCGTGTTCAGCTTGAAGGCAAACAACAACATAGTGTTATTAAATCTTCACCTATAAAGTGAATACAGAGATTAGGAATTATTTTCATCCTCATTTTATGATAAAGTAACGAAGATTCATAAGAGTTACAAAAGTTATAGCAAAGGGTAAAAAGTGAGGTCAAATCAAGTCTTAACATTTGCATGTAAAATTCTGTCTACTTCATTAATATTCAATGAAAAATATAGTTTCTAAAATATTATACTCTCAATTCTACGTACGGCTATCTATATTTTTAAGAGGCAATGCTCATAGAATAGCCTTGAATGCCACTTATTCTGCAGAAATGACAAAACATAATACACAAAATCTAAAGTGTTGATTTACCTTTTAGGAAATTTTAATTTATGAATTCAAATTGGGAGGTGAAAGGATAAAATCACTTGTGTATTCTTTTTGAAAAATGGGAGATTAATTCTAAGCTTTTCATGCAACAGCAGGTAGCTCTTGAATGCTTTTTAAAGAACACATGGAGACAATGATTCATGATTGAAGAATCTCATGGTTCTTCCCTTTCCATCTCCCCTTTGTGGGGAAGATTCATCTTTCTATCAGCTTTGTCATATTTAATTAGATTCCTCACAATGTGTCATTAGATGCTGTTTATTTCTTACCTTACTCCCCCCCATAACAGTATGACTTTCCCTTCTCCAAAGAGAATGTGTTCTTGAAACTACATTTGTGACTATCTTCTTATGATCAGCTTCCTTAAATCAAACAGAAGAGGTAAGTGGTTAAGATGTAAGCCATGTAGGAAAATCCAGAGTTGCACCACACTGCCACACTTTGGCTACTCTATTTCTCTATTACTTTTATTTCTGGAAGAACAGATACTAAGGATAGTAAATAAAGTAATGAAATAGTCTTTTAAATGTACTTATTTCTTCCAAGAATATCTACTATGCATGAATTAGAAGACAGTTTATATAACAGTTACAGCTAAGTTTCTGTACTAATAGAAAACCAACAGGCATAAATTATAAGTCCACAACAGTATATACATGTTGTTTTTGATTGCTTTCAAGTTAAGCACTACTCATGGTGACCCTAAGAACAAAAAGGCCTAAAGCCTCTCTACAAACTGTCAACATTTATCAAAGTTCCCAGAGTTTCCAGAGGCATGTTATTATGTTATTTAGGAAATGGATGCCACTCCTGCTTCCGAATACACACACACATACATACACACACACACACACACACACACACACACACACACACACATCTCCAAAGTGTTTTCCTGTCAAACATTCTTCTAGGTGGTATAGCACTAGTCTGTGCATTGCTGTACAGAGGTAACTCATGGTTGCTGTGATGCTGAAGACTATGACA
>NW_006399847.1:3632058-3647532 GCF_000299155.1 Elephantulus edwardii
AAGAATGTAATGAGTTGATGATTCCCTGTTGTTACCTTTACTGATTAATTTCAGTGGGTTTCTGGGTATTAAACTGAAGCTTTAGGAAGAGTGTATGAGTGATAATAATGCAACATAATGATATTATAAATTGAGGTTGTTTATATTTGTAAGGTGCATTCTAGTTGACTCCAACATATAGTGACTCAGAATGAAACCACGCTTAATCTTGCACCACCCTGAAAATATCTACTGTACTTAAGCCAATTGTGGCAGCCACTGTCTTCAATCGATCTGGTCAAGGGTTTTCCTCTTCCTCATTGACTCTCTGTTTTTCTAAGCATAACGTACTCTTGCAGAGGCTAGTCTCTCCTGGTAATGTGAACAAAGTTTGTGAGCTAAAGTCTCACAATCTTTGCTTTTAAAGGCTATTCTGATTGGGTTCTTCCCCCCAAGACTGACACACTGACACACTCACTCTCTCTCTGTCTCTCTCTCTCCGTATATATATTAATGTCATGTATTAATGAGTTTCCCTCCAATCCTGATGCCACATTCCTCTTTTAATATAGATTAAATAGATATGGATAGAGATACTACCCTGGTGCAGTCCCTTCATAATTTTAAACTATGCAGTGTTCCCCTGTATTGTTTGCACAACTGTCTCCTGGTCCAGGTATTGGTTTTACATGAACAAAATCAAATGTTCTGGGACTCCCAGTCTCAACATCAGCCACAACTTATTATGTTCCACATAGTCAAATGCCTTTGAATAGTTAGTAAAGCACAAATGAGCATTTTCCTGGTATTACCTGCATTATGCAGATGATACAACCTTGCTTGCTCAAAGTGGGGAGGATTTAAAGCATTTGTTGCAGAACATCAAGGAACACAGTTTTCTATATGGATTAAATTTCAATGTCAAGAAAACCAGGATTCTTATCACTGGACCAATAGGCATGTCATGATTGATGGAGAAAAGATTGAAACTATCAAAAACTTCATCTTACTTAGATCCAAAATTAACACCCTTGGTACCAGCTGTCAGAAAATTAGGAGGTATATTGCACTGGGAAAATCTGAAGTTAAGGACCTTTCTAAATTATTGAGAAGTAATGATGTCAGATTGAGAACTAACGTGCGTCTGATTCAGGCTAGGGTTTTTCCAATCACTTGCTATGCATCTGGACAGTGAATAAGGATGACAGAAGAAGAATACATGTGTCTTTGAACTGTGGTGTTGTAGAAGAGCACTGAACATCCTATGGACTGCCAAAAGAACAAACAAATATGTCTTGGAGAGGGTGCAGCTTGAGTGCTCTTTGTAGACAAGAATGATAAGGGCATCTTGATAGAAGGGGCTACTCCCTGGAGAAGGATATGATGCTAGGAAGAGTGAAGGCTCAGTGAAGGAGAAGAAGACCCTCAAGCAGATAGACTGATGTAGTGACTGCTGCAATGGGCTCTTGTGTGTTGGCAAGTGTGAGGCTGGGACAGGACAGAACAGGGTTCAGATCTTTTGTTTATAGGGTCACTGTGAGATGTACTCTACTTGATGACACCTAACAATAACAATGCCATGTCTATAGGGAGCTCTGGTGGTGTTGTCAGCAGGAAGCCCTGTTACTAACTTGCTACAAATGATGCAGAGGGAGGGGGGATTAATCATCACATTGTACAATTTAATGGGTAGGGGGTGAGGGGAATGGAAAGGATTGGTTTGAATTTGTATTCAAAGTTTGTAAATAAACTAGTAGAAAAAAGGAAAGAAAATATTTTAAAAAATAAATACCCTCCCAAAAAGAAAAACCAAACTTGCATTTGGTCAGCAGGAGCGTCATCCAATTCCGGAAAAGCATGCCTCCAGAAACTGTAGGAATGTGGAGAAACAATGAAAGTCATACAAGTGTTCAGGTCTTTCATTCATAGAGTCACTATGAGTCATCTACAACTAGACAGCACTTAGCAACAACAGAGACAGTGCTCTGTTGGCGTAGTGGACAGAAAGTTATGCTACCAAGCCAAAGGTGAGTTATTTTAAACTGTGGCCCGAAGGCCTGGTTTTGTTTTTGGTGAAACATTCTTCTAAGTGGTACAGCACTGGTGTGTCCATATGCCATCCAGAGATTACTTGAGATTGCTGTGATGCTAAACACTGTGACACTGATGTGTCAAATGTGATATTAGTTACCCAACGTGGTACTCTCTGATTAAAACAAGCTTGGACTCAGGAGTGGCATCCACTTCCGAAATAGCTTGCCTCTAGGAACTCTATGAACATGGAGAAACGATGAAAGTTATACAAGTAAGTGTTCAGGTCTTTCGTTCATAGGATCGCTATGAGTAGCCTACGACTTGATGGCACTTAACAACAACAACGTCAATCATAAAGAAGTAGTTTTATGGATACTGTTATTTTATTTTTCTATTAAAATATTCTTTCTACAAAAACAAAAAACGATTTATGTAACTTTGTATGTAAACCAGAATTTAAAAAAATATATCACTGGCTTGAACTCAGCAGGTATTCTTCAAGCTGTTTCCTTCTGTAAAGAACTGTTGTCTTTGAACCCCTAGGGGGCAGTGTTGCTTTGTTTCCTATGGAAACTGTGTGGACAGCAATAGGATTTAATGCTATTTATGTAGGTTGCCTGGTGGCACAACAGTTAAAGCACTTTGCTGTTAACAATGATGGTGGTTAAATTCACTAGCCATGTAATGGGAAGATGATATGGCAGGATGCTTCCCACAGAGATTTACAGGCTTGGAATCCTATGAACATTTATTAAACAGTCACTGTGAATTGAAATAGGCCTGATAGGAGTAGGCACACTGTAGTATTGCTACGTATTTTTATGTATGTTCATAACTTGATGGCCTAACCTCTAATTTTCTGGACTTACAGATATTTAAAATAGCCATACTAACAGACTGGTTTAGACGTATGATTATTTTCAGCTATTGAGAAATAAAACACAAAATTATGTATTGTTAACAGCATGACAAAATATTCTTCACAGTACACATTGCTCTATAAAAATGTTTTTCCACAGAAATCGAAAGGAATCACTGTTTTCTGAATAATTGGGCTTGAAAGAGGCTGAAAGAGAAGGAATTAGAGTCCTTGCTCCACACTGCCACCTGCTGTCTATTTGTAAAACAACAGTGAACATGTCAAATGCCTAAAATCTGAGCGCTGGGAGCATTATTAGAAAGTATATGACAACGCTTTGCTATTGTGAACAAAGTAGCAATAAATTTGAGTGTGCATATACCTGCTTGGGTGGCAGTCATAGTTTCTTTTGGCTATATTCCCAGTAGTGGAACAGCTGGATCAAATGCAATTTCTATTTCCAACTTTTTGAGAAAGCGCCATACTGCCTTCCATAGCAGTTGCATCATTTTACACTCTTACCAATAGCGAATAAGGGTTCCAATTTCTCCATAACCTCGCCAGTATTTGTTGTTTGCTGCTCTGTTGAATTTTTCTATTTTTACTGGGTGTTTTGATTTGCATGTCTCTTAGAGCTAGGGATTTTGAGCATTTCTTCACGTGTTTCTTTGCCGTCTCAATGTCTTCTTTGGTGAAGTGTCTGTTCATATCCTGTGCCCATTTTGCAATTGGGTTGTTTACCTTTATCTTCTTGTGGTGCTCGAGTATTCTATAAATTCTAGATAGAAGTCCCTTATCAGATATGTCATTGTTGTTGTTTTGTTGTTAAGTGCTGTTGAGTCCCCTGTGACTCATAGCAACCTTATGTACAACAGCCCTAAACCCTGCTCTATCACTGGCCAATCTTACTGTCTCTGACACACCTATCCCCATTACCCCAGTGACTGAATCAATCCATCTCATAGAGTCTTCCTCTCCTTTATTGTCCCTCCACCCTCCCAAGCATGGCATCCCTCTCCTAGGACTGACTCTGCCTTACAACATGTCCAAAGTATGTCAGGCGAAGCTTCAGAATCCTTGCCTCCAAGGAGCAGCCTGGATTCACTCTCTCCAAGTAAAACTTGTTTGTTCTCCTAGCAGTATACTCAATAATCTTCTCCAGCACCACAGCTGAAAGACATCAACTCTCCTCCTATCATCCCTAGTCATTTTCCAGCTCCCTGATGCATAGCAAGTAATTGTAAAAACCATGGCCTGTATCAGGTACACACTACTCTCCAAACTGACATCGTTGCTCTTCAGTACTTTGGAGAGGTCTCTGACAGCAAACTTTCCCAGTGTAATTTGTCTTTTATGGTTGCTAGTACCAAGAGTGACCAAATATTTTCCCCCAGTCTGTGGTTTCCCTTTTTACCCTGTTGGAGAAGGTTTTGGATGTGCATAGGGATTTGATTCTTAGAAGGTCTCATTCATCTGTTTTATCCTCTCCTGACTGCAGGTTGTTCAGGATGCTTGGAAGATGGCTGATGTTGCGGATTAGTGCTTCCAGGCTTCTTCCAAGCTTTTCTCTAATGAAGTTTATAGCCCTTGGTTTTAGTCCTAGGCCCTTGATCCATTTTGAGTTGGTTTTTGCGTATGGTGTGAGGTGTGGGTCTTGTTCAAGTTTTCTGCAGCTGGTTTTCCAATTTTGTCAAAACTATTTGTTAAACAGTCTTTCATTTCAAGTGCCCATCAACAAATGAATGGATAGAGAAGCTGTGGTATATTCACATAATGAAATATTATAAAGCACTGAAAAACAAAGAACTCATGAAATATACAAAATAGGTGACCATGGAGGACATTATGTTGAGTGAAATATCTCAGTCACAAAGAGACAAATATTGCATAATGCCATTGTTTAAGACAGAACTGACATGGGGGTGGGGAGAACTAAGAAAAGACGGGATAAATAATGTGCATGGCATTGAAACTGATGAGGGAGAGAATTATATAAAAGGAATATATCATTAGGTATTACTGGTATGACAAAAATCCAGAATAAGAACTGCACAGTAAAGTGGACTGGGGGGAGGGGGGACTGTATAACAATGAAATATTTTTTTCCCAAAGGGAAGCAGGGAGGAAAATGTGGAACAATTAATGAATATAAATTCAAATTCTCTATATAAACTTTCATAAAATCTCAATTTTTAAAAAACAGCCCAGAATGAGAGCTGCATAGTAAAGTGGACTTGGGGTAGGGTGGGGGAGAGGAGTTGTATAACAATGAAAGATTTTTTTCCCCAGAGGAAAAGTGAACTGGGAGAGGGGGAAGGGTTGGCAGGGAGGAAAATGTGCAACAATGAATGAATGGAAATCCATGTACTCTATAAACTTTCATTACAATACAATTAAAAAAGCAAAACAATTGAAACAAACAAAAATAAAAGTGTACAAGCCAACTCACATATGTGTATAGGTGAGAAAATAGAGGCCAGGGGCTGTCATTTCTCTTGTGTGTCTTGTTTAACAGAGATGAATGTGGAGGAAGTGTTGTTTAGACCAGCAGTTAAGACAGTGTAGTGGAAGTTGACCATTTTGCTATAGGACCTACACAGTGCTGCATGACTTTTAATGACTTGACCAAGTTGTAAGTGACTCATAGCTGACCCTCCAGTGGCTTTGCAGAGCCTATGAACTGCATGAGAGGAGTCTGTCCAGCTTTTTCCCACAGAGCAGCTGGCAGGTTTGAATCCCTTGTCTTGGGATTAGTAGCACAACTTCTTCCCCACTAGGCCACCAATGCTCCCTACCTAACCAAAACTCAAACCGAACACATTCATAGTGACCCTTCACTGGGCTTTTGTGGATGTAATCTAGTGGCAAGAAGCTGCACTGTAATCCCACAGGCATGCGGTTTGAGGCCACCACTGCTCCACGAGAGAAGGATGGGCAATCTCCTCCCATGTAATTAACCGCTTCTGAAAACTCTCCAGAGGCTTAGCTATGGGTCAGTTCTGACTCTACGGTACACAGCATCAACAATCTTTGCAGAAGGTGACTGTCCATCTTTCTTCGTACAGTTGGTGATTCCAACCTGATGGCCTTTCATTAGCAGTCCCATAAGTCATGGACTACAAGGCTCCTTAGGAAGGTATTCTGTCTTTAACTTCAATTTCCTTATAGAGCAAAAGGGACCTTTGGTGGCTAGTCCAATAGGAGTTGCACTGCTAACCTAAAGACCACACCTCCCTGTCAGTCACTGGAGGGTCAGCTATGAGTCAGTTCTGACTTGACAGCAATGGGCAGTAGTAGCAGTATTAATTTGTGATAAAATTATATATATATATATTAAGATTTTTCCACCTGCTGTGAGAATCCCAAAGAGAATGAGAATGAGAAAGTCCTGGTTGCTCAGTGTTAAAGCACTTGGATGCTAACTAAAATGTTGTAGGTTCAAACACACCTAGGCATTCAGTGGAAAAAAAATCTGGCAATCTGATTTTATAAGAGAGCTTGACTGGGCAGTTCTGCTTTGTCCTGTGAGATTGCTGAGGCCAAATTGATTCAATGGCGTCAAACATTTGTATTGCTTACAGACAACCTCTTTCACTCTTTCAGATTAAGGTAATTTGTGTGTAAATTTTTAATGAGACAAGGTGTCCACAGCACTCCAGTTATGCTGTTGTTGTCTACTGTCTGCTTGGCACCAACACAGAGCTGACCCTCCAGCAGGTTTTCAGAGGCTTTAAATCACAGGGCAGGAGCCTGCCTGTCTTTTTCCCACAGTGAAGCTAGTGGATTTGAAGCACATGCCCTTGGGTTGGGAGTGTAGCTCCTTATCACCAAGCTACCAGAGCTCCCTACGCTGATCAGACATAATTGATAAGTGTCTCTTAAATTAATAAGTAACTGTACTGGTGGTATAGTGACCAAAAAGCTGGACGACTAACCAAAGTTAACAGTCTGGACCCACTAACCTACTTCCATAATAGTTTATAGTCTTCAACACCTCTGTGGGGTAGCCTTTCCCTGTCCTATAGGGTCAGTATGAGGAGAAATGGACTTAATGGGAGTGGACATAGATTTGTTAAATACATAAAAGAAAGAAAAGCCTATAGTGGAGGTTCCTCAAAGCTTATTACAAATCTCACTGAAAATCATATATTGGGAAATAAGTCTGTGTTACAAAGTGAAAGCAATATTGACCACTTTTTCTCTTCAGTGGCTTCTTAGAAGGTGCTCTAACCTGTGAATGTATTAGCATACTTCATGTAGAATATAATTTTTTGTCCTCTTATTTTAGTATATTCATATTCAGCAATTTTTGTTGAAACAGCTTATAGATCAATGTTTAATTCTACATTTCACACCTGATTTTCTATCACAACTGCTGAAGCTAAACAGCAATCTCCTTTGATACTTTTATAGTAATCATATGCTTAGGTTGAATCACATCTCTGAGAGGAAAATACCAGCTTTGGAAAATTCAGGCATTCAGAATAAATAATAAAAAATTAAAATTAATTTCATAATAAAATTTTACACCAATAAAATTTGTACACCAATGTTCACAGAAGCATTATTCATCATTGCAAGAATATGGAAACAGCCCAAATGTCCAACAACAATTGAATGCATTGAGTAATTGTGGTATATTTACACGATGGAATACTGTGTAGCATGCAGGAAAAATGTTTTTGAAAATCACTACATTACTTGAGAGGGACTAGAGAGAATTATGCTAAGTGAACGAACTCAGTCCCATAAGGACAAACTCTCTATAAGATCATTATTGTAGAAATAGAAAAAATATCTAATAAAACTTGTATAAAGATCTGAGGGTGGGGGGATAGGAAGGAGGGGATAATCCTAGGGTCACACAATTTGATGGGTAGAAGGAGGGATAGGTAAAGGAAATGATGTCAAAAGCAATGTATATTAACTTTGTAAGCAAGCCAGTATAAAATAAAAAAATTATTTAAGAAAAAATATTTAATAATAACAATTTTTAAAAACCCACAAAACAAGCCTAGGAGGCCAAAATCCTTTAACGAAAGGGTAAGAGTCGGTGTTTTAAAATATGTACGATCTTTGATAGTAAGAAGACAATGAGAATGAAAGCATGCACGTGGCTGCAGGGTCTTACCACATCATCTAGTCACTCGTTAATGCTATTTCTCAGATACGCTAGAACTAATATTAGATAAAATAGCCTGAGTCCCTCAGGGGTTCTAAAATCATATTTTATGAGTTGTATAAGAGCAGACTAAGCAGAAAAATGCCTATAAAATAGATAATGAATGGCTGGAAAAAACCCTTTCAAATGAATGTTGTTGTTGTTATGTGCTGTGAGGTCAGAATTTACTCACAGGTGACCCTCCAGAAGGTTTTCAGTCAGTAAAACAAATGGGAGGAGATAGTCCATCTTTCTTTTCTCCTGTGCATCAGCTGGTGGATTTGAACAGTGTGCCTTTGAGTTTACAATGTAGCTCCCTACCACCAGACCATATGGATAGAATTTAAAATTAATAATTTATGTTCTTTGAAGCACCTTGTTGAGCATGTCAGGAGTGGTAGAAGATTGGTTGTTTTTTTGTTGTTTTTTTTTTTAAATTTAGATTGTTTATTTTTCATTTCAATGAACATCTACAGAGATTTTGGAATTCCATTGGTTTTTGATATTGTATTTGCTATGTTTTCCTGTTCCCTTCTTGGCTACAAATCTACAAAATTATGGAAATAAATATATACATTACACATACATACATACATACATACATACATACAACCTTCAGGAAAAAAGAAAGACTACCACTGTGCAGGAGAGGAAGATTCTCGATGAGGTGGACTGATTCAGTGACTGTGTAAATAGGGGTAGGTGTGTCAGAGGCAACAAGATTGTCACAGGATAGAGCAGGGATTAGGGCTGTTGTACATAGGGTCTCTATGAGTTGCAAGCAACATAATGGCACATAACAACATCAACCACTGGCAGAAAATGCAATATATGAAATCTCTGAAAGTAATCAGGTTGAAGAAAAATATGGTTGGCCAAATCACACAAAACAGACTGTTATAGAAATCCAATGGTGCTGGTGTTTAACAAGTTTAGTAAAAACTAAAGTTTCATGAAAAAGGTCCACACAGTGATCAGCTAAGGAACTACTTACAAAACAAGAATTGAAGACTCCCAAAGATTTCCAGTGACAAGAGACAGCTGACTCACAAGGAAGGAGACCCAGCTCAACAAGGTAATTTTTTAAGATCCCTGAATGTATCAGAGTCTATCTTCAGGATTCAGATGGTAGTAGCTTTTGAAGCTATAATTTTGTGTTTAATCAACCTATCATTTTCTTAAAGGTAAACAAAACAAAACAGATAAGATCCTGCACTTTGACAAAACAGGTATCTATCTTAAAAAAAAGAATATGACAAGGAGTGGTTATTGATTTATCCTATTAAATATGCCTTCTATTGCTATATGTCTTAGAGAAAATGAAACTAGAGTGCTCCTTGGAAACAAGGATGGTGAAACTTCCTTTCACACATTTTCGGCACGCTGTTAGGATGGACCAGTCCTTGGAGAAGGAGGAGGAGACTTTCAATGAGATGGATTGACACAGTGACTGCAGCAACGGGCTCAAGTATATTAGAGATGATGAGGACGGCACAGGAGAGGGCAGCTTTCAAATACTTTGTTCATAGGGTCACTGTGAGTTGCAGTCAACTCAATAGCACAAAAAATCAACAGCATTAAGTAGAAGTACAGAGAATTATCTGGAAACTTAATTGGAGCATTAAATGGTTATTTTTATATACTTTTTATATTCCAAAATGTACTTTTATACTAACTGCAAATGTAAGTAACTTATTTTCTCATGACTTATTTTCAGAAATGCAAGAGTTTGAATTTATAAACAAAATATAAACACATATTTCCAAACATATAAACATATGTGGTTTGTTCATGCAAATATGGGACTGAAATATTTGTTGGGAAAGCAAAATTATAGACAATTCTTTGCTCTACATTTGTGTCCTTGGGACAATGAAATGTTAACATAAACACCTTTTCACAAACACATCCTAGCTGACTGCTGTTCCTACCACAATGACCCAGGGTAGAGCCTTCATTTAGGCCTTACTGCTGCCAACTTTCATGGGAGCATATTTCCCTTAGGCATAGCTGATGCTTCAAACTGCTGAACTTTAGGTTAGCAGCCCATCACTTAAACCACAGCACAACTCGCAACGAGTGTTCTTTCTTTCTCATAGCTACTAGAACTAACTAGTTGCCATCAAGTCAGAATCAACTCATAGCTGACCCAGTAGTGAGTTTCCAGAGGCTGTGAATCACAGAAAAGGAACTTGTCCATCTTTCTCCTGTGGAGCTGCTGGTGGATTTGAACAGCCAGCCACTGGGTTGTCAGTGCTACTTTTTACTTATGCGACCACCAAGGTAACAATATGTACATCAAAACAAACTGAGGAACTATATAATCATTTCAATTCCTCTTGAGCTTTGCCACATTTTCTAATTAGAATGTATTTCCATTCACTTTGACGATGTTAAATACAACTCATCCAGTCTCAGAAGGGCACAGCAGTGCTCACTCCCACATCTTCCAAGACACGTACACCATGATTCTCACAGGAAAACAGGCTGCCTTTGACCACCTTCTAAGGCAGAATTCCCTGCAACAATAGTCACTATTATAGTTATCACTATTTCACAATATATAATAATGACACTCTTTGAAATCTTTTATTGTAAAAAAGAGGAGAGAATAATATCTCCCTCTCTCTGACATTGTAATAAGGATCAAATGGCTGAGTCTGGCTGTCTGGGCCCTCTTAGAGACAAGCAGGAAGAGACAAAGGTAGACATCTACTTGTATCCTGTCATTATGACTTCTCTAACTCTATTCAAATAGCCATTCATTGTTACAGAGATTTTTCACGTTGTTAACTCAAAATTCTTATTATTCTTTGTATATGGCAGGCCCCAAATCTGTGTCCTAAGAGAGGAGTTTGAGTTTGAATTAAGATTATACACTTTCTTCATACTAAAGATAAAACAAGTTCACTTCTGAGTATCTAAATTCTAATAATCTCTGGGTTCTGGTGGCTGTCTTGTGAAAACAGGGACATATGCTGTCCCTGTCTGGGCTGCATGCCCTACTGCAAATGATGATGCATATTAAACAGGTAACACCCCTTCTGTGCATTCAGTATCATGAAGCAAAGACTCATGTCTATATTTCTCCCCAGATTTTCTCAGAAAGAACAATATTAAAGTGCCTACGTGGTGTGGAGACACAAAACAAGAAGTTATTAAGGGAGTTTTAATTAAAATTGTACTCCTTTGAAAGTGGTGAGATATTTTTTCCAGACTGAGGTTTGTTGTTGTCATAAGGTGCTATTTACAGAACTATGACTCACAGTGACCCTATGAGCAACAGATCCGAACCTTGTCTTATCCTGCACCATCCTCCAGACTCTGCCATGCTCAAGGTCACTGCGACAGTCTCTGTGTCAGTCCATCTCATTGAGAGTCTTCCTCTCTAGGCAGATGATCAGTTAAAAAAAAGCAAGACAGATGAGGTTTACTTCTTGTAAAGGGAACTCTGGTGGCAGAGTTCTTAGAAAGTTGCACTGCTAACCTAAAGTGGTATCTCTCTGAAGGTTCAGATTCACCACAACACTCTATGGGAGAAAGATGAGTAATCTCCTTCAGAACAATTGACAGTCTCCAAAAACTTACTCAGGGACAGGTATGAGCTGATTCTGACACGACAGCAGTGAGCGAAGTTGTAGAGTAATCATAAATAATGACAGTATTAATCATATTAGAAATAATAACTTTATTATAGCCATCTGTCCAAATAGGGGAAAGCAGTACATGGGGGAACAGGGCCATGAACATCTCTCGAAAAGGGCCAGAGGGAGTAAAAATAGCATAATCCCTCACTGCCCCAGAGTGAAAAACAGATAAAGAACCCATAGCCCAGCCCCATGGTAACCGTAGAACTCCACCAGCATCAAGAGGTTCATTTATTCATTGTTGACTCAGTTGTGATACTGAGAATGGAGTTTATTAGGGAGGTAAGTTGAAGAATGGGGAAAGCAAAGGATATTACACAATACAAGGCCAAGTTTTGGGCCAAGTTGCAAGGCAGAACTCAATTAGTCCAGGATCCAGTTTCAGTTCAGTAAAAAGCTTCTCCTTCCATCATCAAAAGCAAGAACAGAAAAAATCTTTAACTGTGGCCAGCACAAATACAGGAAACTTCAGATCACACCTTGACATAGCAACACAACAGTCTCTCAACCACCAGCACCAGGGTCTCACTACTAAGGTCTTCCACCATAAGTCTTGCTCATCTCAATTCTTGGGGCCTTGTGTGGGAAGCACTCTTTCTCTTATCCTGGTCCCATAGTTGCTGGTGATTTGCAAGACCATGTTTCTGCAGTTAAGGTAGCTGGAGACCGTTGTTGTTGTTGTTATGTGCTGTCGAGTTGTTTGTGACTCATAGCGACCCTCTGTACAACAGCCCTAAACCCTGCTCTATCCTGCGCCAAATGCACTGCCTCTGACACACCCATCCCGATTACCCCAGTCACCGAAACAATCCATCTCATAGAGGGTCTTCCCTACCTGCGCCGTCCCTCCACCCTCCCAAACATGATGTCCCTCTCCAATGACTCGTCCCTCCTGGCAACATGTCCAAAGTATGTCAGACGAAGCCCCAGACTCCTTGCCTCCAAGAAGTAGCTTGGTTTAATCCTCTCCAAGATGACTCTGCTTGTTTTCCTGGCAGTCCAGGGAGCATTCAGTACTCTTCTCCAGCACCACAGCTCAAAGGCATCAACTCTCCTTCTGTCCTCCCTAGTCACTGTCCAACTCTCTGATGCATAACAAGCAATTGCAAAGACCATGGCCTGTATCAGGCGCACCTTAGTCTCCAGAGAGACACTGTTGCTCCTGAGTACCTTAGAGAGGTCCCTAACAGCAGACTTTCCCATCGCGATATGCTTTTTGATTTCCTGACTGCTGGTACCAAGAGTGTTGACTGTGGAGCTGAGCAAACTGAAGCTGTGAACACTCTCAATCTCTTCGTCATCCATTCTGACGCTGCCAATTGGTCCAGTGGCGAGAATCTTTGTCTTCTTGACATTGAGCCTCAGTCCATACTGAAGGCTGCAGTCCTTGACCCTTCGCAGCAAGTGCATGAGGTCCTCCTCGGTTTCAGCAAGCAGGGTTGTGTCTTCGGCATAACGTAGACTGTTAAGAGATCTTCCACCAATCCTGATGCCACAATTCTCCTCATAGAGCCCAGCCTCCCGGATAATCTGCTCTGCATACATGTTGAAAAGCTATGGAGACAGGATGCATCCCTCGCGTACACCCTTCCCAATTTTGAACCATGCAGTGTTACCCTGCTCTGTTCTGACTACTGCCTCTTGGTCCAAGTATAGGTTTCATATTAGCACAATTAAATGTTATGGGATTCCCATTCTTCTCAGAGTCAGCCACAGTTTGTTATGATCCACACAGTCAAATGCCTTTGCATAATCAATGAAACACAGATAGACATTCTTCTGGTATTCCCTGCTTTCAGCCAAGATCCATCTAACAATAGCAACAATATTCCTAGTACCACGACCCCTTCTAAACCCAGTCTGGACTTCTGGCAAGTCTCTGCTGATGTGCTGTTCTAATCGTTTTTGCATAATCTTCAGTAGAATCTTGCTTGGATGTGAAATCCATGACACTGTTCTGTGGTTTCCACACTCAGTTGGGTCACCCTTCTTTGGAATGGGAACAGATATAGATCTCTTCCAGTCAGTTGGCCAAGTAGTTGTTCTCCAGATTTCTTGGCACAACTTGGTGAGCACATCCAGGGCAACATCTGTTATCTGAAATACTTCAATTGGTATACCATCTATTCCTGGGGCCTTATTTTTTGCTATTTCCTTCAAAGCAGCTTGAACTTCTTCCTTCATCACCATAGGCTCTTGCTCATATGTTATTCCATTAAATTCTTCTGTATCTGCCAATTCCTTTCGATACAATGACTCAGTATATTCCTTCCATCTTCTTTTAATACTTCTTGGATCATTTAATATTCTGCCCAAAGCATCCTTGATTATAGCAGCTCTAGGTTTGAATTTGTTCTTCAATTCCTTGAGCTTAAGAAATGCTGAGCGAGTTCGGCCCTTTTGATTTTCTGACTCTAGCTCCTCGCACATTTCATTGTAGTATTTTGCTTTGTCATTCCGAGCTGCCTTTTGGAATCTTCTGTTCAGCTCTTTAGTATCTTGAATTCTTCCTTGTGCTTTGGCTTCTCTACGCTCCAGTGCAATCTTCAGAGTCTCTTCAGATCAAGCTGCAGACTAGAAGAGGTTAATAGTAATGGCTAAAGCCCCCTCGCCCCCAACTTTTAGGTTAACAGTACATCACCACTCTCAACATCACATTTTTATAATTTTATCTTTATAGAAATTACTCTACTATCTTATTGACTACAACTTCTCTCTCTCTTTTCCTTACTCTTATTGCTTAGTGCTGTCCAGTTGGGACACACTCACAGTTGACCCTCCAATTGGATTTCTGAGGTCATAAATCACATGGAAGTTTGTCTACCAAGTGAAAGTGATTGATGCACTTACTGTGGACAAACAAAGACTAAAGACTTGAATATGGACTGCATCTCAACATCAAGAAAGCAAATGGAGAAAAGACTGAAGTAATAAATTTAATTTTACTTGAATCAACACCTATAATAGCAGCAGTGAAGAAATGAAGTCAATTTTGCAATCAGAAAATATATTCTCTATAATCTTTCCAAAGGAAAATGATGTTTTCTAAAGGTTAGGTACCCTTGATTTAAGCCATAGTTTTTTCACTCACTTGCTATATACATCCAAATGCGAATAAGGAAGAATGAAGAAGAACTGATGCCTTTGAATTGTAGTGCTAGTAAAGGGTAGAGAAACATACCACAGACTCCCTAAAGAACAAAGAGAGAGTTTTATTTTGAAGGAATGGTTCATACGCTTATAGGGGCTAATAATCCCCAGTTCTACCTCCATATTAGATCTGAAGTGATAGGTATCTGAGAAGG
Source organism: Elephantulus edwardii (assembly GCF_000299155.1). NCBI lineage: Eukaryota > Metazoa > Chordata > Mammalia > Macroscelidea > Macroscelididae > Elephantulus > Elephantulus edwardii. Next base: position 3,647,044 of record NW_006399847.1, read on the forward strand.
GAGAGTCTAAGTCATCCCCAGACAGAAAAGGCCTCATGCTGATGGCTTTCGGGAATGAACTATCCGAGGTTACTGTTGGGCAGCAGGGTCATGGACAGGTAGCTTTTGATACTGACAAGTCCAGATTTGGCAGTATGGCAAGCCTCTCAAGTATGGAGGCCATGAGCCAGACAGACACATGTATATTTGATAAAATATTCCTTTTTTTTTTTTTTACCAGAAAGTCCAAATATAAACTGAGGAGATCTCTCCTTAATCACATAAAGCTAATCCTATCTTTTCGGTTCCACTTGTAACCCTGACTTAATACCATCATAGAGATCAGCATTTACAGCACATGTTGTTGTTGTTGTTATGTGCCGTCGAGTCGTTTCCGACTCATAGCAACCCTATGCACAACAGCCCTAAACCCTGCTCTATCCTGCGTCAACCGCACTGCCTCTGACACACCCATCCTGATTACCCCAATCACCGAATCAATCCATCTCA
>NW_006399847.1:3647947-3657956 GCF_000299155.1 Elephantulus edwardii
TGAAGCTGTGAACACTCTCAATCTCTTCGTCATCCATCCTGACGCTGCTAATTGGTCCAGTGGTGAGAATCTTTGTCTTCTTGACACTGAGCCTCAGTCCATACTGAAGGCTGCAGTCCTTGATTATACTGAGGATCATAGTCATGTTGACATGCAATATTACGCACCACAACAGGGGTATTTTTTATATTAGACAAAATGTGTGGCATACTTGTCTATGTTAGACATTGCATCATTTGGCTCTTATTGTGTGAAGACAATATGATAAAATAATACATAAGCTACAGACTTCAGTCCATTCACTAAGGGAAGAGAGAGACAGACCTCCCTCCACAGTCTACTTCTATCTAAACCATAAGACCATACACTGAGATCTTGTCTGCCAGTGTAGCCTTGGGTAAGCTAAAAGGGGCCTCTGGCAGACTTGCTAGAAGGCCATGCCCTCCTCCCCAAACCTCTTAAAGGTAAAGGCCTGAATTGGATGCTCAACTCTAACCACTTGACCAATCTTACATTATCTTAGTTTTCTGGTCCTAAGTGAATATGAGGTGGATTGATTCAGTGATTGGGATAATTGGGATGGGAGTGTCGGAGACAGTGCGATTGGCACAGGACAGAGCGGAGTTTAGGGCTGTTGTACATAGGGTCACTATGAGTCGCAGGCGACTCGACGGCACATAACAACAACAACAACAACAAAGTTAATATCTTGTAGTCTCACTGCCTTGCAATAAACAAAACAAGTTTATGCATGAGAGACATGCACTATTCTTTACTAATTTAAAAATAACACATCAGAAGACATGATTATTATGTTATGATTGTATAAGTGAAGAAAACCATTTAAATAACTTGCATATTGCTACAGTATTTGTAATGGTGGAGGCAAATCTTATCCTTGGTAATGTTGTTGAGTCTAAACAGACCTATAGCTGACCCTCTAGTGTGCTTTCAGGTTGCCCATCCTACATGGGAGGAGACTGCCCATCCTTCTCCAGCAGAGCAGCTGGTAGGTTTAAACTCTGTGCCTTTGGGATTGTAGCACAGCTTCTTACCACTACACCAACAGAGCTCTCTAATTCTAACTGACTTAAAAATCCATCTTCCTCAACAGTACTTGTGTGACTATAGGCATGCTCCTGAATTCTCTTTAATCTAATTGTCCTCTTTGCAAGTAGGGCATAATAACAGTGATACATCAAGAAGACGGAGATGAGAAAGCAGAGGGGAAGTAGAAATAGGTAATCAAGGGAAGATTAGACAAATGGATGCACTAATGCTCCACCATTTATCACTTTGTATGTTTGTGCTGTTACCTATGGATATATAATGACCAGGCTTGTAATCCTTAAACAAATTTTAAAAAGAAAAATAGCTTTTAGTAAATCCTAGTTTCTGATGCAAAATTATGCCCAGGAAAAGGTCTATACTAAAAGACAGCAGTGCATTGAAAAGGGGAGTGAGGTTAATAAAGATATTACAATGTCCTATTATCCTCAAGAAAGTAGATGGATTCATCTTAGTCTTACGACTTTGTACTTTCAAATAAGGAAAGTCACCTTCAGGCAGTACTATTTGAGGATACTGAAGGAGGAAAAAAAGGCAAGCATATCTAAAAATTTGACATAAATGTTTTAATGCACAAATCAAAACGACCTTATCTTAATATTAACCCTAAACAGTATAAATAGGCAAAAAAGGGGGGAAATTGCTATGACATATAGTAAACGAAGTGGGTCAAAATTTTAGCAATTTCCTATGAATAAGTTTTACTGTAACATTTTATGCTCAATAAGATGGAGAAAATAACCACCTCTATAGACACTTGGAGGAATAGACATTTCAACATTAACATTCATCCCATTTCGGAGATCTTTAGTCAACTGGTCAAAGAAACTCAGATTCTTCACAGGAAATGTTTTCAAAGTTCACAGTTTAAACTGTGTTAATTTAGACACAACAGTTCATGTAATAACACTATTTTAGAGATAAAAGGAATGAAACAAAGTTTTTTTCCAGTCAAAGGACATGAAACATTGGTAAAAGCAGTAGACAACATTTGTCAGAACGTACTTCAGAATAGGTTAGTAGATTAGTGAGCACAGAGCTTTATTTAGAACAATGGGTTTTTTTTTAAGAAAATAAATAAAATTTAGTTTTTCCTCTACACAGCTTGCAATACTTATCATAAGGTCCATTCAGGAAGTAAGAAGATGATGATGTTACTATTATGTATTGTTGAGTCATAATTAACCCTAGCTGACCCTCCCTGAGTTTCAGAGGCTGTAAATCACCAGGGAGGAAGGAGACTTGCCATCTTTCTCCTGCAGAGCAGCTGTTGAATTCAAGCCACATGCTTAAAAGTAGGCAGAGCAGCTCCTTACCTTACCTTACTAGGCTACTAAAGCTCCCTGGAAAAAGAATGAATGATATAAAAGCAAGATCTTTTAACTAGGAGGCAAGAGATCTGAATTCTAGATACAGTTTTACTATTTGCCGTAATTTGGATGAGTAAATTCACTTTTGTGAACCAGTACTTTTTTCTTTTTTTAACAATTAGATTATTGGAAAAATCAGGTTTCTTTGCTTCTAATATTTAGGCAAACAAATTATTCTGTTTATATAGTATCAGTGCTTGAAGGAGTCAGTATGATTGTCTCACTTAACTCTTAGGCAGTATAGTTTTCTGCTCCATTAAGAAGGAGAGAGGAGGAGGGTGACACTGTCTGTAAAGACTTGTGCAGCTAACCTAAGGACTGCCCTTCTCTGTTGTTTTGAAGTCACCTGTGTCTCCGAAGAACATATATGGGTAATCTCCTTTCAAGCAATTCATAGTCTCCTAAAATGTACTAAGGTGTCAGCTATGAATCTGTTCTTATTGATATAAGAAATAAATCTATACTAATGTCACCTATCATCAGTTTCCTATGATTTCAACATTATAATAATAATCTTATTTATGGAAGGATTTTAGAAGAGGAATATAATATCGTTGTTGTTGTTGTTGTGTATCATCGAGTGAGAACCAACCCATAGTAGGCCCTCTGGCAGGTTTTCAGAGGTAGTTAATCACATGAGAGTAGATTGCCCATCCTTCTTCCCCAGCCTCAAACCACATGCCTTTGGGATTTCGGCATAGCTTCTTGCCATGAGGCCACCAGAGCTCCAATAATCATATCATATCATATCTCATATAATATCAATCATATGTGTATTGTGAATCTCAGTTCCAGCTGGACCTTAGGATGGCCTCTCATATTGGAGGGACATATATGAAAATGCTCTGGGCTCTTCTGGCTTTCTTTTCATCCTAAGTGTGTGTCACCAGAGGGAACTTGCAAGATGAATTGAGGGTCTCTGGCCCAGAGTCCGCCAGCATTTGGGTGTGCTGGAATTCTAAAATGCTGAAATGTTGGGCCATTCCTGTAAGCTGAGGGCTGAGGATTAGTGTGTTGTGAATCTCGGTTCCAGCTGGACCTTAGGATGGCCTCTCGTGTCAAATGCGATAATGGTTACCCATTGTGGACAGTGTTTGGTGGAGCTCTCTGATTAAAACAAGCTTGGAAGCAGGAGTGGCATCCACTTCCGAAATAGCTTGCTTATGGAAACCCTATGAACCTGGAGAAAGGATAAAAGTTATTCAAGTGTTTAGGTCTTTTGTTCATAGGGTCTTTAGAGTTGCCTATAACTTAGTAGCACTTAACAACAACAATAACAACATAGATCAGTTGGCCTAGTGGGCAGAAAGTGATGTCGCCAAGCCAACGGTGAATAACTTTAATCTTTGTCCCTCGGGCCTGTTTTTAATTGGTTTTGGTCAAACATTCTTCTAGGTCATATAGCTCTGGTCTGTCCACTTGCTGCACCTAACTTGTGGTTGCTGTGAAGCTGAACACTGTGACACTGATATGTCAAATAGGATAATGGTTACTCATGGTGGACTATGTTTGGTGGAGCTCCCCAGTTAAGACAAGCTTGGAAGCAGGAGTGGCATCCACTTCTGAAATAGCTTGCCTAAAAAACCCTATGCACCTGGAGAAAGGATAAAAGTTATCCAAGTGTTCTGGTCTTTCATTCATAGGGTCGCTATAAGTTGCCTATGACTTGACGACACTTAACAACAACCACCACAATATGATAAATATAATATCGTATCATATCAGGGATATTATTGTGGATGTCAGAAGGATCATGGATGAAAGAAGAGAATACTAGAAGAATGTCTATTTGTGTTTTATTGACTATGCAAAGGCATTTGACTGTGTGGATCATAACAAACTATGGCTAACATTGAGAAGAAATGGAATTGTACTTATATAAAATCTACACTTAGATCAAGGATATGTTGTCCAAATGGAATAGAGAAACACCACATGGTTTAAAATCTGGATGGACACGTCAAGGATTTATCCTTTCTCCATACCTTCAATCTGTATGCTCTGCAAATAATTCATGAAGCTGGACTCTGAAGAGAAATGTGGTATCAGGATCAGAGAAAGACTCATCAGTAACTTGAGTTATGCACATGCCACAACCTTGCTTGCTGGAAGTGAGAGGCCTTGAAATATCTGTTACAGAAGATCAAGGACTACAGCCTTTAGTTTGGATTATATTTTCCCTACACTTGGGTCAACAGGCACTAAGCAATATGATAAATGGGGAAAAGACTGAAGTTGGCAATGATTTAATCATGCTTGTATCGGCAACAAACATACTTAGTACTAGCAGTCAGGAGACCAGGAGCTGTATTGCATTGGGCAAGTCTGCTTTCGGGGACTTCTCCAAAATATGGAAGGGTAGTGATGTCAGTTTGAAGACTAAGGCATGCCTGATTAAAACCACAGTCTTCTCAATCACTTGTTACATTTCTTGGAGCTGCTCAATGAATAGGGATGACAGAAGAATTGATGTTTGGAGCTGTTGTGTTGCAGAAGTGTGCTGAATACCTCATGGACTTTCAAAAGAAAAGAAGTCTTGGGAAAAAAAATGCAGCCACAGTGCTCCTTAGAGGTAAAGATTGTGAAGCTTTGTCTCTTATACTTTGGACAAGTTGCTAGGAAAGGCAATTCTTTAGAGAGGGACATGATGTTTGACAGGTAAAGAATCAGCAAGAGGGGAAGTTCCCCAATGAGATGGACTGATACACTGCAGCCACAGGCTCGCGTGTGCCGGAGATGATGACGATGATACTAGATGGAACACAGTTGGGTCTGCTGTTTGTAGGATTACTCTTAGGCACCTAACAACAGCAGTTAGTTAATTGGAAAAAATGTAGGAAAAATGTAAATTAAAATAATTTGTCTACTTACGTTTTCATGACAAATGTTTTATCCACCAGGATCCAAGGAAATTTTTATTTTTTACTTAATTTTATTTGAAGTGTCAAACAAAATCAAAGCTAATCAATAGTCACAAAGTTTAACTGGTATCAAAAACTCCTAATAGAACCTGTTCAATATGCAATTTTCTGAAAATTTCAAAGGCAGACCATGTGTGTTCTACAATGTGCTATTCTCTTCTGTGTTGTAAATGCAAATGTAACTTTTCTTTGAGTACATCTCGCCTCTGCACTCCATGAACACTTGGTACATATTTCCTAAATAAATGGATGAATCACCACACCTAATGCTCAGGACAAACCAGAACATTAAGACTCCTAGAAACTACTAAAGGAATTGTTTCTTGCTCAAACATTTTTCTCCTTTCCCCATTAATCTACCTTTTTGAAGGTAAAGATTTCAGTCCTATCTGTTTTCTTGGCAGTGAAATGACGTTAACCTTTACCATTTTAAAAATCACCATAATTTAGCCACGGGGATTCTCCTTTTGTGTACTTTCTGAGGGCAGCCACTCAAAATGACATTAACACACACACACACACACACACACACACACACACACACTCACACACACCCCATACCCTTTCTCAAGACATGCTTCCCCATTTCAATAACACACCTTCACTCAGCTTAATATGGTTACTAGTCCTAGGCTTACGAGCTTTGATGAGGTTAACTTTACTTTGCAAAATAAAAAAGTGAAGAAATAAATATAGCTTATATTCCTTCTACTGTTAACAAATACCACAAAATTAGACATGCTTGTCTAACTGGAATAGAAAATGAATAGGATCAGTACTAACTAGAGTTTTAGCAACTACACCCTTTTCTGAAGGCACTATACTCCCTTACGGTGCAGCTTACCTGGGGGACATGTGAATGAGATCTTAATTAGTTTGAATTTTAATATTCCACACTAATATTTTTTTCTTTCTCCTTGTCGTTAGGAGAGGCTGACCCTAAGAAAGATAGAGGATCAGCAAAGGAGAGGAAGACCTTCATCAAGCTGAAATGACACAGTGACTGCAGCTCCAGGGTGTCAGGGATGATGAGGATGGAATAGGATAGAGCAGAATTGAAGTCTGTTGTTCAAAGGGTCACTATAAGTCACACTGGATGGCACCTAACAATAGTAATAATAATAATAACAACAAAATAATAACAACAATACTATTCCTGGGAGGTCTGGTGGTCTAGTGGTAATGAGTTGTACTGCTGACCTGAAAGCATGCAGTTTGGAGTCACCAGCCACTTTGTGGGAGAATGATGGGCAATCTCCTTCCATGTGTTTCAGGGCTTTTGAAAATCCAGAAGCTGGAGTAACTCTCAACTTGATGGTACATAATAACAACACTGTTTCAAAAATATGGATAGTAAAAAATGAATTACCCAAACCAGGTATGTCCTGTAGTAGGTGAAACCAATATTCTCCTTTGAGGCAATAACAACAATTCACATGTTTTGAGCATGTTGTCAGAAGGGACCAGTTCTTGGAGAAACACATCATGCTTGGAAAGGTGGAGGGTCAGAGTAGAAGAGAAAGACCCTGAATGAGATGTATAGACATAGTGACTGGGGCAATGGCTTTAGGTGAGTGAGAGACAGTAAGATTAGCTCAACATAGGACAGGCGTCAGAGCTATTGTGCACAGGGTTATTATGAGTAGGTGACTCAACGGCACAAAACAATAACACAGAATGAAACCACAGTGACTGCTTGTCTTGTCTGAAATCATTAGGCAGGAAAACAATAGTAGTCATAGAATGCTATTTAATTACCTAGGACATCTTTGTTGTTATGTTCCATCCAGTTGCCTGTCACTCATAGTGACCCTATGTACAACAGCTCTGCACTCTGTCCTATCATGAGCTAATGTCACTGATGCTGACACACTTGGCCCTATTGCCCCAGTCACTGTGTCAGTCCATCTCCACGGGGGTCTTCCTCTCCTTTACTGTCCCTCCACCTTTCCAAGCATATTGTCCTTCTCTAAAGACTGGTTCCTCCTGACATCATGCCCAAAATATGTGAGATAAAGCTTCAAAATTCTTACCTCCAAGGAGAAACTTGATATTATTCTCTCTAGGACAGATCTGTTTGTTCTCTTGGTGGTCCATGATGTTCAATAATCCTCTCCAGCACCACAACTCAAAGGCATCAATAATTCTTCTGTCCTCCATGAGCCTGAGTCACACAGTGACCATACAGTAAATCACTGGAAAGTGGGAATATTGGAATTTTCCTTGGATATGAACCAAGGGATCCCTTTAATTTTTTTTTTTTAAACCAGTTCCAAGATCCAATGCTTGGCTGAGTGAGAGAGAAAATAAACCTCCAGATATAATGGAGTCCTAGGTAAAGTATAACTGACCAGGGGAGAAAAACCAAAAAAGGCAGCAAGCTGTGATGTGATTGTTCACATATTCTGGAATCTCACTAATCACTCATCTACTTCAACATACTTCATTATTCAACTTTAGAGATTCCTAATGTCATTGTCCTTAGGAAGGTGGTCTGTTAATCCAAAAACCCATTCTCTATCTGGTGGTCTGAATCCAACAACTTCTCTGTTGGAGAAAGTCAACCAACCCCCTTCATGTGATTTCCAGCTTCAGAAATCCAATGCAAGATCAGCAATGAGTCAGGTTCCAAGTTGATGGCAATGAAAGTTGAGAGTTATCCAACTTGAATGTCTGTAAGAATCATTTGCACGTTAACAATGGGGCTTCTCTCCAGGGTAGGTGGAGAACTCTGGAATTAAAACAACACCCCTCAAGTGAGCCTTATATACTCCTTGAGAAATATTGATTCAGACCAGTCATTAGTTCAGAAACTATTATTAAAAATAATAATGTATTATCTCTATTAAAATTCTATTATTGTTTAATATAGTATATTAAAGTGATTATTCAGATTCTTTTCCATTAAGAACACAAGAAATGAGACATATATAAAGTTGTTATAAATTCCTAATCAGTGCTATTGAGTCATAACCAGCACACAAGCCTTCCACTGGGTTCTGATGCTGTAATTCACAGGAGAGGAGGACTAATGCTCTTTCTCCAGAGAAACAGCTGGTGCATTTGAATTGCCAGAGTTCAGCTTCTGAAGGCAACTTGTGTGGCCTAGGATATCAGATCCCCTACAAAGTACTTAGGGCCCTTTCTTTTTCCCTTTGTTGGGCAACTTTCTAATTATAAAGAAAATTTTAAGTTACATTTTGTTCTATTAAAAATGCTTTATGACACTGAATGAAAAAAGTTACTTTTTATTTACCACGAATGTGCAGTGAGGGAAGAATGGATGCAAAGTTCTTCCTTTGCCTAAAAATAGGCACACTTATGCTTTTCTTTATAAAATTTACTTCTGGGGAATCAGAATTTAGTTTTAAATCCCACTTCACTGTGCTATGTGGGAAATTTTCATTACATTTGTTCAACCAATGACTAATGGGATTATTTCAAATAAAATGGAGAAGAGGAACAGGAATTCCCAAGATGTTTCTTCTGTTTTACATTTTTTTGATGCAACAGGCGAAATACGTATTTAGAGAAGAGGAAATGGACTATAATCAATTGAGCATTAGGTTCTAGGCCTTCTAGCAGATATTTTTAATATGTTAATCCGTCTGTTCTTTGAAAAATGTATAGAGTATCTTGTCTCCAGATAGCCAAATTGAGGTCAAGAGGATAAGCTAGAACAAGAGTTTAACCCTGGTCTGTCCACTCCAGAACACCTATTCTCTTCTGGGCAGAAGAACAGGCCCTATTACTTGGAAGAACTCCAAGTTTTGGTAAAGCAGATGGATAACTAGTAAAACATGTATGGGAACTCAAAGGAGGGGGTGTGGAGCAGAGAGGTGAGGATAGGTAGGGGCGAAACCACCGTTTGGTGGGTGGGTGGGTGGAGTAGGTGGGAAGGACTTCGGTAAAAAACAGGGGAATAATGAGCAAGGTCCAATGGTGATTAATTTTACAAAACACGGTGCACGAAAATGATTGTATGGGACACAGTGCGAATGAAGAATATTATGAAACACAATGTATAGTAACTTTGTCAACAAACCAATGAAACCTCCCCAACAAAACAAAAAGACCATCCATAGGAGAGGCTGATGAGTCACACCAGTGTGCTCAAGAATAGGAAATACTGTGAAGATGCCTCAGTTTGACGCTGATGTACACAGAGAGTCTATGACTCAGAACCGACTCAACAGATTCTAACAAAAAATAAGTTTGAAGATGCTATCAACAATAACATAGTCATCTTGAGATTCTTTTCAAATTTTGAACAAGGGGTCTCTGGTCTCTCTCTCTCTCTCTCTCTCTCTCTCTCTTTTTTCTCTTTCAAGAGCCTTACAGATCGCTGATCCTGCCCTCTCCACTTCCATGGGCTTCTTCAAGTTAAAATTCAATGTCAGAAATACTGATGGATTTCACTCAGGAAGGGAAACACTTCTCTGTGATCCCACTGGTCAGGGGAAGAGCATCAAGCTCAAGGAAGGAAGATCTGAATGACTCTTGAAGGACATGGCAAAAAATAAGGCTCCAGGAATAGATGGTATACCAATTGGCATATTTCAGTTAACAGATGCTGCCCTGGATGTGCTCACCAAGTTGTGCCAAGAAATCTGGAGAACGACCACTTGGCCAACTGACTGGAAGAGATCG
>NW_006399847.1:3663767-3664859 GCF_000299155.1 Elephantulus edwardii
GCGTGGTGTCACTGTTGTAGAATGGGACTGATCAGGGTTGGGGTAAGACTGAGAAAAACTGGATAAATTATGTTTACTGCACTGAAACAGATGAGGGAGAGAATAAAAGCGATATATGATAGGGTATTATAGTTATCACAAGAATCCAGAATTAAGGGTGCATAGTGGAGTATACCCAGGGTGGTGGGAGGGGTGTGCGGGGATTGTATACCAAAGAAAGAACTTTTACTTTTTCAAAGAAAGAAGCAAACTGGGGTGGGGGGTGGGGGAGAGGGCCGGGCAGGGAAAAACGTACAACAATGAATGAATGGAAATCCAAAATCTATGTTAATGTTCATTAAAATTATTAAAATAAAATTTAAAAAAGTGCAGCAGAGTGCTCCTTAGAAGCAAAGATGGTGAGGTGAAGCTTTACCTTTCATACTTTGGACAGGTAGCTAGCAGAGACTATTCCTTGGAAAAGGACATCATGCTTGGAAAGATGGAGGTCAGCACAGAAGAGGAAGACCTCCAATAAGATGGACTGACCTGGTGGGTGACTTCAGCAATGAGCTCTAATGTGTCAGAGATGATAAGGATGGCACAGGACTGGGCAGGGTTCAGAATTGCTGTTCATAAGTTTGCTATGAGTTGTACTTGACTCGATAGCACCTAAGAACAACAAAAACATGGTCATATATTATACTTTGTGCATTTTTAATTATTTTTAATTTATTGAGGAATGTTTTATGGACTAAAGTACCATCCACAGTATTATTTATCTTAATATCAGTCATTGCAAAGACAGAAGAGGAAGAAAAGACCAAAACGGATGTCAGAAGAGACTCTAAATATTGCACTGGAGCACAGAGAGGCCAAAGCAGAAGGAAGAATTCAAGATACTAAAGAGCTGAATAGAAGATTTCAAAAGGCAGAGCAGGATGACAACGTAAAATATTACAATGAAATGTGCAAGGAGATGGAGTCAGAAAATCAAAAGGGCCAAACTTGCTCAGCCTTTCTTAAGCTCAAGGAACTGAAGAACAAATTCAAACCAAGAGTTGCTATAATCAAGGATGCTTTGGGCAGAATATTAAATGATCCAGGAAGTAT
>NW_006399847.1:3664959-3669746 GCF_000299155.1 Elephantulus edwardii
GGGAGTGTCAGAGACAGCGCGATTGGCACAGGACAGAGCGGAGGTTAGGGCTGTAGTACATAGGGTCGCTATGAGTCGCAGGTGAGTCGACGACACATAACAACAACAACAACAACAACATACACATTTATGTGTGCTTATTAGGATGGGATGTCTTTATAAAGATGGTTGTCCAGATTTCTCATCAAAGGACTTGGTTCTAATTTTGTATGTTTCATTTGCATTTCTTCTAATTACATTAGAGACAAAGCAATTCTACTAGATGTTGAACCTTTTCTCTTTGCAAAAACAATGTTTTTTTAACTTGATTATAAAAGTAATCTATGCTCCTGTGGAAAATATGAAGTAATAAAAGTCATGCTGAATTGACTAAGAAATATTTTTGCCTACATAAGCTTTTCTTACTCATTTGTACGTATATACATAAGTTTTTATTTCTATCTCTATCTAGTTTTCTTATCTATCTTTTATTTGAGATAAAGGAAACCTAAATTCATAGATTCATGATTTGAATTTAAATTCCGCCCCCCCCCCAATTTGCCATAAGTATTGTCTCTGGGAGGGAAATGACACTGTTCCACAGCCTGTCTAATGAGCATGTCCACTGTCAGCAATTTAGCTCTATTTTGTCTTTTTTAGTTCTTGTCTTTTCTGGTTTACTCTGAATCAAGGAAGAAGAATCAACAAAATTCAGGATGGTGAATGGGGAGCATGTCACCTATTTAGAACCACAGATCAAAGGACTATGAATCAGAAGGCCTTTTTGTATTTAAAAGGACATAAACACAAAACAAATTGTTCTGTACTTATGAGACTTAAATATATAGCAGATTATTCCATATTATTCTATATATACCAAAAGGAAATTACTGAGGCAGGCTACACAGTCTTGGTGAAACTAAATGGTAGAATTAAATGGAAAAAAATGCAAAAAAGGACAGGGAAAATACTATTTGTAGAATCTTTCCAAATGTCAGCCTCTTTAAAAATCAAGAGGCTAATTATTTACTGCACAGACAAATCACCAAGGCAGAAGAAAATGTGGGCGGTCTTGGGGGTTGATTATGTCTGCCAAGCATTGATTATATGCATCAGCATCTGATTCACTTACATGCTAATTAGTGGCTTTATCTTCATTGAAGAATCTGCTTCCTTTGTCTAAGTCAGCAAAGGAAGCTTCAATCAGGAGTTTGTTATGTGGGAAACCTTTATCTTGTCCTTGCCACAAGAGAAACTTCCTTTAGGCTTGGAAACAAGAGTACCCATTTTGACTTAGCTTAGACCTAGAGGGACTTAAGTGTTTTAGAAATAGATTTCATAATATATTGAAATAGTTACTTGCTTATCAAACTTTATAAGATTGCATTCCTTCAATGGAGTTTTCAAATCACAGAGCTTCTAGCTGGCAACTATCATTGTACTTAATTTCATTTCCTGTCTCCATCCCCCAAAAAAGTATTTTTCTACTTTTTTTTTCCCTTGGGTTATCTTGTTTTACTATTTTTGTCCCTCAGAAAACTAAGAACGCGCTCAGGAAAGACCTCCAGCACAAGAAAACAGTATTTTTCTACTTTAAACACAGAAGGTATTTCCTCAGTAACTTCAAAGCATGACCATCTGGTCCCATCAGACAATTTGAAATTATAGTCACACAGTTTTCTGTGACCTGAATCCTCCTTCTTCCAATGTTTCAAAGCCTTTCTAGTGTCAATCTCTTTTGAGTGTTCAATGCTCTTCTCTAACATCACAACTCAAAGGCATCAATTTTTCTTTTGTAACCCCTATTAATTGTACTATTCTCAGATGCATAAGAAGTGATCAGAAAGACCATGACCTGAATCAAATGCACCTTAGTCCTCAAACTAACATCATAGGTTTTGAACATTATATTTTTAACTTATTAGTACAGTACTTGTGTGTCAGTCTGCCATACTGGTGTAGCTTATGGGGGGCTCTAAAGATGGAATCTATATCACCAGTGGATCAAGTACCAGAAAGCTCACAGATGCTGGGGAGGTTACAAAAATTTTCCTAGATTAAGATAGACTAAGAAGAAAGATTGACCATTCACTTCCAAAACAATAGGCCTTCAAAACCCTATGAACAGAGGAATGTGGTTATAGCATTAGACATAAAGCCCTGATACAAAAGGCTGCACAAAGTATGAATGGAGGAAAAATAGAAGTCATCAAAAATTAAATGAAACAAATGGCATTCTAGGTATCAGTGAACTGAAATGGGCAAGCATGGGCCACTCTGAACCAGACAATCATATGATCTTACTATGCCAAGAACAAAATATGAGGGAAATTGGTCCTTTAATCACAGTTAAAAAAGGCAATTTCAAGATCCATCCTGAAGGACAATGCTGTGAGAGGATATTATTTATACACATACAAGGAAGACCTTTTATATGACTATTATTAAAATATATGCATCCAAAAATAAAGCCAAAGAAGAGTAGATTGAGGGTTTTTACCAACTTCCGTAGTCTGAAATTGACCAAACAAGCAAGCAATCAAAACGCATTAATAATTACTGGTGACTGGAATGCAAAAGCTGGAAACAATGAGGAAGAAATGGTAGGTAGAAAATATGGACTTGGTGACAGAATTAAGGCCAGAGAATGAATATTGAATTTTGTGCACGAATGATTTATTCATAGCAAATGTTATGCTTGAAAAAACAAACCAACAACCCCACAAGTGATGACTTTTTACATGGAACTTACCTGTAGAATTGTACAGGATTCAGATTTACTAGATTTGCAGAAAGAATTATTGAAGCTCAATTTCTGTAGTGAAAAACCAGACCAGGTGCTGATTGTGGAACATATCATCAATTACTCATGTGTAAGTTCAAATTGAAGCTGAAGAAAGTGAAAACTAGTTCACAGGAACCAAAATTCAACCTTGAGTTTATCCCAGTTGAATTTAATAATTGTTTCAAAATAAGGTTTGAAACATTGACCACCAATGGTTAAAGACCAGAGAAACTTGGAAAACATCAAAGACATCATCTATGAAGAGAGCAAAGATCATTACAAAGGAGGTGAAAGAAAAAAACCAAGACAGATGTCAGAAGAAACAAAAAAATTGCATTAAAACATAAAAAATCCAAAACAAAAGGAAGAGATGCTGAAGTAAAAGAGCTCCCCAGAAGATTTTAAAAAGCAGCGCAAGAATATAAATGAAAATATAACAAAATGTGCAAAGACCTAGAGTCAGATAATAAAATGAGAAGAATTCGCTCAGCTTTCTCAAGCTAAAGGAACTGAAAAACAAATTCAAGCCTCTAATTGCAATACTGAGAGATACTACGGACATATTCTTGAATGATCCAGAAAGCATAAATGAAGATGGAAGGAAAACATAGAATCACTAGACCAAAAAGAATTAGTTGACACTGAAAAAAATTCAGGAAGTACCATATGAACAAGAGCAAATGGTATTGAAAGATGAAGGATGAGCTGTACTGAAGGCATTAGCAAAAAATAAGGCCCCATGAATCAATGGAATGCCAATTGACATGTTTCAATTAAAAGATACAGCCCTGGATGTTCTCATCAGTTTATGTCAAGAAATTTAGAGGATAGTTGCCTGGCCGATTGACTGGAAGAGATCCATATTTGTCCCCATTCCCAAGAAAGATGATCCAATAGAACATAGAAATTATCACACAATATCATTAATATCTCATCCAAGCAAAATGTTGATGAAAATCATTAAAAACAGAACAGTATATTCACAGAGAACTACTTTGAAGTCTACCAAGGATATCAGATGGATAACGGCTAAAAGCAGAGAATACCAGAAGGATATCTATTTCTGTTTTATTGAAAATGCAAAGGCATTTGACTATGTCAATCATAACAAATTATGGGTAATATTGAGAAGAATAGGAATTCTAGGACATTTAATTGTACTCTATATCCAGAATCTATATCCAGACTAAGAAGCTGTTGTCCAAACTGGGCAAGGGAGCACTACATGGTTTTAAATAAGAAGTGTGTGTGTGTGTGTGTGTGTGTGTGTGTATGTGTGTGTGTGTGTGTGTGTGTGTCTCAGAGTTGTATCCTTTTCCAATACCTATTCAATCTGTATCCTGAGCAAAGAACTGAAGAA
The DNA here is from genome assembly GCF_000299155.1 of Elephantulus edwardii. Classification (NCBI taxonomy): domain Eukaryota; kingdom Metazoa; phylum Chordata; class Mammalia; order Macroscelidea; family Macroscelididae; genus Elephantulus; species Elephantulus edwardii. Next base: position 3,669,084 of record NW_006399847.1, read on the forward strand.
ACTGGGCTCCTTGAAGAAGAATGTAACAACAGGATTGGAGGAAGACTCATCAAAATGCAGATGACACAACTTTGCTTGCTGAAAGTGAAGATGATATGAAATGTTTGCTTCAGAAGACTACAGCCTTTGTTATGGATAACATCTTTACATTAAGAAAACAAAGGTCGTCACTACAGGACCAATGGTAAACATTATGATAGATGGAGAAAGGACTGAAGTTGTAGTTTCCATCTTGCTTGAACCAACAGTCAACATCACTGGTGCCAGCAGTCAGGAAATTAGGAGACATATTGCATTGGGCAAGCATATTGTCAGGGACCTTTCCAATATGCTGAAGAACAATAATGTCAGTTTGAAGAATAAGGTGTGCCTGATTCAGGCCCTAGTTTTCTCCATCATCTGCAATGCCTCAGAGACCTAAACAATGAATAATGACAACAGAAGAAGAACTGGTGCTTTTGAGTTGTGGTGCTGAAGAAGAGGACTGAATATCTCATGAACTGCCAAAAGAACAAACAGGCATGTCTTGTTAAAAGTGCAGCAGAAATCAAAACAACTATGAGATATCATCTAACCCCAGTCAGAATAACAAAATTTAACAGAACTGCAAGCAACAAATGCTGGCAAGGTTGTGGAGAAACTGGAACCCTTAATTCACTGTTG
>NW_006399847.1:3672626-3691838 GCF_000299155.1 Elephantulus edwardii
TGGATTGATTCAGTGACTGGGGTAATCGGGATGGGTGTGTCAGATGCAGTGCAATTGGCACAGGATAGAGCAGGGTTTAGGGCTGTTGTACATAAGGTGGCTATGAGTCGACTAGGACTCAAGGGCACTTCACAACAGCAAGAACAGTTTATAATAAGCTACACTGTATACTAATTGCTACAAGTTTCCTTTAAATAATGTTGCTCTTCTTATAATACAACATAAATTTATACATAATTGAAAAGGATATATAATTTACATTTGCTATAAATAAAGTGTTCCAAAAACGCCAATTAGACTGACCTCATTGGATCTTTCCCAGGTCTATATCCTATTGATTTTCTGCCTATTTATGCTATTAATTACTGGAAGACAAACTGTTGACACTTCCTACTGTAGTTGTGGATTCGTCTATATCTGTTTTGACTTCTGTTTAATTTTCTTAGTGTATCTGAAGTTCTTTTGTTCGGTATCTATACATTCAGTATTGTTATTTTTTTGCTGCAACAATGGTCTCTTTCTACATAATAAGACAGAAATGAATTGGCACCTACCAACAAAAACATTGTGTCCTTAGTGGATTGAACAACTTATGATCAACCTTTATCTTTGTTAATAATCCTTTCCCTACACTTTGTCTCATTAATCTAGCAACTCCAAGATTCATTTGATTACTCCTTATATTTATAAGCATATATAGATGTACATAGGAAGCTCTGTTGGCCTATTGTAAGAAGCTACACTGAAAATCCACCAGTTGCTCATGGAAGAAGCATGGGCAATCTCCTCCCCTGTAATTTATTACCTTTGAAAACGTCCTTGAGGGTCAGCTGAGTCAGTTCTGGCACAACATGTGTGTCATCAAGTCAGAAATGACTCACAGCTGACCCTCAAGCAGGTTTTCAGAGACAGTAAACTACACAGGAGGAGATTGCTCATTCTTCTCCCAAGGAGTGGCTAGTAGATAGAAATATGTGTCTTTGGGATTATAAAATAGACTCTAGAAGTAGGCCACCAAAACTTCCTATGCTATTGTTGTTATGTGCTATGGAGTCACCTGTAATTCACCAACATTATGCACAATAGCTCTGAACACTGACTTATCTGGAGCCAGTTTCACACTCTCTGCCAAATCTAATGCCATAACCACAGTTACTGTGCAAGTTTATCTCATTGCACTGTTTCTTCATGCTTCCAAGCATGAGGTCCTCCTCTGAGGCCTGTTGCTTCCTGGCAACATGCCCAAAGCATATGAGATGGAGCTTTACAATTCTTGCCTCCAAAGAGCATCTTGGCTTCACCCTCTCCAGGACAAATGTTTTTGATCTTTCTATAAAATATATACTGCTTATGTTGTTGTTTTGTTGTTGTCATGTGCTGTCGAGTCTGCACCAACTCATAGTGACCATATCCATGTACAACAGCTGTAAACCTTGCTCTATTCTGAGCCAATTTCATTGTCTCTGACACACTTAGTCCATTACATAAGTCACTGAGTCAATCCATCTCAGCCAGGATCTTCCTCTCTTGTGCTGTCTCTCCACCCTTCTCAACATGATGTCCCTCTCTAAGGACTGGTGCCTCCTTGCAACATGCCCAAAGTATGTCAGACAAAGCTTCAAAATCCTTGTCTCCATAGAGCAGCCTGGTTTCACTTCCTCTAGAACAGAACTTTGCATAATCAATGAAACATAGACATTCCTCTAGTTCTCTCTGCTTTTAGACAAGATCCATCTAACATTAGCTATAATATCCTTAGTACCATGACCCCATCTGAACCCAGCCTGCACTTCTGGAAGTTCTCTGTTGATGTGCTGTTCCTGTCATTTTTTGATAATCTTGAGCAGAATCTTGCTTATGTGTGATATTAATGATATTGTTCAATAGTTTCCATACTCTGTTGGATCACCTTTTTAGGAATGGGAACAAATATAGATCTCTTCCAGTCAGTTGACCAAGTGGTTGTCCTCAGATTTCTTGACACAACTTGGTGAGCACATCTAGGGCAGCATTTGTTAGTTGAAATATGTCAATTGGCTCCATCAATTACTGGAGCCTTATTTTTTGCCAATTCTTTCAAAGCAGCTTGAACTCGTTCCTTCATCATCATAGGCTCTTGATCATGTTCATGAAATTCTTCTGTGTCTGCCAATTCCTTTCAGTACAATGACTCAGTATACTCTTTACTACTTCCTAGATCATTTCACATTCTGCTCAAAGTATCCTTAAGTATTGCAACTCGAGGTTTGAATTTTTTCTTCAGTTCCTTGAGCTTAAGAAATGCTGAGTGAGTTCAGCTCTTTTGATTTTCTCATTCCAGCTCCACTGTAATATTTTACTTTGTCTTCCCATGCTGCCCTTTGAAATCTTCTGTTCAGCTCTTTAGTATCTTGAATTCTTCTCTCTGCTTTGGCTTCTCTGTGCTTGAGTGCAATATTCAGAGTCTCTTCTGACATCCATTTTGGTCTTTTCTTCTTCCTCTGTCTTTGTAATGATCTATTGCACTCTTCCTGGATCATAATCTTGATATCCTCTCACAACTCAATTAGTCTTCGCTCATTGTTTTTCAAGGCCTCAAATCTGTTCCTGAGATGATTTTAAAATTCAAGTGGGATAGACTCAAGGTCATATTTTGGTTCCTGTGGATTTAATTTAATTTTCCTTAGCTTCAGCTTGAACTTGCATATGAGTAGTTGATGGTCTGTTCCACAATAAGCACCCAGCCTAGTTTTCACAGCTGATAGTTAGCTTCTCCAGCAGTTCTTTCCACAGGTGTAATCAATCTGATTCCTATGTATACTTTTAGGTGAAATCCATGTGTATAACTCACATTTCTGTTTCTTATAAAATGTGTTTGAAATGACTAAATCGTTGATTGTGCAAAATTCAATCATTCTATCTCCAGCTTCATTTCTGTCACCAAGTCCATGTTTTCTGACTACTGATGTGTTTCACTGATTATGCAAAGGTGTTTGTGTGGCTCACAACAAACTGTAGCTAACTCTTAGAGGAATGGAAACCCCAGAACTCTTAATCCTACCAATGCAAAACCTATATTTGGACCGGGAGGCAATCATCAGAACAGAGTGAAGAAACACTGCATGTTTCCAAATTGGTAAGGGTGTATGACAGGGACGTGTCCTATTCCCATACCTTTTCAATCTGTATAAAGATCGGATTATGCAGGAGGCTAGGCTGTATGAGGAGAAATGTGGCATCAGGATTGGAGGAAGATTCATTGACAATCTGTGTTATGCCAGTGATACAACCCTGCTTACTGAAACTGAGGAGGACCTGAAGGGCTTGCTGCAGAAGGTCAGGGACTGCAGCCTTCAATATGAAGTGAGGCTCAGTATCAAGAAAACAAAGATTCTCAACACTGGGCCAACTGGCAGCATTGTGATGGATGGTAAAGAGATTGAGACTGTTAACAACTTTAGTTTGCTTGGCTCCACAGTCAACACTCTTGGCATTGGCAGTCAGTAAGTCAAAAGATGTATTCTGATGGGAAAGTCTGCTCTTAGGGACCTCTCCAAAGTACTGAAGTACAATGATGTCATTCTGGAGACTAAGGTGTGTATGATACAGTCCATGATCTTCGTAATCACTTGCTATGCATCAAAAAGCTAGACAATTACTAGGGATGACAGAAGGAGAATTGATGCCTTTGAGCTGTGGTGTTGGAGAAGAGTATTGAATATACCATGGACTGCTTAGAAAACAAACAGCTTTATCCTAGAGAGGGTTAAACCAGGTTGCTCCTTGGAGGCAAGTTTTCTGAAGCTTCGTCTGACATATTTTAGACATGTTGCAAGGAGGGACCAATCCTTGGAGAGGGACAATATGCTTGCGCAGGAGAAGAAAACCCTCTATGAGGTAGATTGCTTCAGAAACTGGGGTAGTCGGGGTAGGTGTGTTGGACACAGTGAGACTGGCTCAGGATAGATTAGGGATTAGGACTGTTTTACATAGGGTCGCTATGAGTCACAGGCAACTTGATGGCACATAATAACTACAGGGCAGACTTGTTTTTTCTCTTACCAGCCCATGATATATTCAATACTCTTCTCCAGCACCACAATTCAAAGACATTAATTCTTCTTCTGACATCCTTAGACAGAGTCCAGCTCTCTGATGCATAGCAAGTAATTGAGAAGTACATGGCCAGGATCAGCCATGCCTTAGTCTTTAAACTGACATCATTGCTCTTCTGTACTCTAGAGAGGTCGCCAACAGCAGATTTTCCCAATGCAATTGGTCTTTGAATTTCTTGGCTGCTGGTACCAAGAATGGTGATTGTGGAGCCAGGCAAACTAAAACTGTTAACAGTCTCAATCTCTTCACTATCACGGTGCTTCCAGTTGGCCCAGTGGTGAGAATCTGTCTTTTTGATGTTGAGCTTCAATTCAGATTGAAGACTGCAGTACTTGACCTGCAGCAAATGCCTCAGGTCCTCCTCAATTTTGGCAAGCAAGGTTGCATTTATATCTCCCTTCTTTTAAGAATTCCATTTCTTTATGTATCATTTTCTGGTTGATTGTGTAAATTTGAGCTTTGCTTTTTTTGTCCAAGTTGACAATATCTGCCTGTACTTATTTTTGTTTTATTACTGGTAGTTTAGATTAAAATTCACCATCTGGAAAGTTATTTACTATTCCATCTGCCCTTTGCTGCCTTTTCACTCTTTTATTGCCCATCTTTCAATCAAGTGAATATTTTTGGTGATTTATTTTTTCTTCAATTACTGACCCATTATTTATAGCTCTCATTTTCAAAATATAATAGTTGTGCTGAGAATTTACAATGTACTTGTTCACTTTACCTTTAAATAATGTTATTCTGCTTTAAATATATAATACAAGCCTCACACCAATATATGCACAATGTCTCCCTCTTGTCTTTTGTGTTACTCTGATCACATACTTTATTTTCAGGTGTTGTTGTAAGTGACAATCGTGTTGTCCTCTGACCTATGAATACTCTGCAATGGAATGAAATGCTTGCTGGTCCTGCATATGATCACGATCTATTGCAGATGGGACCATGGTGACTTACAAATGGATCTTCAAAGGCTGATTTAAAATAGCAGGCCACCATGCCTTTCCCCCTACTCTATCATAGTCTGGAAGCTCCCTTCAAACTTGTTCAGCAGTGCAAGAGTGCACAATGACAGACCGTGAGGATTATACTTGAAGGTTCATAGGCTGTGAATTAGATCCACGTCTCCTGTAAGGAAGGCAAGGATGCACTAAATGCCAATGTCCCCATGATTTTACTTTTATATAGGATAAAATTTCACACTGCACTGCTGCAGCTTTTGCTATGTTGTTGTTATATGCTGTTGAGTCACCTGCAACTCATAGCAACCCCATGTACAACAACTCTGAAGCCTGCTCTGCCCTAAGCCAGTCTCACTGACTCCAACACACCTACCCCCCACCCTCCCCATTGTCCTAGTAACTATATCAACCCATCTCATCTGGGTTCTTCCTCTTCTGTGCTTTCCCTCTACCATGAGAAGCATGATATCCTTCTCCATGGTCTGGTCCCTCCTAGTCACATGCCTAAAGTATGTGAGATGGAACTTCAAAATCCTAGCCTACAAGGAGAAACGTGGTTTCACCCTCTCTAAAACAGACTTATTTGTTTTCTTGGCAGTGCTTGGTATGTTAAAGACTCTTCTCCAGCACCACAACTAAAAGGCATTGATTCTTCTTCTGTCATTCTTGGTCATTGTCCCATTCTCTGATGCATAGCAGATAATTGAAAAGACCATGGATTGGATCAGGTGCATCTTTGTTTCTAGACTGACCCATCATTGCTTCTCAGTACTCCGGAAAGGCCCCTAACAGCAGATGTACCTAATATAATTTGTCTTTTGATTTCATGGCAGCTGGTGCCAAAAGTGTTGATTGTGTTGCTGAGCAAGCTGCAATTGTTAACAACCTCACTCTCTTCTCCATTTATCATAGTGCTGCCAATTGGCACAGTAACAGCCATTAGAAGAAATTATTTTTATGTTTGCCACTGTTAACACTCTCCAGTGACTGTTGTTGTGTACCATTGAGTCAGAACCAACTCACACATGACTCTTCAGTAGGTTTTCAGTGGTATCTAATCACACAGGAGGACACTGCCAATCTTTCTCCCCTGGAGCAACAGGTGGATTCGAACCACATACCTCTGGATTGTCCTTACAACTCCTTACCACTAGGCCATGAAAGGATAAAGCAAAATATTATAACAAAATATGCAAAGCCCTGGAGTCAGAAAACATAAAGGGAAGAGTTCATTCATCACTTCTCAAGCTGGAAGAACTTAAAAACAAATTCAAACCTCAAGCTGCAATACTGAAAGATGCTATGAGCACAATCTTGAATGATCCAGGAAGCATCAAAGGAAGATGGAAGGCATGTTTTAACTAATAGATGCAGCTCACCAGTTTATGCCAGGAAATTTGGAGAACAGCTACCCAGCCAACTGACTGGAAGAGATTCATATTTTTCTACATTCACAAGAAAGGTGATTACACAGAATTTAAAACCTATTGAGTAATGTCATTAATATCAAATGCAAGCAAAATATTATTGAAAATCATTCAAAAGCAACTGGAACAGTACATTGACAGGGAACTACCAGAATTCTATGCTGGTTTTAGAAGAGGCCATAGCACCAGAGATATCATTGCTGATATAAAATGGATCCCAGCTTAAAGCAGAAAACACCAAAAAAGGTCTCTTTTTGTTTTATTGACTATGCAAAGGCATTTTACTCTGTGGATCATAACAAATTATGGCTAACATTGAGACGAATGGGAATCCCAGAACATTTAATTGTGCACATATGAAATCTGTATCTGGACTAATAAACTGTTGTTCAAATGGAGCAAGAGGACACTGTATGGTTTAAAACCTGAAAAGATGCTCATTAAGGTTGCATTCTTTTTCTATATCTATTCAGTTTGTACAAAGAGGAAATAATTCAAGAAGCTGAACTCTATACCAGAAGAATGTATATTTATATTTTATTGACTATGGGATAATTGGGATGGGAGTGTCAGAGACTGCGATTGGCACAGGACAGAGCGGAGTTTAGGGCTGTTGTACATAGGGTTGCTATGAGTCGCAGGCAACTCGACGGCACATAACAACAACAACAACAATGCAAAAACACTTGACTGCATGGAAAATAATAAATTATAGCTAACATTGAGAAGAACGGGAATACCAGAATCCTTAATTATGCTTATCTATCCCTAGATCAAGATGCTGTTATGCAAACAGAGCAACTACTGACGGCTTAATATCTAGAAGGGTATGTGTCAGGGTTGTGTCTTTTCCCTCCATAATTATTCAACTTGTATACTGATAAAACAATTTGTGAAGCCAGACTCTGTGAAGATTAGTGTGACATCAGGGTTGTCAACAACCTCATTAGGCTGATGACACAATTTTTCTGGCTTGGAAAGATGGTCAGAGAAGGAGAGGAAGACCTCTGTGGATGCCTAAGGTCAGTGAAAATACTTACTAATTTTTTGTTTGTTTCCAAAAAGAAAAGCAAAATGAAGGAGAAGCGGTAAGCAGGGAGGAAAATGTGCAACAATGAATGAATGGAAATCCAAATTTTTTATAAACTTTCATTAAAATCTCAATAAAAAATTAAAAAAAAACCTCTATTCTAGAAAAAAAAAAAGCCAAACCCAACCTGTTTGTTTTATGCTGAAGTAATGATTGTATTAAGGAGAGAGGATACTATGTAATAGGAGGGAATATGTGAAGGGGCATGTTAGCCTGTCTCCAGTGGGGATGACAATCTACCATTCCAGAAGGGGATTCTACATTCTACAAGGGGATTGACCACTCTCGCAATTGAGCAAGCCAGATTGAGAGATACACAGATCTTCCTTAGCCAGTGAAGAGGAAAGAGACCTCCTGTCACAACCAGGGGGAAAACTTCACAACCTGGCAAAGGGTAGCAATGGTCAAAATGAAGAACTGATGTGAGATGACATGTGGGGATAAGGGTGGTAGGACTGAGAAGTTTGTTGGACTATTTGCAGGGGAAGCCAATATTGGCAGGCTGAAAACTTGGAACTATCCAGCAGTGAGGCTTGAGGCTGAAGTGCCTGCGTATACATTTAATATTCTGTTATTAATTTGGATTATAAACTTTTAACTTCTGGACCCAACAAAGCAAGACGATTGGTGTTAAGATGAGTAGAAAGAGGTACAGGAGCATGGGCGACACATCTGACCTCATGGGTATTGATTCGGTGCTATTGATGCTGTTGATAGGAAGAGTTTCCCTTTGTGAAGTTTGTAAAAGTCAGACATGGTCATTGCCATGTGTATTTTGCTCTTTTTACAACCTATAATGAGACAGATTGACACTGTAACTTCAGTAATGGGTTCTAATGTCTCAGAGATGACGGGGGGATAGCACATGATAGGGCAGGTTGCAGATTGGCTCTTTATAGGGTCAGTAAGAGTCATACTTCACTCCATGGTACCTAACACTACAACTCACAATAGCATCACTCTTAGAAGCCACTATGATTTGCTCTCCTACAGATCTTAAGGCTTTTCCTCTGTATCTTTCTTTGTGCACACATGTTTACTAAAGTGTATATATTAAGTTTTACTATTTTAAATTATTTAAGTGTATTTTTCCAGTATCAGGTTCCTTCTGCCTAAAGACTTTCCTTTAGAAATTTTTAGAATGCATATCTGTTGGGAATACTTTCTTTCACTTTTTGCTTATCTGATATATTTTTTTAATTTTGTTCAATTTTGGAGAGATATTTTAACTTAATGCAGACTTCCCGGTTGAATTAAAAATATCATTCCATTATTTTCTACAGAAATCTGCTATAACTCTTAGTTTTTCTTACTGCAATATAGATCTCTTTGGGGTTTGGCTGGGTATATTTTAAAATGTTTCTGGTGGTCATCATCAAGATTTCTCATTATCTTTGGATTTGACTATATGTGTAGATGTGTGATTTATTTAGCTTTATATATATGTGGCTAGAGGTTTTCGAGCTTATTGGATTCTTTCAATGTATTTGTGAAACATTTAAGATATAATAATATATTAATGATAATTTTATCTTCTTTTTCTTCTGGTATTTCAATGGTATCTATCTTACCCACTTGATATTATCCAATAGCTGCTTTAATTGTTTTACTTTGTATTTCAGTTTAGATAGTATGTACTAATCCTTACTTTTGTTCACTGATTCTTTACTTTGCTGTATGAATTTACAGATGAGTCTAAATTTCCACCTGTGCTATTTACAGCCTCTGAAAACTTACTGGAGGATCAGCTTTGAGTAGGTTCTGACTCGACGGCAAACAACAATAACAACAACAGTGGTAAAAGGAGGTAAATGGTTCAAATCCACCAGTTGTTCCATGAAAGAAAGGCAGGCAATCTCCTCCTGTATGATTGTCTCTGAAAATCTGCTGGAGAGTCAGCTAGGAGTTGGTTCCAACTATAAAGTACATAATAACAGACCATGTTGTTATTAATAATAATAATAATAATAATAATAATTATTATTATTATCAGTTGATTCTTTTAGTTTCCACCTCTTTGTAAAAATACCCTATATGTTTGTGTCTGTTTTCTACCTTTTTCTATGAAAGTTTTTAACAATTTAACACGTTGTTTTTACTGTTAGCCATTGAGTCAACTACAAATTATAGTGACCCAATGAACAACAAATCTGAACCTTTAAGGTTTTGTTTAGTAATGAAGTCCTTCTGATAATTACAATTATGTCAAATTCCCCTTTTATTATTCATAAAGTAAGTCATAAAAGGCTGGTTATTTCACACTATGTTTTTTAGGTCTTCCTGAGTTTTTGGGTTTTGTCTGCTTCATTTTTTAACTGAGTACTAATTATCATCTATAAAGCAGAAACCAAAATTAAATCCACTGCCATCAAGTCTTTTCTAACTCATAGCAACCCTGCAATATGGAACAGAACTGTCCCCATGGGGCTTGCAAGGCTGTAAATCTCTACAGAAGCAGATGACCCTATCTTTCTTCTCTGGACTTATGGGTGCGTTCTAACCACTGACCTTACAATTAGCAGATGAGTGCTTTAATTACCACATCACACCATTTGTGCCTGGACATTGACATAGCTATTCTTCTGTTAGACCTTTAATACTGTAGTTTAAACATTCTAGTCAAGAACTGAATTACGTAGATTTGAATTTTGTGTTACTTCAATGTGCTACTAGCTTCAAATTCTTCTAGTGATACCTTGAGTATGTGATTATAGCACAAGAGGCTTCACTCAATGCTACTAATCTATCCTCAAATTTCCCTGTGTATTTGTGACACAGAGAGGGTTTATCTCTTTCTTTTGCTGCTCATTCAATGGTAGATTGCTGTTATTACTACTTGGTGTTTACTAGGTTGATGATGGGGACAAAAAGAGTTACTTTGGCTCTTGGTGCATGACTAGTCTAAGATCTTCTGTCTAGTTCTGCTTCTCTCTCCTGACTTGTAGCTGCAGTACCATATGATGCCTTTTCTCAGCCTCTTTTATGTCATATGGATACTATTTATGTAAAAAGAGCAAGAACCACATGGGCAGCACCATATCTGACCTTTACCACCTTCACTGGGGGAAACTGCCAACAGCATCAATAACACAAAACTAATTCCTAGGAGATCAGACATACCCTCCTCCCCCTGCCCCCATGCTCCCATGCCTCTTTTTACTCATCTCAACACCAATTCTTACTGCTTGTTGTTGTTGTTGATTGTCGTTGAGTAGAGCATGACTCACAGTGAACTCATGAACAAAAGTTCCGAAGCCCTTCCTCAAACACCGCCATTTATCAAAGTTCACAGAGTTTTCTGAGACATGCTGTTTACGAAGTGGATGTCACTCCTGATTCCAGTTTTAGCTGGGTCCAAAATCTGATATGATTGTTCATAGACAACACAGAACCACATTTCGGAAGTTAAAAGTTTATAATTATGATTCATAAAATATAGTCAAGACAGGTCCCAAAATGCACACACAGACACTTCAGTCTCAAGTCTTGTGGCTCTAAGTGTTCACAAGTTCTCAATCCTACCAATATTGCCTTCTCCTATAACTATCCAACAGAGACTTCGGTCCCATCTCACATTCAATTCTCCAGTTAAGCCATTGCTGCTACTACCATGGGAACCAGTTGGAGGATGTCTTTTCTAGCAAAGTGAAGAATCTCTTCTGGTACAGGAGGAATTCTTAATCTTTGCAGCCAGAACTGCTCAATTTATTGGTGAAACTAGCCAACTGTAGACTGTCAAGACCAGCTAACCCCCTTGTGGAAAGGTATATAGCCAATCTTTTTGTGGATAAGCCAACACACTTCATTTGCACAGTCACACTCCTCCACACAGTCAGTCATCTATCTACACTAGAAAAGCAATACTGAGAGAAAACTCCACAATTTAAGGTTAGGATCCATATGACTTGAGTATTATTTCATGTTAACCTTGCTGAGAATACCTTAAAACACTAACTGTAAGCAAAGTCCCTGTCTCTTTGGAGAGGACTTATTTCAATAAAAAAAATTAAACTAAAAAAAGATTAACTCATTTATTGAGCTCATTTTTGTTTGGGTTTCAGGCTACTTGGTTTCCCTGTGACCTTAGTGCCCTAATGAGTTTAACAAAAGTTGTGAATTGGTAGTTTACTGGCTGCTTCTTGTTTTTAGGGTGAGAGACATTTTAAGAAAAAACAACAGGCTGATATTATACATCTTACGTGGAAGCACAATTTAATCAATTTTCCCCATATATTTACATATACACACATTTGTAGATACAGAGACATATAGAAATATAGACCTCTGCTGGCGCAATCCATAGGGAGTGGACCAAAGGTGACCTCTCTGGTGGTATGAATCTACCAGCAGCTATGAGGGAGAAAGATTGGTAATCTCCTCTCATATTATTTAGAGCCTCTGAAAACCTGATGGAGGATCAGTCAGTTCAAACTGAGAGCTCCTAGGCAACAAAAGACACACACACACACACACACACACACACACACACACTGCTGTTACTTGGAATCAGGTCAACTATGACTCAGAGCAATCCTGTGAGAAGGAGAATAAGCAGAGACACTGATTTTTTTTTACCCCAACTAAATAAACATTTTCCATGCTAAGCAAAGGGAGACACAGCGAAAGACTTAGACTTGGATTTGTTTAGATGAGGACATAGATGAGTCCCAATGAAAGGCTGAGGTAAATAGCATAACTCCAAAAGAAGTCTAGGAATTTGAATCAGACAACCTGCCACTCATTTTCCATGGATGATGTCTGACCTTGTAGATAAATCTCCCAGCCAGTGTGTGACAACAAGAGTACAAGATAGAAGAGTAGTTGGGAGTGATCAAGTAAAGAGAATCTACAATATCTTCCAGAAAGTATCTACAATTTCTCTACCAAATGAGGGTTTAGAACAACTGACAGAGTCCTGGAGGAACTGTATAATCATTATAAGGTTCCACTGTGGACTCTGGCATTGACTTCCAAGTGAAAACTATATTGCCTAGTTCACTGAAAGCCAGTTGTTACAAAGAAATATGGATAAGACAAGAAGAAAAAGAGGGCAACTTCAGAATAGACTCTACTTTCCAAGTCATGAAAGCGCATAAAATTTCTTCCTCTTCCTGAGTCTATATCCTTAGAGAAGAAAATTAGGCAGCATACACTAACTGATTTAATTTAAACTTGAAATGACTGGGAAAATAAATTCTAAAGAGACTGTATTTACCTGAAATTGCCTAACATTATGAAAAATTTTTCCCTGAAGGCAGATGTAGTCTAGAAAAAGATCAAAACGTGTTCTATAAAAGCAAAGCAACTTTTCTTCAGTCTCACTGATTCTATCAAGACTTATGAAAATGCATAGTCATTGTATTTTGCCTGAAAAGCCTCTATATATTCTTGCCTGTCTCTATATATTCTTGCCATGTGTTACAGATCCTTTCTACAGGTATGCTTCTCCTTTGTTTCTTTAAGGTAATTTTTGTGCTCTTTCTAAGGGGATCTTTTAATAGTTTTCACTTACCTGTCCTGGAATGAAGAATAACCTAGTCAAGTGACAGGGACATGTACTTCCTTAGGATTTTTCTCAGTTCTTACAGGTATTACTGCATTTATCCTCTCAGATCTGAAAGTGAAACGAAGTGTGAAAGGATCAGAGTCCCCACTCATCTTTCCATTTCTACAGCATTGTCTATTGTTCTCAGGCTGCCTGAGTTAATCTCCTAATGCTGTTTATGAGCTGTGAATGCTAGAAAGATAATTTAATCTTTTTTGCATATCAGCTCAATTACCTGTAAAACTATGCCAATAGTCAACTAAGAAAGCTGATGTGAAAACTGAATGAATTACATTAATAAAAGCAAAATACCCAGAACACTATCTCACATATAATAAATACTGTCTTAGTGGACATTTTTTCTGTTATCATTATTCTAACGTGGCTGCATTGCTTTTCCTTATCTGGACTATCCTGTATTATTATTGAGCAGGAAATCCTGGTAACTGACTTTCTCATGTGAACATATGGGTCTTCTACAAAGACAGTCAATCCATACATCCCCATCATCTTAGATATGATCAGAGGAGAGGCCCAAGGAGTTGTGTGTTATTCTTAACTTTGCAGACTGAAATTGATCAAATATGCAACCAAAATGCATTACTAATAATTGGTGCCTGGAATGCAAAAGTTGAGAACAAGGAAAGTAAGATCAGTAATTGGAAAATAAAGACTTAGTGACAGAAATGAGGCTAGAAATAGAACAATAGAATTTTGTACATGTAATTATTTATTCACTACAAATATCTTTTATAAAATACACAAATGGTGACTATACACATGGACCTCAGCTGATGGACTACACATTCATTTATTTCCTCTATGAAGAGAAACATTACAGAAGTTCAAAATCAGCTGGGAAAACTAGGCCAAGTGCTAACTGTGGAACAGACCATCAACTACTCACGTGCAAGTTCAAACTGAAGCTAAAAGTAATTAAAAAAACAGTATGACCCGGACTCATATTTGACTCAAAGAAACAAAATATGTACTTAAATCTACCACACTTAAATAAAAAAAAACAAAACAAAACAAATTAAGAACAGGTTTAAGGCTTGAACACTAATGAATAAAGACCAGATATGCTGTTATGAGATGAGATGATACCAAGAATATCATCCATGAAGAACACAAAAAGTCATTACAAAGACAAAGGAGAAAACAAAAGCCAAGATGGATGTCAAAAGGGACTCTGAATATTGCACTAGAATACCAAAAAGCTAAAGCAAAGGGAAGGAATCATAAAATTAAGGAGCTGAATAGACTATTTCAAAAGGCAGCTCAAGAAGACAAAGCAAAGCATAATGATATGTACAAAGAGCTCAGGTCAGAAAAATCAAAAGATACAAAATCATTCTGCATTTCTCAGCCTGAAGGAATCTGAAGAACAAATTCAGGCCTCAAGTTGCAATACTTCAAGATGTGCTACATGCAGAATATGGAATGATTCAGGAAGCATCAAAAGATGATGGAAGTCTCATAAAGATAAATACTATATCTGGCCATCATCGTAGAATGTACAAGGATCCAAGCAGGGGAGGGTGGGCCTTCAACATAGGGACATACAATTTGATGGGTGGAGGGAGGGATTGGTGAAGGAAAGGGGAAAGATCCAGTGTGAGAAACAATGTGTATGAACTTTGTATATAAACCAGTACAAAATAAAATAAAAGAAGATGGAAGGTATTATGCTAAGCAAACTAACTCAGACCCATAAGGAAAAATACTGTGTAAGGCCATTATTGTAGAAATAGATAACTAGTAAAACATGTATAAAGATCCAAGGTGGGAGGGTGAGAGCACGAGGGAGAGTGTGGGTGAGGGGTAAAATCATAGGGTTGTACAATTTGTTGGATGGAGGGAGGAGTGGGTTAAGGAAATGGGAAAGATCTGGAGTGAAGTACAATGTACACAAATTTTTTAAGTAAATGAATATAAAAGAAACAATTAAAAAAGAGAGATGACAAAGAAATACACAGCGTCACTGAACCAAAAAGAATTGGCTGACAGAACAATTTTATAAAACAGTATATGATCAAGAAGCAATGGTAGTGAAGGAGGAATTTGAAGCTGTTTTGAGGGAACTGACAAAAAATAAGGCCCAAGGAACTGATGGTATACCAATTGACATATTTAAACAAACAGATACAGCCCTGGCTGTGCTAGCCAGGTTGTGCCAAAAAATCTAGAGGACAGCTTCCTGGCTAACTGATTGGGAGAGATCCTTATTTATTCCCATATCCAAAAAATGTGATCCAACAAGTGTGGAAATTATTGAACAATATCACTAATATCACATGCAAGCTGAAGCTTATATAAAAAAGAACTAGAATAGTATATCAACAAAGAACTGCCAGAAATACAAGCTGGGTGTAGAATAGGCTGTGTCACTTGGGGTATTATTGACAATATCAGATGGATCTTGGCTGAAATCAGAGCGTACTAGAAGAATGTCTATTTGAGTTTCATGGCATCTGTCTGTATGGATCACAACAAATTGTGGCTAACCTTGAAAAGAATGGGAATCTCAGAACACTCAATTCTCTTCAATATGAAACCTATACTTAGACCAGGAAATTGTAGGAACAGAGCCAAGGGAACAACGCTACATGGTTCAAAATCAGGAAAGGAGTGCATTGGGCATTGGGAATGTGTTCTTTCTCCATACCTTTTCAATCTGTATACAGATAGATCATATGGAAGTCTGGACTCCAAGAGAAGAAGAATGTAGCATCAGGCTTGGAGGAAGACTCATTAACAATCTGTGATAAGCAGATGACACAACCTTGCTGACTGAAACCAAGGAGTGTCAAGAACTGCAGTCTTTGATGCAGATTGCATGACAACATGCAAGAAAAAGAAAGGGGTAGGGGATTCTTATGACTGGGGCAATTGGCAGCATTGGGAAAAATGGAGATGTGTCTGAGGTTGTTGGCAATATCATATTGCTCAAATACACGACCAAAGCTTTTAGCATGAGAAGTCAGGAAATTAAAAGATGAGTTGCTTCAAAAAAATCTGCTGTAACAAAACAAAAGTCTGCTGTCTAGGGTCTCTCAAAAATGCTGAAGAGCAATGATGTCAGTCTGGAGACTAAGGAGACTAAGATCCAGGCCATGGTCTTCTCAATTGCCTGCTATACATCTGAGAGCTGGATAATGACCAAGCATAATAGAGAATCTATACCTTTGAGTTGTGTTGAAAAAGAGTACTGTACAGACAGATTATGGACTGCCAAGAGAATAAACAAGTATCTCCTGGAAGAGGGTAAAGCTAGGCTGCTATTTGGAGGCAAGTATTTTGAAACCCTGTATCACTTACTTTGGGCATGTTGCCTGGAGAAACCAGGACAACATGGTTGGAAGGGTAGAGGGTTAGAGCAGAAGAGGAAGACCCTGGATGAGATCAATTGATAGTGACTAACTGGTAATGGGGCCAGATGTGTCAGATTGGCTCAAGATAGGGCAGGGTTCAGAGCTATTGTTCATAGGGTCAGCATGAGTCATAGTTGACTAGATAGAAGATAACAAAAACAAACAGCAAGTTGGGTCAAGTTATTTTACATTCTTCATTTGCTATTTCTTTGAAAATCAGCAGTGTGTTTTGAATTTTATGAGGTGTTTTAGCATTGAATTATACTTTCCCTCTTTATTTTCTTCATTCAGATAAAGTATACGGTAACAGATATTCTAAATTTAACCAATTTGACATAGTTAATATGAACTCCACTTTGTCAGCAAGATTAATTCTTCAGATGTACTGCTTTAATTTTACTCACATTTTATGTAGGAACTCGGCATCCATATTTATGAGACTGGCATGGAGTTCTCTCTGTGTGTATTCTTTCATTTAGTTTGGTTTTAGGGTTTCGCAAGCATTTTCTTAATTGGTCAGGAAGTTCCTAATCTTTTTCTATTATGTAGATATGATTACATAAGAATTATTCATTGCTTAAAAGTTTAATAAAATCATTTACAAAACTATCTGAATTTCTTCCCTACTTTAAGGATAAAGGTTTTTATTACCTTATTTATTTTTCCCCCCTATGATAAGGGAATTCTGGTGGCCTAGTGGCAAAAAGCTGTGCTGCAATCCTGAAAGCTCCAGGTTCCCTGTGGGAGAATAGGCAATTTCCTCTCTTGCAACTAACTGCCTATGGGTCAGGTCTAACTCTATGGTAAAAAACAACAACAACAGCAAGAATGATTTTATCAAAATATTCTTTTTCTTTTGGTGATTTTTGAGGTGCTCTGGTGGCACAGCAGCTAAAGCACTCAGCAGCTAATGGAAAGGTCAAGGATTCAAAGGCACCTGGACCTCTACAGGAGAAAGGCATAGCAGCCTGCTCCAGTAAAGATTTACAGCCCTGGGAACTCTGTGGGACAGTTCTAATCTTTTCTAATACTGTCATGATCTGTCAAAACTCAGTAATAGTGGATCTTAGCTGACTTTAGTAATGCATATAATTCTGGGGAAATTAAGAATTAAATGCAGAACCTTCAAATATTGTATATGTATGGAATATTCTCTTTTTTTGTATTACTTACAATTACATCCACTATTATACTGCTATTGGAAGCAGGAGTGGCAACCACTTCCTAATCAACAGGGCTCTGGAAACTCTATGAACTTTGATAAATGTTGATAGTTGTAGAAGGGCTACAGAACTTCTGTTCATAGGGTTGCCATAAGTCCTGCTTGGTTCAAAGGCAATCAACAACAATGATGTTAAGTCTGGGCATAGGGGGCCAAAGAAAGGATGAAGAAATCAGAACTCAAATGCTGATGGCCTTGCCAGCTGCTGTTAAGAAGAACAAATGGCCTTGCCTGCCTGGCTGAGCTAGCAGGTGGTTCATAAATCAGAGTGGAATGTCCCTCCCAAAATACTGATTATAAAAATCCTCCCCAGTAAGTTCACAGTGTGATTCCCCATTCTGCATCTCCAGGATGAGGAACTCACCCAGGAGCTCCCCTTTACCCCTTTAATAAAGCTGCATTAAGCTTTCTCTGGTTCTCTCCAATTTCTTCTCTAAGTCCACTAACCTAACAAACAACAACAACAATTATATTGCTGACACCATTTATTTGCATATCCTTTCCCCACCCCCATTGATCTTGCCAAGTACAATAAATGTATTGGCTGTATTGTTCTAGTGTTGATTTAAGTGTATATACTTCCTGTTTCTGAAAAAGCTTTCAAATAAACTGATTTGCTGGTAACATTCTTTTTTTATAATATTCTATTTGTAATAAGTAGAGTATTTATGTGTACATATCTACATCCCTCTTTATTACATCATTTCAGCAGTCTCTGAGTGGAGACAGTTTTTGCACTTGGAAACCAACCAATTTTTTTCTCAGTGACTTAGTTTTGGAACGGGGCATTAAAATAGATGTAATTTACCTGATATTTAGTGCAATTTCCAAATTTAAGAAATTCTCATTTACAATATGGAAAGGACTAAATACTTTCGGTCCAAATGAGAAATTAACTGAATTCCTAATATTATGTACTGAATCAGATGACATATTTTCATTGAATTAGTTTATGCTACTTTATAACAGTAATAAAGTAAAAGATACATTTGTCTCAAATATGATATAAGGGAGGATATCCTGTTAGGAAAAAGCAAACAATTCAGCTATTAAACATCCTTTTTTGCTTAGGAGACTGAGTCTGTCTCTAAATAGTATGCTATTTTTAATTTCTTTATTTCTTGCAGTTTGAGTGAAAGTTTTCAGAATAAATTGGTTTTTTCCTTTGACATTTCATACTCATGAGATCTGGTGACATTGATTACAATCTCCACATTGCAACAGCTCTCTTCCCACTTTCTCTCAATCTTTCCCATTTCCATTTATCCTTTCCTATCGTATTCTGCTTTCTGAACTCTGCTGTTGTTACCATGTTGCGTCAAGTCGCTTGCAACTCATACCAACCCTATGTACAACAGCCCTAAACCCTGCTCTATCCTGTGCCAATCGCATTGCCTCTGACGCACCCATCGCGATTACCCCAGTCACTGAATCAATCCACCTCATAGAGGGTCTTCCCCTCCTGCGCTGTCCCTCCACCCTACCAAGCATGAT
>NW_006399847.1:3705208-3708253 GCF_000299155.1 Elephantulus edwardii
CCCACAGCAGTGGGCAATGAGCTTAAAGCCCCTGATGGCTCTGGGCGCTGACTCTCACCAGTGGCTTCTTCTTAGATTTTTATCCAGAATAATGAAAGCTTCTAATCAATACAACTCAAAATTATAGCCCAGTGGCAAGCTGATCGAATCCACTAGCTGCTCTGAAGAAAAAAAAATTAGCCAATCTCTTTCCATATGCGTTATAGTTTCTGAAAACACACTTGACGCTATGTGTTAACAATGTGTGAAATATCAGAAAATAAACATAATAAGATAGTTTGTGTGGTCTTGAATAAACAGATGTTATTTCTTTTTATAATTCAAATGAAACAACAAAAGGGTGACATCTTTATAGTTTTTGCAATTACTTCAAGATCTTTTTCTCCTCCACATTACGTATCAGTGGAGAAAACCCCAGTAAAACAGAATACCAAATACATTGTATAGCTCTTACACAGTATTTCTTCATTCAATACGCATTTACTGTAAACATACATCCTAGGGCCCGTCTCTACTCTGGGTGAGCGAACGTGGGAGAGAATAAAACAATGTTCTTTCAGCAAAGGAGTCTTTAGTGGACGAGGAAAGAAAGACATTTTCTGCAATCCACTCAGACTGTGGTTTAGAGAGGAGTGTACTCGGTGTAATAAAAGCATGGGGGATGGCCAGGATCAGGCTGGATAACCATTTGCGATTATGTTATGCACCTGTTAAGTGGGAACTGACTCTTAGCTGTCCACCTTTCTCCTGAGGAGACAAATGACATGTCTTTGGGTTAACAGCGCAATTCCTTACTACTAATCCAATAGAGCTCACTGGATACCCTTCAGTCCTGAGTACTCAAAAGTAGATGAACTAGATAAGACTCAGAAGTGTGGTCAAGCACAAAAGCCTACTTTCGAAAAATGTCTGTATGTATTTTCTTCCACACTGACACGCCCCAGGAAGGGAGATGGGATTTCAAGTGGTCATATACAGAAGCTTTGAAGGTTGCCTGAGCTTGTGAATTTGGGATTGTATCTCCTGTGGCAAATGAGAGCAAATAAAATATCCCAGTATAACAATGTGAAATAAATGTCTATTATTTCAGAATTTAAAAGTACCTTTTTAAACTAGACTATAAATTCTATAGAGTTATCAGATTTTAAATAGCTTGTAATGCTACAATGATGTTGCTTAAAGTCTTTATTCTCATTCATCATAGAGTTCCTGAACAAAAAGCGTTTACTCAGCAGTTTTAATTTTGTTGTGAACTTTCGGGTTAACCTAAAAAATAAATTGTAATGCATTACTACTAAAAATAATTCAAATTCAATCTATCTCAAAATATTCATTGCTCTTTTAATGCCAATATACAAAAACTAGGGAGAAGGAACGTTGTTGTTGTTATGTGCCGTCGAGTCACTTGCAACTCATAGCGACCCTATGTACAACAGCCCTAAACTCTACTCTATCCTGTGCCAATCACACTGTCTCTGACACACTCATCCCGATTACCCCAGTCACTGAATCAATCCACCTCATAGAGGGCCTTCCCCTAATGCGCTGTCCCTCCCCCCTCCCAAAAGGGAGAAGGAATACTTACCTAAATTAACATCTTTTTTTTTAAAAAAGAAGAAATAGTAATTAGTTTTAACTTTTAATTTAAAGATCACACACTGCAAGGAGTTGTTGTTTGTGGATATGGAGTGGTTTCTACCTATATCTGACCCTCCAGTGGTTTTCAGAGGCAATAAATCACGAGAGAGGAGATCACCCATCTTTTTCTCATGGAGCAGTTACTAACTGCTTTTGAACCACATGTCTTTGGGATTGTAGTGCAGCTTCTTACCACAGAGATTCACCTATTTCACCAGAACTTAGAGAGCATGACAGAACAACAGGATATGGGAGACCTAGATACTGTAATGACATAGAACCCTTGACATTTTCTCAGACCTTCCTATACACAAATCTTCCTGTTCTGGAATCTACTAATTTTCATAAGCATTACAAGAATATCTCCTTATAATCCAGGCTATCCGACACCAGAAGAGAAAGTGGGTAGGAAAAATTATCTTTGGAAACTCTAATATCAACCTTTATATTTCATGTAACTCTTTAATTGCACAGGCCAGAAAAGTGTGCTCTCCCCCAGGTTAAAAGAAATCTGAACATGCCAAGTAATTCTTCCCTCCAGCCGATAGAGGGCACAGCCGGTGCGAGCAATCCTGGTCTAGGGAGGCACTTTGTGTCTTCAGGGACATAAAGACAAAGTGCTAGGTTTTCCCGTATTTCTTTTGAAAACTTGTACATTAAAAGGAACATTATGGAGACTTTTAATACCAGAACAATACATCTAATTGGATATTTCACATTCTGATGCAAAGATGTCTGGATAATAACCGTACTGGGCTGGGATAAGGCAAAGACACACAAGGTAGAGCGAAACTGTCTTGGCTCCCATCCAAATTTAAGTCAATTCTTAGAGCAAGTCAGAGTTTATATCACTCATAAAGGAAAACATTCATGCATTTGTTATAGCTATTTGCCTTGAGCAAGCATGACTTTATTCACATTCTGATCATTTTAAAACAAAATGCTCTCGATTTCCTTTAACACTAGTCTTTGAAACTTAAAAGGCAAGACAGGCAAGAAACCTCTTAAGCCTTATCAAAAGAAGCCTGAAACCAGCAGTTGCTTTTAAACTGCTTAGCTAAATCACAGCATCACTTGATTAAGACTGCCTCTTTTCTGAAGCCAAAGACACACAGCTCATGGACAGATTCTACCGCAGTCTGAACTTGGGAAAGCAAAACAAACCAAAGTGATGGGAAACTGGGTCTTTCAGCCAGCCTTTCCATGTTGTTGTTGTTGTTGTTATGTGCCATCGAGTCGCTTACGACTCATAGCGACCCTATGGACAACAGCCCTAACCTCCGCTCTGTCCTGTGCCAATCGCACTTTCTCTGATACTCCCATCCCAATTAACCCAGTCACTGAATCAATCCACCTCATAGAGGGCCTTCCTCTCCTGCGCTGTCCCTCCACCCTCCCAAGCATGAT
>NW_006399847.1:3708353-3713209 GCF_000299155.1 Elephantulus edwardii
TTGAACTTCTTCCTTCATCACTGTAGGCTCTTGCTAATATGTTATTTCATTAAATTATTCTGTGTCTGCCAATTCATTTCGATACAGTGACTCAGTATATTCTTTCCATCTTCTTTTAATACTTTCTGGATCATTTAATAACCTGCCTAAAGCATCCTTGATTATAGCAACTCAAGGTTCTACTCACTGGTAAATGCTTCCCTTGTGATCATGTATGGCTGATTCTTTGGTTCTGTGATCACCTTATGGTTCTATTGATTGGCTAAAAACTGAATCATGAGTATTATTTCCATTTTAGACTAGAGTCATAATCTTAGAGCTTCTCCAAGAGACCAATAAGTATAGTCTATTTGATGATTTAGAATTTTGTTCCACATTTTTTCTTGCACTCTTTCAAAGTGCTGAACAACTGTAGCAAGACACCATACAGTTCTCGTCTCAGGACCAAGGAGATTAACATTTACATTAGACTTTTGGATTAATTGTTGCTCGCCATGGAGCTGGAACCAACCCATGGTGACCCTCCAATGGTTTTCAGAGGCACTAGACGTGGGGGAAATTTCCAGCTCTCTCTCATGGAGTAGATGATGGATTTGAGCTTCATACCTTTGCACTGGCAGCACAATTTTTTTTTTCTCTATGGCACCATAGTCTTTGATTTCATTCATCTCTTTTTTTTTCTCTACAGATGGGAAGAAACCAATGGCTACACTTTATACAGCTAGCTGCTTATTAGCTTTTAAGACCCTCATTCCTACTCACAAAGTAGGATATAGAATATTATCTTTGGGAACTATTATAACGGGCAAGAAAGCAATTAAAAACTAACACTACCTTAATATTAAGGGAAAAGTGTTCTTTTAGCCTCGAAGGATAATTTTGGTGCAAACCTTCTTATCAAGGCTTTATCCTTTAACCGATTAATGGTTTTCCTCTATGCCATGTAATCTATTGCTGTACATTACATCCTACCGTTAACCTAATAATAGGATCTTCTGACCTTGTATCAAAGATGACTTTTTCAATAAATAGGAAGGGAAATTCTGTCTTAAACTTCTCTGAGTTATTGCTTTCTTTGCTCTGAACCACAGATTTTCCTATTTCTTTTCATCCATAATATGATGTGCTAAATTAAAATTTTTTTCCTGTAATAACATTTAGACCAGGAAGACCAGCACTCAGCTAATATAGGCATTTACAAGACCCAGGAATACACCCTAAAAGAGTAGCCTAGGCACCTCCAGGTGTTCGCTGTTGTTGTTAGACACCACTGAGCTCACCAATAGATACTCTAAGAACAAAAGATCTGAACATGGCCTTATCCCGTGCCATCTTCATCATGTCAATATACAACAACCATTGTTAGAGTCACTGTATTAATGTATGTTATTGAAGGTTTTCTCTTTCTGTAACTTCCCAGCCTGATGTCTTTTTCCAATGACTGGCCCCTCCTAACAACAGGCTTATAGTATATGAGACAAAATTTCGCCATCCTTATCTCTAAGAGGAACCTTGGCTATACATGCTCATGACAAATTTGTTCTTTAGGTGGTCTATAGGATATTCAGTAATCTTCCCCAGTACATTAACTCAAAGGCATTAATTCTTCTTCTGCCATCTTTAATTACTATATAACTTTCACATGCATAAGGAGTTATAGAAAATATCACACCTTGGATTAGGCACACTTAATATTAAAGACTGACATTTAAGGACTTTAGTACTTTGGAGAGGTCCTTGACAATAGATTTTTCTCAATGCAACAAGTCTTTTGATTTCTCCACTACTGTTACCATTGTTGTCGATTGTGGATTCTAGTCTATTACTGACAATTTAAGTCTTTTCTCCTTCTATCACAATGTTGTCTGTTGGTCCATGGGTGAGGATTTTTGTTTTCTTGATGTTAAGATGTAATCTGTGTTAAAGGCAGTAATCTTTTATTTTTTTGCAGCAAATGTTTCAAGTCTTCTTGACTTTCAGCACACAAGTTTGTGTTATCTACATAACACAGGTTGTTTATGAATCTTTCTTCAATCTTGATGCCACATTCTTCTTAATGTGGTCCAGATTCTCTAATTATTTGCTCAGTATTCAGATTGAGTAAGTATGGAGAAAGGATATAACCTTGATGCATACCTTTCATGATTCTAAACCATGCAGTATTTCCTTGTTCTGTTTGTACAACAGCTTTTTGGTCTATGTATAGGTTTCATCTAATTGTTCTGGGATTCCCACTCTTTTCAAAGTTAACCATAATTTGTTATAATCCACACAGTGAAATACCTTTGTATAGTCAATAAAATGAAAGTAAACATCTTTTTGGTACTCTGTTTTCAGCCAAAATCCATTTGAGGAAAATATTATTTTTGCCATAGCCTCTTCTGAATCCAGCCTGAAATTTTGGAAGTTCTTTGCTAACTTACTGTTCTGGTTATTTTAAAATAATCTCAACAAGATTTTACTTCCATCTGATGTATTAATATTGTTATGTAACTTTCACAATGTGTTGGATCATGTGTTTTTAGAATGGAAACAAATATGGATTTCTTCCATTCAGTTGGTTAGGAAGCTAGCTGAATTCCAAATTTTTTGGCATATTCTTTTGAACATGTCCAGGACTGCAACTGTTGAAACATACCAAGTGGGTACTCAATCAATTCCTGGGGTCTCATTTTTCCAATGCCTTTAGTACATTTCAAACTTCTTCCTTTATTATCATTGGTTCTTGACTAAACAGTACTTCCAGAAATGGATCATTGTTTACCAATTCTTTTTGGTAAATACTCTCTGTGTTCCTTGCACCTTCTTTTGGTGGTTTCTGTATCATTCAAGATTTTACCCATCAAATCCTTCTGTATTGCAGCTCAAGATTTGAATTTGTTCTTCCGGTCTTTCAGTTTGAGAAATACTGAGCTTTCAGATGCATCTATTTGTTTAGGTAGTTTTCCATCCTCTTTCATAATGGCTGCCCTCTAGAATGTCATGCAGGGATCACTCACATGGCAGATGAAAGTTCCTAGCACAAGTAAAGGTGGTTAAGAAGAGCTCTAAATCCAGTACTTGATCTAACAAGTAGAATCTTTCAAGTTCCCTCTTAACCTTTAACTCAGCTAAGTGTTTACATACACTGGGTGATTGACTCCTGTATGACCTTCTTGAATGAGCACGCTCCTTGGTGATCAAGCCTCTAGACAAATAAACATTACCTTGTAAAAAAGAAAACCTACCGTGCATATCCCATGATGATTCAACACCTAACTGAGAAGAAGCCATCTTGGAGGTCAGCTGTGTGTGACTACTAATTTACATAATTTGGCATAATAATCTCTCCTTTTCTAGAGATAAATTTAGCCTTCTGTCCTAAAAGGGAATAAATATGAGCACTTCCCCAGGTCCTAATTTATCCTACAAATACCTAACTTTTGGACTTCCCTTTGCTGAAACAGACTTGGAAAGCTCACACTTCCAATCTCTTATATGATGGCATAGATAATAAAACTTCTGCCCTATCCACTCTTACCCTTGTCTCCATGCTTGGTTTTTCAGGTTGCAGGCATCAGAAGAACTGTGTTTTTCAGGTCACATTATGTTGTACCAATTAACCTCGATGTTTCTCATGACTTTAGATCATGAGCTCTCTGGTGCAGAAGCTCATTCCTTCATGTGACTTATGGGTTAAATGTTTTCATAATTTGGCTACTCGTTTGCTCTCATATATAAACTCAACAACTTAACTCAGTGCTTTCAAGTTGGGATGGACTCATAGCTGACCCTCTAGTGAGTTTCCAGAGGCTGAAAGTCACATAGGAGCAGACTGCTTATTTGTTTCCTGAGGACCAGGTGGTGGGATTTGCATGGCCAGAGAGGCATCACCTTGGTTTAGCAGCACAGCTAACTCAGCCCACTATGCTGCCAGGATTCCCTCTCTGCTGTATACATGGATTTTTAAAATATAATTTTAATGAGCATTTACAGAGATTTTTGATTTCCATTCATTCATTGCTGCACTTCTCTCCCCGCCCATCCCTCCCCCTCCCCCACCAGTTCGCTCCTCTCTTTCAAAAGTAAAAGAAACACTCCTTCCCTGTTACACAACGATCTTTTTAAAGCACAGGGAGCTCTGTTGAGTAAGGAAAATTGGCAAATGGTTAGAAGCCAAATTGCAACCTCTGAAAACCCACTAGAGGGCCAGACTTAGGTCAGCTCTGACTCTATGGTACTAAACAACAATATTTAGAGCACATTGTTATTGTTATGTACCGTCGAGTTGCTGCGACTCTTAGTGACCCTATGTATAACAGCTCTGAACCTTGCTCTATCCTGTGCTAACCTTATTGTCTCTGACACACCTGTCTCCATTACCCCAGTCACTGAAGCAATCCATCTCATTGAAAGTCTTCCTCACCTACGCTGTCCCTCCACCCTCCCAAGCATGATGTCCCTCTCTAAGGACTGGCCCCTCCTTGCAACATTACAGTATACACAGATTAAAAATCTCACTTATAATGACCCTCCCAACCAGATTTCTTTATGAAAGGAGACTGCCCAACTTTCTTCCTTGGGATAGCTGGTGGTAAATTCAACACATTACACACTTACAGGGAAGTCCAATAAATACCACTATCATTCAGATATATGCACCAAAAACCAGAGCCAAAGAAGAAGAAATAGATGATTTCTACCAGCTTTTACAGTAGAAGATAGATCGAACATGCAATCAAGATGCATTGATAATAATGGGTGACTGGATTGCAAAAGTTGGGAATAGTGAAGAAGAATCAGTAGTCAGAAAACATGGGCTTGGTGACAGGAAGGAGGCTCGAGACAGAATGATTGAATTTTGTAAAATCAATGAC
>NW_006399847.1:3713309-3750991 GCF_000299155.1 Elephantulus edwardii
ACACAGTCAAATGCCTTTGCATAGTCAATGAAACACAGATAGACATTTCTGACTGATAGAGGAGGAGATTGTTCCTCCTTCTCCAGCAGAGCATCTGGTGGATTTGAACCGTGTACCTCTGAGATTGCAGTGCAACTTCTTGCCACTAGGCCACCAGAGCTCGCAAGCCTTTCCATAAGCCCTGAAATTCCCACGAGGTAAAATGGAACCACAGGAGTAATTACACACAGCCAGTTCTACCAGGGAGAAAATGTGGTGGAGTTATCCCCTCTGTTTCCAGTAGAAATGTAGATCTAAAAGGAAGACACACCTGGACTTTCACCCAGTTCCTAGTCCCTTCATCACTACCACTTCCAAGTTTATTTGTTCTCCAGGACCTCAAATGGATTATAATGTGTTTTGCCTTGCATGTGTGGACTGAATTTTGAACCTCAAATGATGTGTTCCAATGTTTGCACTAGTGCCTATATACATGCTTGGAAATAAGTTTTGTTTTGTTTTTTGTTACACTAAGAGTCTTATTTTGTCATGTTAATGAGGTTACACCAGAGTATTTGCTATTGTTGTCATGTACCTTTAAGTTGGAACCCACTCGCAGATGGTCTTCCAGCTGGTTTTCAGAAGGTGTCAATTACACAGGAGGAGGTTGTCCATCTCAACAGAGCAGCTGGTGGTTTGAACCATGTATCTTTGAGTTAGCAATGCAGCTCCTTAACACTAGGCTACCAGCATGGGTCCTAAATCTAACCTCCTGGAATGATGTCTTAGAAAAGAGAAAATAGATTTGGATTATGCACACACAGGGTGGAGGCAGATGACAAACAGGGGAAGTCCAAGGATCACTGGCAACTTTTATAAGCTGAAGCAGACAAAGGGTCTTCTTCTATAACCAGTGCCCTCAGCTCAGAGTTCAAGCCTCCGTATAATCAAAAGGAAATATTTTGTTTAGATGGATCACCAGGAAAACAAATAGGTCTGCCTTGGAGAGGGTGAAATTAAGTTTCTCCTTGGAGGCTAAGATTTTGAAGCTCTGTCTTACATTTTTTGAGCAGGTAGCCAGGAGGGACAGCACAGAAGAGGAAAACCCTGGATGAGATGGATTAATACAGTTAACTAGGGCAATGCGGGTAGGTGTATCAGAGTCAGTGAGATTGGCTTAGGACGGGGCAGGCTTCAGAGCTGTTGTATATAGGGTCGCTATGAGTCACAGGCAACTTGACAGCATGTAACAAAACAACAACAAAACCACACATGTCTTCTGATACTTTTCTTACAAAACCCCCAAAATCCATTTCTGTGGGTTCAGTTGACTCATATTGACCCCACGGGACAGAGTAAACATGCCCCACACAGTTTCCACTACAAAAAATCTTCCTTCTCCTGTGGGGTGGCTGGTGGGTTCAAATCACCAATTTTTTTATTAGCAGATAAATACTTAACCACCGTACTTATAAGTAACTCAACTCTCTCTTTTTATTTTCATTCTTTCCTTTTTTTTTTTTTTAGAAGGACTAAGAACACTTGATTGTGCTTATGCAGAACCTATACTTGGACCAAGAAGCATCACTCAGGACATAGCAAGGAAACGCTGTATGGTTCAAAATCAGGAAAGAAGTGTGTCAGGGATGTATTCTGTTCCCATACCTTTTCAATCTGTATGCAGAACAAATTATTCGGGTAGGAGGGCTTTATGAGGAGGAGTGTGGCATCAAGATTGGAGGAAGACTCATCAGCAACCTACAATATGCAGATGAGACAACCTTGCTTGCTGAAACTGAAGAAGACAGTGTTGAAACTGAAGAAGACTTCAAGTGTTTGCTGCAAAAGTTAAAGAACTGTAGTCTTCAATATGGATTAAAGCTCAACATCGAGAAGGCAAAGATTCTCACCACTGATACAACTGTCAGCACCAAGATAGATGGAGAAGAGATTGAGGTTGTTAGCAATTATAGTTTGCTTGGATCCACAGCAGTCAGGAAACAAAAGACGAATTGCACTGGGAAAATCTGTTGTCAATCATGTCAGTCTAGCGACAAAGGTGTGCCTAATCTAGGCGATGGTCTTCTCAATTACTTGTTATGCTTCAGAGAGCTGGACAATGATTGAGGATGACATAAGAAGAATAGATGCCTTTGAGTCATGGTGCTGGAGAAGAGTCTTGAACATACCATGGACTGCCAAGAAAACAAATTGGTCTGTCTTGGGGAGGGTGAAACCAAGTCTATCCTTAGAGGTTAGGATTTTGAAGCTCTGCCTCATATACTTTGGGCACATGGCCAGAAGAGATTGGTCCTTTGAGGACATCATGTTTGGAAAGATTGAGGGACAGCTCAGGAGAGGAAGACCCTGGATGAGTTGGATTGATATACTATCTGGGGCAAGGGGGTTGGAGTGTTGGAATTAGTAAGATTGGCTCAGGACAGAGAAGAGTTCAGAGCTGCTATACATTGCAGGTGACTCAACCACATATTATATTGGTTGTTTTTTATAAGCCTCTTGTTTAGAGTCAACAAGACTTTGGGGAGGACCTTTGTATTTAAAGTTGGTTGTTATTATATTTTTGAGGGACATTCTTCTAAGTGGTACAGCACTCTTTTGTCAATATGCTATACTGAGGTAACCTAGGATTGCTGTGATGCTGAACCTTGTGCCAAAGGGGTGTTGAATGCCGTAGTAATTACCCATGGTCGACAGTGTTTTGTTTAGCTCCAAGTTTAAGATAGGGTTGGAAGCATGAGTGACATCCACTTCCTAAACAACATGACTCTGGAAACTATGAACTCTGATAAATGTTGATAGTTACTGAAAAGCTTTAGGCATTTTGTTCATAGGGTCACTATGAGCCGTGCTCGATTCAATGGCATCATCAAAAACAGCAACAAAATTAACAATGAAAATGACTAAGAAAGCCGGAAGGAGAACTGGTGCCTTTGAGTTGTGGTGCTGGAGAAGAGTATTGAAAATACCATGGACTTCCAAGAGAACTAACAGGTCTATCCTTGAGAGAGTGAGGTCAGATTGTCCCTTGGTAGCAAAGCTTTTGAAACTCTGTCTCATGTATTTTAGGCTAGAAGGGACCAGAACTTGGAGAAAAAGATCATGTTTAGAAGGGTGGAGGGACAGTGCAGGAGAGGAAGACTGCGGATGTGTTGGACTGATACAACGATAGTGGTAATAGGGACAGGAATATTGGAGACCGTGAGATTGGCTTAGGATAGGACAAGGTTCAGAATTATTGTTCATAGTGCCATTATGAGTCGTAGTTGATGCACTAGCACGTAAGAACAACAACAAAAGGCAATATTAATTGATAACTAGATCTTCAGATCTCCACATGTTGTTGCTGTTGTTGTTATGTGTGTCATTGAGTCACTCACTTATGCCTCATAGCAATACTATGTACAATACCTCTGAACCCTGCCCTATCCTGAGCCAACTTTACTGTTTCTGATATAACAACTCCCATTACTCCCATTACTGTTTCAATCCATTTCCTCCTAGGTCTTCCGAATTTCTTGTGCTGTCCCTCCATCTTTCCACATATGATGTTGTTTTCCAAGAACTGGTCCATCCTTGCAGCATACCCAAAGTATGAGACGAAGCTTCAAAATCCTTGCCTCTAAGGAACAAACTGATTTAATTCTTTCCAAAACAAACTTGTTAGTTTTCTTGGTGGACCACAGTACGTTCAATACTCTTCTCTAGCATTACACCTCAAAGACATTCTTCCTCTGTCATTCTTATTCATTGTCCAGCTTTTTGATATGTTGCAAATAATTGCAAAGACCATGGCTTGGATCAGGCATGTCTTAGTCTCTAGACTGACATCATTGCTCTTCTGCATTCTGGAGAAGTCTCTGATAGCTGATTTTTCCTAATACAATCTGTCTTTTGATTTTTGACTACTGGTGCCAACCCTTGGTACCACCAGTTGGGAAATAAGGAGATGCATTGCACTGGGAAAACCTGCAGTTAGGGGCCACTCCAAATTATTCAGGAGTCATGATGTCCATTTTAGGACTAAGGTGCGTCTGATTCCGGCCTTGTTTTTCCAATTACTTGCTATGCATTTGAAAGCTGTACAACAAATAAGGATCACTGAAGAATTGGTGCCTTTGAGCTGTGGTGTCGGAGAAGATCACTGACCATCCCATGGATGGCCAAAAGAACAGATTTGTCTTGGAGAAGGTAAAGCCGGGATGCTCTTTAGAAGCAAGAATAATGAAGCTTGGCCACACATACTCTGGACATGTGTGGAGGGTAGGCAAAGGAGAAGAAGACCTTTGACCAGATAGACTGACACAATGACTGCTACAATGGGTTCTTGTGTATCAGAAAGTGTGAAGACGGCATAGGCTAGAAGAGGATTCAAATCTTTTGTTTATAGGATCACTACTTGACTCAATGACACCTGACAACAACAACAACAACAACAGTAAAACTTGTGCCATCAATGTTTATTATGAAGGTAAGCAAGCTGAAATTGTTAATAATGCCAATCTATCCTCATTTATCCCCATCTATGATGGTGCAGACCTGCATATAAGTGATTTATAATATAATTTTTTAAATTTTATATTGGTTTGCATACAAGTTTTTAATTTTGTGTTTCATTCACCTACATTGTGTTTCACATATTCCTTCATTCACACTGTGTTTCCCACTACAACATTGTGTTTTATGAAATTAATCACTCTTGATCTATGGTTACTATTACCCCATATTTTCAGATCCCCACTGGATCTTTCCTAATTTGTTTACTCCCTCCCTCTGCCCACCAAACTTCATTTTAACTCATACTGACTTTTGGTTTCCAAGGCTGTACAAGAGCCTTAACAAGAGGAGACTGCTCACCTTTCTCCTGTGGAGCCACTGGTAAATCTTCAGCTCCAGAGATGCACAATATTTGAGTTAGGTGTACAACTACAACTCACTACCGAATACACCACCAGGGATCTCTATTTATTAATAATGTTGTTGTGAAAAAAGAAATCAAAGGATTTCTCTCCCTTTAACTAATGTAATGTTGCAAGCATGGATAGGTACTTGGAGAGGGACTTCATGCTTGGAAAGGGAGAGTGACAGCACAAGAGAGGAAGACCCGCAATGAGATGGATTGATTCAGTGATGGGGGTAATATGGGTAGGTGTGTCAGAGACAATAACGTTGGCTCAGGATAGAACAGGGTTCAGAGCTATTGTACACAGGTCACTGTGAGTCACAAATGACTTGATGGCACACAACAACAACAACAATAACTACTGTAACAATGAATTAAGGTAGTAATAAATTGGTGTTTTGGTTTCTTTGGCATCTTGATTAAAAAAGAGAAACTAAGAATATTTTGTTGTTGATTCCATTTCCTTTTCTGTTTTATACTTTCATTTGTTATACCTTTATTTTTATTTGGATATTTTTCTTTAATAGCTTCTACTGTGATTAAAATTTAGTCTAGTTCCCCTCTTTAATCACAGAAAATACATATTAGATATAGAAATATCACAGATAAAATGAATACATTTGGAAGCATGAGTGGCAATAGCCACTAAACACAACAGCCCTGTGAAAAAAACTCTATGAACTTTTTTTTTATAAGTAATAAGTCAATTTCTTTATTTTATTTTGATTATTTTGTTTGTGTACTGTCAAATCGGATCTGACCAATACAGGAGGAGATTGCCTCTCCTTCTCCAGCAGAGCATCTGGTGGACTTGAACTGCGTACTTTGGGATTACAGTACAGCTTCAAAAACTCTGTGAACATGAATAAATGTCTAGGCCTTTTGTTCATAGAGTCGCTATGAGTCAAGCTCAACTCGAAAGCTAACAACAACAACAATGAATAAATAGAAAACATATCTTATAAAACCACATTATAATTTAATGGCATTTGAATTTTTTAAAAAATAATATATTAACTAATGACATTAATTTCATGTCTATGGAGTCAACTGCCCCTTGCCAACTGAAAAGCAAGGGGTTCAAGTTCACTAGATGTCCAATTTCTTCCCATGGAATTTGCAGCCTTTGAACACAGTGGAAAGTCAGCTGTAAATGGGTTTTGACTCAATAGCAATGAGTTTCAGTTTTGAATATATGCAAAACAAGGTTGACTTTTCCTCACATATTCCAGGCATGTTATTAGGAGGGACCAGCTCTGAAGAATGATACCACCACTCTTGGAAACGGAGAGAGTCGGTAAAAAGGAAGGAGATCCTCAATGGACACAGTGGATGGAACAATGGGTTTAAGTGCAGCAGCAATGTGAGGATGGAGCAGCGTCTGGCAGAGTCTCAGTCTATGTTATAATGGGACATTAGGAAATGAAGCAGACTCAATGGCAACTAATAACAATAATAACAAAGCCACTATTATTTTTGGCAAATTATCAGAACCTAGTCAAAGCTCAGCCTGTAGTGGATTCTCAGAGGCTAAAATAAAATCCCATGGGAGAAATTGGCCATCTCCCTCCTGCAGAGTGGCTGGTGGATTCAAACCACTGGAGAAAAGGCCATCTGTGGTAGCCCACACTGCTCAACTTAACACCTAGAACTCAATTTTTTACAATGGAGAAGGAAAAAGAGAAAGCTGAGGAACACTAGGAGAATTTTGGATGTGATTTTAAATGTGTTCTGATCTCTTTTAGTCTTTTATATTCATGAAATCAGTTTTTCTTTAAAAGGTCTTGCAATGTCCAGGTCTCATAAAGAATAACAGCATACAGAGAAGATAGTATTAGAAATATCAAGCCATGCACCATAGTCAAGATTGCTACTATGGTCCAGAAAATGATAGAGAATTTTCTTCTATCATAACCTTTGGACATACTCATGACTTTTACTTACTACCAAGGTTTATTCCTATGTGAGACATTTAACTGTTAAACATGCAAATTCTTAAGATAAAAAAATATTCTATTTCTATAGCCTACAGTCAGACTCTACTTCTGGCAATAGCATAACACTAAAATCCTGAAGGATTATGCCTCTGTTTTACAGTAAAAAGCCAGTAAATAAGGAAATTACAAATATTTTTTACAGTACATACCTAAGAATGAAAAATGGGTGAAAAAAGATTTCATAGTTATTGTAAAAGGCAGCAAAAAAATAACAACAAAAAATACTGCTAAGAAAGATCTGCTGCCATGACTCCATTAATTCCAGGTATTTCTTTAGCCTAGAGTTTTGTCTTTTAACAAGGACATGTGTGATAAAAGATAGAGTGTTGATCCATGCAAGACAGATGTTGTAACTGAAACTTCCTCATGAAGATGAGATCCTTTCAGGGCTAAGTTATTGTTGCTATTTATTAGTGTCAAGTCATCATCAATTCATAATGACTTTACATACATCAGAATGAAACACCTCTTCCTATGCTGTATTTACAATCATTGCTTAATTTGAGTCCATCGTTTCAGCTACTGTGTCAATCAGTCCATCTAATTGAGGGTCTTTCTTTTTTTTTTCACTGACCCGCTATTTCATCAAGTATGATGCTCTTCTCTAGGGATTTATCCTTGCTGCTGAGATGTACAAAGTATTTGAGATGAACTCTCACCATTCTCCCACCTAAACAGTATGTGTTGTTGTTGTTAAGTGCCGTTGAGTCGCAGGCGACTCATAGCGACCCTATGAAGGAGAGTCCTTGACACTTGGGTGCCTTTCATCCTCTCTCCAAGTTCATAGGGTTTCCGGAGACAAGCTATTATGGAAGTGGACGCCACTCCTCCTTCCACAAACAGTATATAGGCTACAGTTTTTCAATACAAATATGCTCTTTCTATTGATAGTTCATGATTTACCCTATAGTCGGTGGCAATTTGTTGTTGTTGTTGTTACGTGCCGTCGAGTCGCCGGCGACTCATAGCGACCCTATGTACAACAGCCCTAAACTCCGCTCTGTCCTGTGCCAATCGCACTGACTCTGACACTCCCATCCCAATTATCCCAGTCACTGAATCAATCCACCTCATAGAGGGCCTTCCTCTCCTGCACCGTCCCTCCACCCTCCTAAGCATGATGTCCCTCTCTAAGGACCAGTCTCTCCTCAAAACATGTCCAAAGTATGTTAGATGGAGCCTCAGAATCCTTGCCTCCAAGGAGCCACCCGGTTTAACCCTTTCCAGGACAAATCTGTTTGTTTTCCTAGCAGTACATGGTATTCTCAATACTCTTCTCCAGCACCACAGCTCAAAGATGTCAATTTTCCTTCTATCCTCCCTAGTCATTGTCCAACTCTCTGATGCATAACAAGTGATTGCAAAAACCATGACCTGTATCAGGCACACCTTAGTCTCCAGAGAGACACCTTTGCTCTTGAGTACTTTAGAGAGGTCCCTAACAGCAGACTTTCCCATTGCAATACGTTTCTTGATTTCCTGGCTGTTGGTGCCAAGAGTGTTGACCATGGAGCCAAGCAAACTGAAGCTGTGAATAATCTCAACCCCTTCGCCATCCATCCTGATGCTACTGATTGGTCCAGTGGTGAGAATCTTTTTCTTCTTGACATTGAGCCTCAGTCCATACTGAAGGCTGCAGTCCTTGACCCTCTGCAGTAAGTGCATGAGGTCCTCCTCAGTTTCAGCGAGCAGGATTGTGTCATCTGCGTAACACAGATTGCCAATAGATCTTCCACCAATCCTGACGCCACACTGCTCCTCATAGAGCCCAGCCTCTCGGGTAATCTGCTCTGCATACAGGTTGAAAAGGTATGGAGATAGGACACATCCCTGGCGTACACCCTTCCCAATTTTGAACCATGCAGTGTTGCCCTGCTCTGTTCTGACGACTGCCTCTTGGTCCAAGTATAGGTTTCACATTAGCATGATTAAATGTTCTGGGATTCCCATTCTTCTCAGAGTCAGCCACAGTTTGTTATGATCCACACAGTCAAATGCCTTTGCATAATCAATGAAACACAGATAGACATTCTTCTGGTATTACTTTTTGTAAAAGTTTAGATAGGAAATGTGCCAATAATAATGAAATTTAAAACCTCTGGGTTCCAGGGATAAAAGTGAACTTAATAACTATTTACAACCATAAGCCTGTTCTCATATAATCTTGGAAATTTAAAACACATATTTACACGACCTACAAAACTTCTTTTTGAGAAATTAAAATGTTTGGGTAGATCACACTAAAATGACTGACAAAAGCAAGGGAACATCATATTAGAGGTATATGAACATACTATCAAAGTCTTGCAGAAGTCCCATCCATCAGGATGGATGGTTAAATATGAGATACATTTTATTACTGATAAAATTAAGAATTCATTTTAAAACTCAAATGGTTGATTAAGAAAGAGAACATACATAAGTGAAAATAGAATTTAAAAACTATAATGTATGAAAATAAATTACTCAGAAAGCTGTATGAAAGTTGGAGATAGAAGACCTATTAGAGAAATTAAGAAAAATCATGAAATTGATGACTCTGAGCTGGGGTGTTGGAGAAGAGATGGCCAGGAGAACATATGGATATGTCCAGCTGAAGTGTACTTTGGAGCCAAAAATGATGAGGGTTTGTCTCACATACTTTTGGGTGTGTTGTTAGCAAGGGCTATTCCTTGGAGAAGGACATGATGCTGGGAAGGGTAGAGGGTTGGAGAAAAAGAGGAATACCCTCTACCAGGTGGATTGACATGATGACTGCTTTAATGGGCTCTTGCATCAGGAAGTTTGAAGGTGGCACAAGATACAACAGGGTTCAGATCATATGTTCATAGAATCGCTATGAGTTGTACTTGGCTTGATAGCACCTAACAACAACAACAATGAAAATCACTAGTATATATAACAAAAAGTTTTCTGGTGAGTAACTAAGTACT
Organism: Elephantulus edwardii; assembly: GCF_000299155.1. Classification (NCBI taxonomy): domain Eukaryota; kingdom Metazoa; phylum Chordata; class Mammalia; order Macroscelidea; family Macroscelididae; genus Elephantulus; species Elephantulus edwardii. The sequence goes on from NW_006399847.1 coordinate 3,723,140, forward strand.
TTAAATCTAGTAGTTTGGTAGAACATTCAGTTCATGGTTCTGTAAGTTCAACTATGTCCGTTCTTTGATTAGTTCGTCATGTGGGCAAAATCAACTTGATTTGGATCTTAAAGTTCCTAGGCTTATTCAGGTTGTTAGTAAAATCCATTTCTTTGCACTGTACTGAGGTACCCACTTACAGCTGCCTTTCTGTAAGAAACTGTTCTCAGCTTCTAGAAGCCGTTTGCATTCCTCAGCTTGTGACTCTACATTTTCAAATAATTTCAGGCGCTACCTTTCAAGTGCCACGTGGGATCCTTGTCATGTTTCCATGATGTCTGACTTCCTCTTTTTCGACTTACTAGAGAAAGATGTTTTTAAGAGCTCATGTCATTCGATTAATCCACCAGGAAAATCCTACTTTATATATTTACACAATGGAATACTATGAAGTGCTGGAAAACAAGGAATTAATGAAATATTATACAAAATGAGTGTCCCTGAAGGACATTATGCTGAGTGAAATATCTCAGTCACAAAAGGATAAATACTGCATGATGCCACTGTTATAAAACTGGACTGATATAGGGGTTAGAGAGGAAACTAAGAAAAGAGGGAATTAATAATGTACACGGCATTGAAACAGATGAGGGAGAGAATTGCTTAAACTGAATATATGCTTAGGTATTATTTGCATGAAAACAGTCCAGAATAGGAGCTGCATAGTGAAGTGCATTGGGAGGAATTTTATAACAATGAAAGAATTTTTTTTTAGGAGAAAATTGAACTGGGGCAAGGAGTGGACAGGGAGGAAAATGTGCAACAATGAATGGAAATCCATGTTCTCTATAAACTTTCATTTAAAAAAAGGTTTTGTTATGACATAACTTATGTGATACAGTTGTTTGTTGTTGTCATGTGCCATTGAGTCACTTGTGACTCATAATGACCCTATGCACAATAGCTCTGAACTGTGCTCTATCCTGAGTTAATCTCATTGTCTCTGACATAGCTACCCTCATTACCCCAGTTAATATATCAATCTATTTCCTCTAGGGTATTCCTCTCTTGCACTGCCCCTCCATCTGTCTAAGCATGATGTCCTTCTTCAAGGACTAATCTTTTCTGGCAAAATGCCCAAAGTATGTGAAACAGAGCTTCAAAAGCCTTACCTTCAAGGAGTGGCTTGGTTTCACTCTTTGTAGGACAAAACAGTTTGTTCTCTGGGTAGTCCATGATTAGCAGTCACTTAACAGTTCGATACTCTACTCTAGAACAACTCAAAGGCATCAATTCTTCTTGTGTTATCCTTAGTCAATGTCCAGCTCTCTTATACACAGCAAGTAATTGTGAAGACCACAGCCTTGATCAGGCACACTTTAATATCCAGACTGATAGTTATATAACTACAACATTTTCATGTAGCTATTATAACATACTTAACTTCTACCACATCATGGTTATAATGATATAATTATATAACTATTTTGTCATAGTTACATGACATAGTTATAACATTAATAACAGGAGTGTTAATTTTTACTCGCTGGCTTCACCCACACTAAAAAGGGAGGGGAATGGGTAAGAACAGAGTCATTAGAGGCAACTCTCCGAATTCTGCTTGCTAGGAGGTGAGTGGAAGGGAGCTCTGGTGGCTTGATGGCAAGGAATTACACTGCTAATGCAAAAGCATGTGGTCTGAATCCACAAGTTTCTCTGCAAGAGAAAGTTAGGCAATTTTCTCCTATGTAATTACTGCCTCTGAAAACCTGCTAAAGGGTCAAATATGGTACAACTCAATGGTACACAACAACAACCAAGGGTGACTGGAGATATACTATCTCAATGAAGTAAAGATACATATATACTCATTCCTTTTTATTCTTTTGGAAGTATTTGTATTACATATTTTAGGATATATATGCCAAAACCAAAACATTATAATACCTTGTATATATTACTTTAAATTACTTGTAGTTTTTTCAAGAACAATATTTGTTTTGGTACACTAACTTGTTAATTCATAATTTCATAATCTTCATTACTTCCTATGCATTTGAATTACCATCTGGTGATTATCATCTTTACTCCAACACAGTAGTACTCCCATTCACCTTTATTGCATTGTTATTGTCAAATAAATTACATTTAATAAATTCTAGAGATCAAACACTATGGCAATTAAATTTTCCATCATATTATCTTTTATAAATTACTTAGTATTTTGTTGTAGAAGTTGTTGTTATGTTCCATCAAGTTTCTTGCTACGCATAACGACCCTAGGTATTAGAGCCCTAAACCCTGCTCTATCTTGTGCCAACCTCACTACCTCACTGTCTCTGACCCACCAACTCCCATTACCCCAACCACTGAATCGATCTTCTCGAATTGTCTTCTTCTCCTGTGCTGACCCTCTACCCTCCTAAATATGATGCTGCCAATTGGTCCAGTGGTGAACATCTTTGTTTTCTTGAGGTTGAGCTTAAATCCATATTGAAGGCTGCAGTCCTTGACCTTCTGCAGCAGGGACTTCAGGTCCTCCTCAGTTTCAGCAAGCAGGGTTTTATATGCATAACGTAGGCTGTTGATGAATTTGCCTGATGCTACGTTCCTTCTAGTACAGCACAGTATCCCAGATAATCTGGGACCAATTAGATGTGATCTGGTAATAATAATATGGCATTTCATTGCATTCTTTTTCATCTTAATTCAGATTACTGTATGGTGTCATTTGCTTTCCGTTTGAAAAATTACTCCAGTACTTTCTTGCAAGGCAGCTTTTGAGTGTAAGATTCTTGGTTGACAGTGGGTGTTTGGTTTTTGAAGCTCAACATCAAGAAAACAGATTCTGACCACTGGGTCAATTGGAAGCATCAGTAGGGATGGTGAAGAGATTGAGAAAGTTAACAGTTTTAGTTGACTTGGTTCCACAGCCAACACTCTTGGTGACAGCAGCCAAGAAATCAAGAGATGAATTGCATTGGGAATGTCAGCTGTGAGGGACATCTCAAGAGTACTAGAGAGCAATGACATCAGGCTGGAGACTAAGGTGTGCCTGATCCAGGCTATAGTCTTCACAATTACGTGCCAGGCATCAGAGAGTTGGACAGTGACTAGGGATGATAGAAAGAAAATTGATGCCTTTGAGCTGTGGTGCTGGAGAAGAGTGTTGACTGGACTGCTAGGAGAACAAACAGGTTTGTCCTGGAGAGGGTGAAGCCGGAGTCCTCCTAGGAGTCAAGGATTCTGAAGCTTCGTCTGACATACTTTGGGCATTTTGCAAGGAGGGACTGGTCCTTGGAGAGGGACATCATGTTTGGGAGAGTGGAGGGACAGCACAGAAGAGGAAGACCCTCAATGAGATGGATCAGTTCTGTGATTGGAGTGGTGGGAATGAGTGTGTCTGAGATGGCAAGGTTGGCACAGGACAGAACAACATTTAGGGCTCTTGTACACAGGGTCACTATGAGTCACAAGCGACTCGATGGCACATAACAACAACAACAACAACAACAATTTCTAATGCACTATCCCACTGTCTTCTGATCTCCATTGTTTCTGTAGGAATGTCAACTGTTAATCATACTGTAGTTCCCTTGTAGGTTTTAGGCCCTTTTTCAATTGTCCCTATTAAGATTTTTGTCTTCTATTTCCAGCATTTTGGCGATGAAATGTCCTGCTGGGAATTTCTTTGTTTCTTCTACTTGGAGTTCTATAAGTTTCATGGGTGTACAGATTAATGCTTTTCATCAAAGGTAAGGTACTTTCATCCATTGTTTCCTCAAATATTCTTCTCTATCTCCTTTTCTCTCTCCTGTTATCTAGTTTTCCCATTTTGCAAAGTTGCTACTCTAAATGGTGTCTTACATTTCTCCAAGTCACTGTTCATTTTCATTAAATTTTCCATATTTTTCAGAATACACAAACTCTACTGAGCTATCTTCAACTTAATTTTTAAAATTCTTTCTTTATCCAGCTCAAGTCTCCTGTTAAGTTCCTCCATTTTTTTTTTTTCATTTAAGATGGTATACATTTCGATTCCATATTTCAAATTGGTGCATTTTACATACATTTAAAGATAAATATTTTTTAAGACAATAAGAAATAATCATAAAACTCTTACTATTTTTTTAATGTTTTTACCTTTCAACAGCTTATGAGTCATAGTCAATTTGATGGCATATAACAACAGCCACAATCTAAAGATTGCTTCTGTGTCAGCAATCAGGCAATTACTGCTCAAAGGTTGTGCTTAGCTTTAATCCCATTAGCCAGTAAGAGTTCTACTCTTTACCTACAAATATATATATGTGGTTGAAGTTTGCTTTTATAGCTCAAGCTATTTATGGTTTGTCTTCCATATTTAGGCAGAATTTTCGGTCTCACCACACTAAAAATTTATAGTTTAGGGTATTCACTTAGTCATTCAGACTGGTAGGGCTTTGTGTGATTTTATTTATTTGTTTTTATTTTTTATAACTTAGGTAAAAATGTACAAATAATTGGATTTCATTCAATTAATCATATGCATTTTGTTTTATAATAATTGTAATTTTTAATGTTATGAGTGGCAATGTCACATTCAACCCTTATTGTATATTACCATTCCTTTCACTCAAATTATTTAAGGCTGGACTTTATGATGAGAAATGTGGCATCAATAACCTGTGTTATGCAGATAATAAAACTTTGTTTGATAAATCTGAGGAGGATATGAAATGTTTGCTGTGGAAGATCAAGGACTGCAGTTCTAAAATATGGATTGAAGCTTAACATCAAGAAGACAAAGATTTTCACCACTGGGCCAATTGGCAGCACTCTTATAGATGGAGAAGAGATTGAGGCTGTTAACATTTTCAGCTTGCTAGCTCCACAAGAAACACTTGTAGCACCAGCCATCAGGAAATCAAAAGAAAAATTGCATTGGGGAAGAAGTCTGCTGTCAGAAAACTGTCTCCAAAGTGCTAAAGCGCAATAATGTCAATCTAGAGACTAAGGTGACAATCTAGAGACAAGCCATTGTCTTTGCCATTTCCTTGATATGCATCAGAGAGCTGGACAATGACTATGGGTGACAGAAAAAGACTTGATGCCTTTCAGTTGTGGTGCTGGAGAAGAGTCCTGAACATACCATAGACTGCCAGGATAACAAATAAATCTGTCTTGGAGAAGGTAAAACCAAGATTATACCTGAGGCAAGGATTTTGAAACTCCATCTCACATACTTTAGGCACATGGCCAGGAGGGACTAGTCCTTGGTGAATGATATCATGCTTGGAAAGGTGAAGGGACAACACAAGAGAGAAAGACCCTGGCTAAGATGGATTGGCATAGTAACTGAGGCAATGGGATTGAATGTGTCAGAGTCAGTGAGACTGGACGGTTCAGAGCTGTTGTGCACAGATAGGGTTGTTATGAGTCACAGGTGACTCTATGACACATGACAACAACAACATACTTCCCTTCTCATCTCTTTTATATCTTCAGGATTGGTTCTATCTGTCTGTAAGCCTCTCTTGCCTTTCATATTAGTGGCTAATTGCTAATCAGGTTTTAGTCGTAGATTATGATTAATTCCCAGTATCAGTGAGGCTTCTTTCCATCCTGGCTTTATTTGTCCATGACTTGGAAACATTTTCAGCCAGCCTCAGGCTCTGCTCTGAAGGTTGATGCGTTGAGTGCAGTCTAGACCACATAAAGTATTCCTGACCCTCAGTGATGAATGTAAACCCAGGAGAGCTCTTTTTGACTATGTCTTTCCAGTATCCTCTCTGCTAAGCATTGAGTTCCCTTGCCATTTTGCTTATTTCTAAATGTATCACAAAGCTATGGGTGCCTTCTTCATGTTCATTGCTTTTGACAACACCCTTAGGCATGGAATTCTCCATGCTCTGTTCCAGATGAAGTCAGAGCTCTTAAGCACAGCCATGGAGTTTTTAATCTTAAGTCTAGCCTCTTATGCCTTTCTCTGGAAAGGACTTCTGTACAAGAGCTAGTGGCAGGCACAGTGGCCTGCTGTTCCCAGAGTGACACCCTGCTCTATCAGTAGGTTTTTGGGAGTAGAAGGTGGTTTCTAGCTTTTGTGACTTTTCTTTCTTCTGTGGAACCTCAGCTTTACATGTGCACTGGGAAGACAGTGATCAGGTCCCAGTGTTCTTGGTCTGCTCTGACCAGGACATACCTTCTGTCCTATAAATGATAGGTATAGCGAGTAAAGGATTCCTGGAGCTCTTAGTTATCCTGTCTGAAATAGAGCTTCTATAACATGGGGTTGAGCATAAAGGAGATCGTGAAGATAGTTCAGGATAGCGCAAGGATATCCTCTATGTTTTGTAGATTAGTTATGAGTCGTAGTCTACTCTGCGGCAGGTTACAACTAATAATGAAAACATAGGGATAAAAGAAGTGAGAAACAATGGCAGTCTGTTTTTCCTATGGTGAGATGGTGGCTGCAGACTGGGAGTTGGGGAAGGAGAGCCCTCTTTGCGGATACACTTGCTTGGAATTAGAGCTCTTCACATAATTATAAAACAGAACTTGGGACTGAGAGGACATAGTACAATCTCAAATGCAACAGACTATTGGGGTTCTCAAAGAAATTTTGTTGATGTTCTTATTTTCTTTGAATGAATTGTTCTCTATTTTTCCTTTCAACCCTTAGGACAACTTCCCTTAAATTACTGTTTTAAAAGTATCATTTCCTTCAGTTACATGTTTGTTAGTTGGAGAAAACATACAGCACTCCTTACTCTTACACTTAACTTTTTTGTCTACATTATAAATAATGCAAATGATAAAAATAAAGATTCCTTATTTTGTATATTGACTCTCCCTCCACAGAAAGTTATATTTTCTATATGATTTTATGTCTCAATAATGTTATCTAAATTTTTTAAACGCTGACACCGTTAATAATTTGTGCATAATAAAATAAAGGGCTAATACTCAAACTATTTCTCAGTTTAGTTGGCTCCACAATCAACATTCTTGGTACCAGCAGCTAGGAAATCAAAAGACAAATTGCATTGTGGAAAAATCTGTTGTCAGGGACCTCTCCAGAGATATGAAGAGCAACGATGTGAGTTTGGAGACTAAGGCCCACCTGATCCAGGCCATGGTCTTCACATTTACGTTCTATGCATCAGAAAACTGGACAACGACTAGGGATGACAGAAGTAGAATTGATGCCTTTGAGCTGTGGTTCTGGAGAAGAGTCTTGAACATACCATGGACTGCTGGGAGAACAAACAGGTTTGTCCTGGAGAGGGTGGGATGGGACTGCTTTTTGGAAGAAAGGATTCTGAAGCTTTGTCTGACATACTTTGGGTATGCTGCAAGGAGTTACCAATCCTTGGAGAGGGATATCACGCTTAGAGGGTGGAGACACAGTGCAATGGAGAAAGACTCTGCATGAGATGGTTGACTCAGTGACTTGGATACTGGGGGTGGGTGTATCAGAGATAATGAGGTTGGCACATGATAGAACAGGGTTCACAGCTACTACACGTAGGTTGCTATGAGTCAAAAGTGACTTGATAGCAGTTAACCAGGACAACAACAAACATTACTCTTTCACTATACAACTGAATGCACAACACCCCTTCTACAAGAATATTCGGGATAGTGGCTTAAATGTTTTTATCATGTAAATACAGACAGGATAATTGATATAAAGACACACAAACGGTCAGAGTGAAAGCTAGGACAAAAATCCTGGCCTTTCAAATCTTAACCCTGGCTTTTTCATTAGAAAAAAAATTACGCTTTTTAGATAATGTTTATTTTCTGTCAGGAGTAGAAGCCTATCTACCCACAAAATTTAGGATTATTAAACTGTATATTTTGCTTGTCTACACTTTATAGAAATAAAAATGTGATGAAATGTGTTTTTCATAAGATTTCTTGTGAAATGAGATATCATTTGGATACATAAATATTCTCACTGGTGAAATTACTTGAAACACACACCTATCCTTCATTTGATACAATGACTGAATTATAAGTACCTCTTAGAGTTTCAAAAGCTGTTGAAAGAAAAAAAAAATTGCCTTTTAAAAGCAGAAGGAGCTGGCTGAAATAATAAAAAGGATGTTCTGGATTATAGCTCATCACTTAACTGAAGAGTCCTCCTCAGCAGTCTCTATTTTGAAAATGAATATAAAGACAGAGAACTAATGAAGACTCATTATTATGCTAGGAGATCTTTAAAAATCTTTACTGATTTGAACAAAAAACATTTATAAAATTGAGCTCCTGTGTTTGCAAGTGTGAGGAAGAGCAGTGAGCTACTATGAAATTGTTCAGTGTGCAATTAAATTGTCTCAGGTCATCAGATGGCATTACTGGCTGTTGGTAGGGCTAAGGCTAGGGTTTCATCCTAAAGAAAACAATGCAGCTCCCCACCATCATCCATGTTATTATAGGAAAATGTGAATTTCATCTCACATACTTGGGACATGTTGTTAGGAGGGGCACGTCCTTGGAAAAAGACATGCTGGAAAAGGTAGGTGGTCTATGAGAAAGAGGAGACGTTAAATGAGATGGACTAACACAGTGACTGTAACAATAGGCATTATGAAATCAGGAGTATGTCACAGGATAGACAAGGTTCAAATTTGGTGTTTGCTGGGTTACTGTGAGTTATGATGAACATTATGAGCAATGAAAAGTAAGAATGATGCCTGTGTAGAAAGAAGCTGTAACAAGGTCTAAGGATTTCTTCTTTCTTTTAAAGTGAAGAAATGTTATCTCTGATAGATTAGATAATGTGTCAGCCAAGGGGACCTGGAGAGCTGTGGAATAAAAATTTAGCTCTGTCCCAAAATTCTCAGGTTTATATTCTCCTTTGGTAGAAAAACAGCTAATACATTTAGTAAAAACTGAACAGCTATCCAGTCTATACATCCATGTGGGTAGCAAATGGCTGGATGGGAAGTAGAGCTGTGCTAGGATGGCCACCAGGGACAAAGGAACTCCAGGATTCTCATCCTGAGTAACAGTTACTTGGCAAAGAGTAAGCGTGATGATTTTGGTAAACCAACTGTAGTCAGAGGGAGCTGAGTTTTCAGTATGTAAAACAGACAAAATGCAGATGACACAACCTTGCTGAAACTGAGGAGGACCTGAAGTGTTTGCTGCAGAAGGCCAAAGATTGTAGTCTTCAATATGAAGTAAAGCTCAACATCAAGAAGATAAAGATTCTCACCACTGGGCCAATTGGTAACACCATGATTGATGGAGAAGAGATTGATGTTGTTAACAATTACAGCTTGCTTGGCTCCACAATCAATACTCTTGGCATCAGCAGTTAGGAAATCAAAAGACAAATTTTATTTGGCATATCTGCTGTTTGGGACATTTCCAGAGTATGGAGGAGTAATGATGTCAGTCTAGAGAATAAGGTGCACCTGGTCCAATCCATGGTCTTTGCAGTTACTTGTTATGCATCAGAGAGCTGGACAATGACTAAGGATGACAAAAGAAGAACTGATGCCTTTGAGTTGTGGTACTGGAGAAGAGTCCTGAACATACTATGGATTGCCAAGAGAACAAATAAATCTGTCTTGGAAAGGTGAAAACATGTTTCCTCTTGTAGGCTAGGATTTTGAAGCTCTGTCTCACATACTTTGGGAGTATGGCCAAAAAGGATTGATCCTTGGAGAAGGATATCATGCTTGGAAGGGTGGACGGACAGTACAGAAGAGAAAGAATCCAGATGAGATGGATTGATTCAGTAACTAGGGAAATGGTGGTAGGTGTATTGGAGACAGTGAGACTTGCTCAGGACAGGGCAGGCTTCAGAGCTGTCGTACCAGGTTCACTATGAATTGCAGGCAACTCAATGGTACATATCGGCAAAAGCAGAGGAGACTTGCATTGCCAAGCTCAGAGTAGATCCTGAAAAGATGTGTGTCTAAGGAAGAATAGAGGGAAAGACAAAGAAATGACTGGAGGATTTTATTAGATTATACTTAGAGTACAGGACAGAAGTACATCCTCGTGGTAACATAAAAAAAAATGACCATTCATAATCTTAAATGCCCATGTGAAAAGATCATGAAAAGTGCTGATGATCTGTTCTTTAATGGTCAAGAAAATGGAGCAGTGACCTGAATAGACCTGACCAGAGTACAGGGAATTACTCTTGAACCTTTTCAGCAACTGGTCTATAAATAAACAGAATGAGTCCACTTTTCACTCTTCCTCTATGTTTTATTCTATCCATGGTTGCTCACTGATATTTTCAGTAAAATCTCAACAGAACTGTGTTTTCATGGCAGAGAGATCTCTGATAATAATATGCAGATTGATTTTCTCCTCAAAGTGATACAATCTGATTACAATATTAGAGAACAAAATGTTTACATAATTCTCCTATTTCTAAAAGGAGTAATAAATATCCCTCACCAGCTTGAAACAGCTTACAATATCAAATCCTGAGGTTGGAGTGGAAAGAAAAATTGTCAGGAATTTTAGGCCATAGAGAAAGAAAGAAAGGTGATGACAGAGCAGAGTTTTCAGTCACACAAAGATCAGAATCATCTTTGATTGCAGGCAGAGCTTGGGCTTCACCTGACATAAACTGCTCACTTTAAAATATTATTTCTGAATTTTCAGAAATGCTTATTCATAAAATATTTTTGTTATCCTTTATTTTATTAAAGATGATCCATTCACTGCATTTTATTTTCCTGTTAGGGCAGAAAGTCTATGGGCTTAGAATTTTCTCTTAAGATCTGAGATTTCACAAGTATCACACTATTTTTTATGGATTATTTCTCACCTGAAACAGAGAAAAGTTTATGCATCAGTTCTAGGCCACTGTCAATAGCAGTAGAAGTGGTCCTCCCCAGAATACAATCTGTCACTGGCCAGAGTTAATAAGTAAGGCTAGGCATATTGAAATTAGGTCATAGAGAAGAGTCTTGTAAGCATACAGACCAAATCAACAATCAAATATAAAAGCTTAAGTTCAGACAATGGTCAATGAAGACTAATGATAAAGTCAGATGAAGTTTGGAACTTGGTAGGAGGAGGAAAAAAGAAGGTATAACATAGGTCTGGAAAGCTATTAATGCACTTAAGAAATATTTAAATTTTGTGAAAGTCAGTGTATTCAAACTTTGTAAATAAATTAGTGTAAAATTAAAAAAAAGAAATATTTATAGAGCACATACTTGGATTATACATCTTGCTAGGCACTGAAAAGGCACAAAACCAGATAAATGGATAATTTAAAAATACATCAATTTACACACAAAAAATATAGGGAGCTCTGGTGGCCTAGTGAGAAGAGGCTGTGCTGTAGTCCCAAAGACATGTGGTTCAAGGCCACCAGTAGCTTCACGGGAGAAGAATGGGCAATTTCCTCCAATTAAATGCCTCTGAAAACCTACCAGAGGGTCAACTATGGGTCGGTTCCAACTCTGCCATACACAACAACACCAAAAACATGCATAAAATATGTGTGACACGTTGCGAGAGCATCAATACAGCACAGTAATGGGAGTGAGGGGAAGATTTAATGGGGAACTGATAATTCATAGAAAATGCAAAGCAATTGACATGGCAAAGAAAGCTGGTTTCTAGTTGTGTTGGAAGGGATATGAGAGACTTCAGCAATAACAGCAGGAAACTTGAAGTCAGCATATCGCTGTGTAGACATATGACTAGAAGAGTGAATATTCAAGGAGGAGGCAGGTCAGAGCCAGGAACCCTAATAATGGGGATACAAAACCACCACTAGTAAAATCCAGGAATGGGATGGATTATAGCTAAGGATATGACCTCTCACTAAAGGATTACAGAAAACCCACTAGATTAAAACTGGGGGAAAAAGGTAACAAGGTGAAGAGTAACTTCTTTCTTGACAATTGTTTACTACTTTTTCTTTCTTGGTATGGGGTCCATACTTGTTCTTAAGTCAGAGTATGGATCTGGGTACACAGGTAGATTGTATTGAACTCTACTCTCTCCCTTTCTCGTTCTCATTGTACTTAAATTGAAATTGACTTATAGTTAATCCTCCAAAGGGTATTCAGAGGCTGTAAATCAAATAGAAGGAGACTTCTCATCTTTCTTCCACAGAGTGGCTGATGGCTTCCAACTCCTGAATATTTTGAAATGTTATTCTCTAATAAACCATGAACTGCTAAGAAAACAAACAGGTTCATCCTGGAGGGGGTGAAACCAGGCTGTTCCTTATAGACAAGGATTCTGAAGCTCTGTCTGACATACTTTGAGCGTGCTGCAAGGAGGAACCAGTCCTTAGTGAGGGACATTATGCTTGGGAGCATGGAGAGACAGCACAGGAGGGGAAGACCCTCAATGAGATGGATTGACTCAGTGACTATAATAATGAGGGTAGGTGTCTTGGAGAAAGTAAGGTTCACTCAGGATAGAGCAGGGTTTAGGGCTGTTGCACACAGGGTCACTACAAGTCACAAGTGACTCAATAGCACATAACAACAATTTCATACTCTGATAAATTTGAAAACTGAGAGGAAATGGAGACATTCCTAGAAAATCACACCCTGCCCAGACAGAAATGGATAGATATAGAATGCTTGAACAGACTCACCACAAAAGAAGAAATTGAGCAGGGTATAAAAAGACTCCTTCCATAAAAAAGGGATGGCCCAGATGGCTTCATAGATAAATTTTACCAAATATTCAGAGAAGATCTATTACCAACTATACTTATACTATAATAAAAATAATTTATCATGACTAAGTGAGATTCATAACAGCTATCTTAAGAATGGTTCAAAATAAGAGAAACAATCACTGTAATTCATCACATCAACAAAGCAAAGAACAAGAAACACATGATCCTATCAACTGATAAAGAAAAGGCCTTTGACAAAGTCCAACACTCCTTCCTGATTAAAACACTCTACAAAATCGGGATAGGAGGTAACTTCCTCAACATAGTGAAAAGTATGTATGTCCAACCAAGAGCCAACATCATTCTCAATGACTAAAAGGCACTCCCTTTATGAATAGGGACTAGACAAGGTTACCCACTTTTACAACTCTTATTCTATACCATGTTAGAAGTAATTGCTATGGCAATAAGACTGGAGAAGAAAATAAGAGGCATCCAGATTGGCAAAGAGGTAGTCAACTGTCACTATATGCAGATGATATTATAGTGCACATATAACACCCCAAGGACTTAACAACAAAGCCCAACACACAACTCTGTTAGACCTAGTAGACTAATTCAGCAGAGTGACAGGATAGAAGAAAACCCTTAGAACTTAATGAAAGATCAATATACAAAAATCAGTGGGATTCTCCTACAGTAACTAAAAGGCACCACCTTTGGATCAGTAGCATGACTCTCTATAGACTAAGCCAGAGTTCTCTAAATGCTATAAATCTTCACAAATGCAGTAATTAATATTTAGGAGTCACAAAGTCAAGGAAATCCTCAGAACAAGAGAGGGAGACAAGGCAATAGCAGATAAGAATAGAAGGATGAAAGTTAGTGCAGTGAGATTTGATGAGTGAGAACATTTTCTGACCCAGTTCTGGCATTCCTTTTTGTTTCCAGTGTGGTAGGAATCAATCCCAGCACAGCTGGTCTCAGTACCTGGCCAAGATAGTGTGCCGAGCAGCAAACAGTTCTAACTGATTGTAACTGAGCCCTCTCCTGGGTAGAAGAAAGAAGATTACATTAAAAAATAATATGCACTTCTATTGAAAAGACGGAAGAGAGCTTTCTCTGACATTATGAAAGTCTTTGTCTCTGAGCTGACTTTGTACTATCCATAAGTGTGGAACAGCAGTGGAATTCTCAGAAGTGGGGAAAATCATTAGCCCATAATTACAAAGGGGCAACTTCTATAATCACATATCTTCTTAAAGTACAAGGTCCATAAAAGATCTAACCAAGGGTTAAGCTGTTAAGTAGCATGCATAGGTACATAATTTTAAACACTTGCATGTTGTTGTTGTTGTTATGTACCATTGAGATGCCTGTGACTCATACAACAACCCTAAACCCTGCTCTATCCTGTGCCAATCTTATTGTCCCTGACATACCTACACCTATTACCCCATCACTGAATCAATCCATTTCATCAAGGGTCTTCCTCTTCTGCACTGTCCCTCCACCTTCTCAAGCATGATGTCCCTATCCAAGGACTGGTCCCTCCTTGAAACATGTCCAAAGTATGTCAGATGAAGCTTCAGAATCCTTGCCTCCAAGGAGCAACTTGTTTTAACCCTCTCCACTTGCATACAATTTAAAAATATCTTTACAGCTATTTCAGAAGCATTTTATGCTTTGATTAAATAGTTGTTTGAAGGAAGCATGTATGTATGAATGTGTATGTATGTGCATATTGATGTGTATATATGCACATAGCCTATATAGCAAATTAATAAATCTACATCTGTTAGCTACTGAAAATCTAAAGAGAGGAAAAAAAAAGAAGATGTGCTTCTTGGGAAGACTCTTTTACATTTAAAAGCTGCTTAAAACCATAAATTGGCTTTTCCCCTGACCAGCCACAAGTCTATGGTGCAGCTTCACAGCAGCATCCCCATTATTTAACAGTGGGAACATATGGTGCAGAAAGATTTTCATTTTAAATAACAAAAAACAAATATATAGGCATCAAAGAAACTTTTCAAAGACAACCCCTGAAAAGGATAAAACCCCTCCCGATAGCTGTCCCAGATTAATAGAACTTTTCTCCCCAAAGGAAGATGGGGACATCCTATACCAAATAGCAAAATGCAGCATAGTAGCATCAGCAGAAGATGCATTTCTTACACTCCATTTTCCCTGTACATTCAAAACAGTAGCATCTTGCTGCACTTTAAAGGCACAGATTTACATACTATTGCTTTTGTATTCCTTGTCATTTGGCTCAGCATACTGTAATATCATCAGAGATTTCCAGGAACAGTGATATCATTTCAAGGGAAGAAATAGAAGATATATGAAGCAGAGCTCATGCTCATCAGCAAGGCTATGTCCTCAAGGTCACTGGAAAGCCATACGCACATTCATTCACACTTCACTAAGGAGGGTGTGATACTATATGGGTGAGAAAATAAATTATTAGCCAATGATTTATTTTACAAGGAATACATACATATCCAAAAGGGGGGGGGCGGGGAAACACTCCCCAAAAAACAGCATTTAATCTTTTCTTTCCAACACACTATGAGGGTGCTGTGCTGAGTGTTGACACTCTTCCTTTAAAAAGTGAGGGAGCACAATAGAGAGAGGGAGGAAAAAAGAAAAGAAGAAAAAGTATATAAAAGGAAATTCTCAGATTCCAATGGTTTAGAGGAGATAAATCAGAAAGCATTTTTTACTTGACTCAGAAAAAAGGCTGTGTAGTAGAGTGGACTTGGGGGGAGGGATTATATAACACTGAAAGAATTTTTCTTTTACTTTTTTAAAAAAATTATTTTATTAATTTTAATGAACATTTACAGAGATTTTGGATTTCCATTCATTCATTGTTGTACTTTTCTCCCTGCCCAGCCCTCTCCCTCCCCAAGTTTACTCCTCTCTTTGAAGGGTAAAAGAAAAATTCTTTCACTGGTATACAATCCCCCTGCCCCGAGTACACTCCACTATGCAACCTTAATTCTGGACTCTTGTGATAACCATAATACCCTATCATATATCGCTTTTAAATTGTTCCCTCCCTCATCTGTTTCAATGCCGTATACATAAGTTATCCAGTTTTTCTCAGTCTTACCCCAACCCTGATGTCAGTCGCATTCTACAACAGTGGTACCATGCAGTATTTGACCTTTTGTGACTGAGACACTTCACTTAGCATAATGTCCTTTCAAAGAGAAGAGCCAACTGGGGTGGGGGAGGGTGGGCAGGGAGTAAAGTACAACAATGAATGAATGGAAATATAAAGTCTCTGTAAATTGTAATTAAAATTAATAATAATAATAATAATACCCCCAGCCCCCCCCAATTTTTATCAAGGAATTAAACTGCTATAGTAACACATTGAATGAAAATAACTTGATTTTGGTGAGTTTTTTTTTAAAGAAGGAAAAATATTATGGAAAGGCATAGTTGACTATTTTTGTGAGGATCCCATATTTGGAACAAAATTAAGAAATCATAAAAATATTATTATAAGCAATAATAATGAGTTAATATTCCATAAAACAAAAGTTAAAAGGCAGGAAACCTCACATATATCTATTCTAAGTATTGTACAGCTGGGGTAATTCCCCATATACACTTCAATTAGCTTATATCACCCATTCATTATGAAAGATACACAAAAAGAAAATTAATTTTACCTAATTCATTAATAATTATAATTAATCAATAATTAATTTATTTTACCTAATAAATTAAGCTTTTAAGTAAACAACAACAACAACAATCCAAAACAAAACAAACTTGGAGGATATTACAGTCCACGGGAAGATTAATGAGATTTTTTCTTCCCTTGTTAGTGACATGCTATTTCCCTCTAAGAATTCTAATTTCTGTAATAGGACACTATGTCACTAAAGACAATCCTTTAAGCCATCTGAAAATATGACTCTAACACTTGCCACTTGAATGTCACTTTGTGTTTTTGAAATGTTAACTGTCACCTCAGGCTATTCAAAAGAATGGAGAGAAAGCCCTAACAAACAGGAAGGCATGGAACATAGAAAAAGAAAACAATAGTTGAGTTCTTACAGACATGAAACCTCCTGTTGTGGCATTGATTCTGACAAATAGAAACACTTTATCAGGTTTTTTAGGCTGTAAATTTTTACTGGAGGTGATTGACTATCTTTGTCCTGAAGAGCAAGTAGACTTGAATTGCTTACTTTTCGGTTAATCTGTAACATGATTTGACACCAGATCATAAGAGCCTGAAAAGGTGACAACTTCAAGGAGAAATAGGAAATGGAACATGATATTAGCAGAATTCCATGCTAATTCACTAAATCTCAGAGCCCAGGCTCCATTTGCTAAAGTGGGTGACAAACGCCCTCAGTCACATAGAGTCCATGATCAAGCCAATAAACACAAGAGTTACATTTGGGTAATAGAAATGATGGCACTTCAATGACCTCAACTAATCGTTAAATGGTTGAAAATCCAGAAAATTTGTTTGTGTGGGTGTTTTCCTCCCAAATAATACATTTCCTGAAATGTAGGCAAAATTTTCACTTAAAGGTTATGCTCTGTATTATAGTATGAAAAATTAAAAAGCTGAAAGACTAAGTAGAAGTTTTTTGAGCTTGGCAGGGGAGGAGATGGAGACACACACAGAGGTCATCTTTTAGCACAACTGAGTTCTTCAAACCTAATTAATAAAACATAATTGGAGAGCTATCGAAATGTGACAACCCAATTACTTCATACTGCATGCAGCACAAGAAATAAAAATGTTCCCTTGATAAGTTCCTCAAAAGAAAAATTACCTTGATGCTATTTGGAGATGGAAAATTTTAAAAAGAGAAGAACAATTATGTTTCTGCATTTTAAAAAAGAACCCATGTATCACTTTTCCATGAAAGTTAAAGTATTATATACAGCTGTCATGGGCTGAGCAAGTATACAGCTGTCAGAAAAAGAAGGTGGTGACATAATATTTCATTCATGTATCTCATATTTGTTGTAGTTAGATGCCGTCAAGTTGAGTTGACTTATGGCAACACCATGAACAAAGTACCTGAACCTTGTTGTATTGTGTGTCATTCTCATATTTCCAGATACACAAGAGCCCATTGCAGCTGTCACTGTACCAATCCACCTGGTCGAGAGTCTTCCTCTCCTTTGCCAACTGTCCTCCCTTCTTAGTATCATGTCCTTCTCCAACGAATAGACCCTCCTGGCAACATGCCCAAAGTATGTGAGGCAAAGTCTCATCATTCTTGCCTCTAAAGAGCATTCTGGTTGTACCCTCTACAGGACTTATTTGCTTGTTCTTTTGGTCATCCATGGGATGTTAAGTACTCTTCTCCAACACTATAACTCAAAGGCAACAATTCTTCTTCTGTCCTCTCTATTTGCTGTCCAGCTCTCAGATGTATAGTAAGTGCTCCAAAAGACTATGGCCTGAATCAGATGAACCTTAATCCTGAAACTAACATCATTACTCCTCAATAATTTATAGAGGTCCCTAACTACAGGCTTTCTCAAGTGTAATGTGTCTCCTTATTCCCTGACTTCTGGTACTAAGGGTGTTAGTTGTGGATCCAAGGAAGATGAAGTTGTTGACAGTTTCAATCTCTTTTCCATCTGTCATGATGTTGTCTATTGGTCCAGTGATAAGAATCTTTCTTTTCTTTACATTGAGATACAGTCCATATGGAAGGCTACATTCCTTGATCTTCTGCAACAAGTGCTTCAAGTCCTCCTCATTTTCAGCAAGTAAGGTTGTATCATCTGCATAACACAGGTTATTGAGTTTCCCTCCAATCCTGATGCCACATTTATCTTCATAAAGTCAAGTTTCTCTAATAATTTGCTCAGCATATAGATTAAATTTTCTCAGAATATGGAGAGGGAATACAACCCTGATACACTCCCTTCTTTTTAAACCATGCAGTGCTTCCCTGCTGCACACGTTTATGTATATGCACATGTATGCAGAAGACACAAAATAAGTAGGGACAAATGCAGCACATTGGTGTAACCTCTCTACCTTTCCCCAGTCATGGAGAAAAGAATGCAAAATCGTGTGGTACATTATTTGGCATGATGACCCACACAAGCAAACCAGCCTGCCTGCAGACACATAGTCTACTCTGACCACAAAGAACACCTGTCTTCCATGAGGCATCTAGGTTACTGAGAGGTGAGGAGTTATAGACCATCTTGTAATTATGCCCATCATCAGTCTTGGTATTGGTTTTTACTGGAGGCCAAGTGCTAAGAAGCAATACTGCAAACTCAAAGGCACATGGTTTGAGTCTACCAGCTACTCTGCAGGAAAAGGTTAAGCAATCTCTTCTCATTAGACTAGTTGTGTCTGAAAACCATGGGTTGGTTTTGTCTAAAGATCTTCCATAAATGGAATGCAATTCCTTTTGGCAAATTGTTGCATCTTCGGATTGGATAGTACAAGTATCCACACAATAAGCTCTCACAGCATTTGACCAAGAGGTATAACTCGTTTGTAAAGAGAAAAATTATGATGAACTATTAGTTCCAACAACTATTATCAGAGCATGATAAATCACATCCCAAAATGTTCATTATCTATGACAATAGGACATGTTATACACTGTCCAGAGCATACTAAACATATTCTCTTGCAAAGGCTTAATTATGCTATAATTTTTATAGCCTTTCTACCATTTCAAAATTTTCTCTAATACCACAATTAAAACTATTAAAGTCTATTCTATTTCACTTCAAGAATATGAAATATTTTCCCTTCTGAATGGTTTGTATTGCTTCTCTTGATGTTCCACAAAGTCTAATAAATCTTCCTCTGTTACACAGACAAATGACTATATCTGATTCTCCAAACTGTCTGAATAGGTAAATTGCAGAGTCTTCATTGATATAAATATAGTCGTATCACCTCAAGATAAAAAAAGAATGTGACGCATGGACACAGACAGTAGCTTCAATGAAAATTACTTAGTTTATGAAAATGCATCAGGAAAATCAGTAAAGGAAATCTCAGAGACCTTTGACTTTTCTTTAATATCTTGTATACATTTTAATAGGCAGAATTTTAGGTATTGGCTTATTTGATATTATTTCTTGAGTACCTACTACATTAGAAACAAGAAAGGCAAGAATAAACAAGGTAGAATTCAGAACTTGACCCATAGAATTTCTATTCTGCTAGAAAGAGACATGTAACATCCACTGCTAACAATCACACGTTTATGTATATGCACATGTATGCAGAAGACACAAAATAAGTAGGGACAAATGAGCAAATTACTTATCATGACAGAATGATGAGTGTCACTGTTGTGTTAGCCTAACAGTTGACTTTTTTAGCCAAGAGACAGCTCCCTCTGGTCTCCAGCTCTCTTAATGGCATACACATGGTCTTGCAAATCATCTATAGCTGTGGGATTGCTTCTCAGAATGGGCAGCAAGACTTGAAGGAGACTGGGGCAAGACCCTGTTAAGAACAAGACCCTCGTGATGGTTATGGAGAGAATGTGGCATTGCTGTGGAAAAACGATGACAAAGTGTGACCTGAGTTTTCTTGTATTTGTCGTGGCCACAGTTAAAGGCGTTTGCTGTTCTTGCTGGATATTTGAAGGAGAATCTGACTTATAACTGTTCTGAGGTAAACCTTGCTCAATGATTTGGATATGACTACTGAACTGAAACGAGAGCCTACACTAATTGAGGAATTGTGCCTAGGAACTGGACTTGTATAGTAAGATATTCTTTGTCTCTCAAACTTTCTTCCCTAATAAACTTCATTCTTGGTACCACAACCATAAGTCAACAACAAATGAACGCTGTGAATCAACAATTAATGAACAAACCTTTTGATGTTGCTCTAGAGGCACCCTGGTGCTAACCTAAGGGTTCTTTATCTGCTTTCTGCTTTGGGGCAGTGAGGAGCTGTGCTATTCTCACTTTCTCTGGCCCTTCTAGAGAGATGGTCATGGCCTTGTCCTCCTATGTTCTGTTTTATGTTCATTAGATAGTCACAAAAAAGGAACTAAGGTACACAATGTAAGAAGGAAGTTAGGAAAAGGTACATGGTTGTTGTTATAATGTGCTGTCGAATCACTTGAGACTTATAGTGATCTTATGTAAAATAACTCTGAATACTGCTTTATCCTGAGCCAACCTTCCCGTCTCTGACATACCTACTCCCATTGCCCCAGTTACTCATCCATCCCATCCAGGGTATTCCTCTTTTCAACTGTCTCTCCACCCTCCCAAGCATGATGTTCCTCTCCAAGGACTGGTCCTTCCTGGCAATATGCCCAAAGTTTGTCAGACATAGCTTCAAAATCCTTGCCTCCAAGGAGCAGCCTGGTTTTATCCTTGCTAGTATTAACCTGTTTATTCTAGCAGTCCATGGTATATTCAACACTCTTCTCCAGGACACAGCTCAAAGGCATCAATTCTCCTCCTTGCATCCCTAGTCATCATCCAGCTTTCTAATGCATAGCAAGCAACTGCGAAGACTATGAACTTAATCAGGCACTTGTTAGTCTCCAGACTGACATTGCTGCTCTTCAGTATTCTGGAGAGGTCCCTGACAGCAGACTTTACCAATGTAGTTTGTCTTTTGATTTCCTGACTGCTGGTAACAAGTGTCAATTGTTTAGCCAAGGAAACGGAAGCTGTTAACAATCTCAAAATCTTCACCATCTATCATGCTGCTGCCAATTGGCCCAGTGGTGAGAATCTTTGTTTTCTTTATGTTAAGCTTCAATCCATATTGAAGGCTGAAGTTCTTCACCTCTGCAGAAAGTACTTCAGGTCCCCCTCAGTTTCTGCATGGTTGTGTCACCTGCATAACACAGGTCATTGATAAGTCTTGCTTCAGCCTTGGTGCCACTTTCCTCTTCATAGAACCTAGCTTCCCAGGTAACAGGTTCTGCATATAGATTGAAAGGTCTGGAGATAGGGCACATCCTTGGCATACACCTTTCACTATTTTGAATCATTTGCTCTGTTCGGATGACTGCCTCCTGGTCTAAATATAGGTTTTGCATAAGCACAATCAACTGTTCTGGGATTCTCATTCTTCTCAGAGTCAGCTACAGTTTGTTGTGATCCACATATTAGAAAAAGCTTAATTAGATTCTGGAAGCAGAAAACAATAAAAACAACACAAAATGAAACAAAAACCCAGAGAGGGTTTAGGGTAAAGGACTATGAAGAAAATGGGCTTCTGCAAAAACGGAGTAGGAACTATCAACCCTGGATAAAAAGAAGGTTGCCAGTGGAGGGCAGCATGAGAAAAGATGAGTAGAGGGACAGTCAGTTAAGTAGGGCTTACTGAAGAACGGATTATTTCCATGTAAGCAAATTAATAAAATCCATAATCACAAACATGTAATATGAATAAACATTTTATTTCTATATGATACACATTTAATATAGATAAAAACACCATAATGCTGTTTGTATATATACAAATGTGTATATACACATGCATTATTTATATAATCATTGGATCCTAGAGCATCTGCAGACATTTAGCTTTTCCACAGAAAGAAACAAAAACCATTATCCACAATTTATCAGCTTCAGGAAAAAGTGTATACATGCATTCACTAGAGAGAGGGAGAGATAAAGAGGATAATTATTTATTCAACAATATGAGAAGCTATTGAAACCATGTGTGGGTTCTTCATATTATGTGGTTTAGGCTGCCACATCATTTTATTACAAATCATAAGTGGAACAAAAAAGAGATTTAGAAAGAAAACACACAAAGATCTGCAGTACTTTAAAACAAAGGTTGACAAACTTTTCTCAAAGGGCTATGTAAAAGTATTTTAGGCATCCTGGGCCATGCTACTGCTGTTAGGGCAACTCAGTTGTGCCTGGGTAGTGTTAAAATAGGAAACTTTAGTGGCCTAATGGTAAGAAGCTGTTCTGCAATCTCAAAGGCACAACGTTCAAATCCAGCAGCTACTCTGCAGGAGAAGGATGGGCTATCTCACCCAGTGAGATTTACAGACTCTGAAAACCCACTAGAGAGTCAACTATTAGTGGGTTCTGACTTAACAGACTAAGAAGTGTGAAAGCAGCCACAGATAATATTTAGATGAGACATGGCTGTGCTCTGGTAAAGTTTTATTTTACAGGAGATTCAGCATATGGGGTAAAGTTTGCTCATCCCTGTTTAGAGAATAAATGGGCAATGCACAATAAATACTCAAAAAATAGCTTCTACACAAATGTCTAAAATAGTCACAAAAAGTACTGTGGAAGAGAAACAAGAGCATCACATGGCTACTCAGTCTGTGTATTGGGTGGGCTAGCTCTTCTAGCATTTTAGGAGCCATAGACACAAAGTTATATGATAGTGTCAAACACACACATCTGCCTCTATGAACTCTGCCTGCAATGCTAGTGGATTTTGTCAAAGATCTTAGTTTTAGAATGTCATAGGTAGCCTAGAGGTAAGAAGCTCCACCATAATCCGAAAGGTGTGTAATTCGAATCTACATGCTGCTCAGCAAAAGAAGGATAAGCCATCTCTTCCTGTGTGATTTACTGCCTCTGAAAACCCACTAGAGGGCCAGCTATGGGTTGGTTCCAACTCAACAGCACACAGATATTGGCAAAGATAATCCTAGAGTTTTCCTCAAACTCCAAGATTCTGTGATTCTCAAATTTAAATTATTATCAGAGAGGAATCCAAAAGTAGATGAAACTATTTTATGGGCTTTCTTTTATTGCTTAGTATTTTTGCAATCTAAAAAGTTAATTTCTGGACCACGGCAGCTCAGAAAATAATTGACTGGTTTCATAGTACTTTACAATTGCTCTCTTTTAATTGAGGATTAATTGGTGCTGCATGCAAAATCTGAAGATTAAAAATGGATGCTTTAGGCAACTCATTTTTCACTGAAATGAGTGAACCACAGCTAAATGATAATTTTACTTTTGTGTATCCATCAGAGACTATCCTTAATGAATTCTAGTATAGCATAATTATTAAGGATACATTCAAATTCAAGCCTAAAATAATGGAAAGTAGGAGTGCATCATTCACTCACTCTTTGCCATTGAGTTGGAATGGATTCATAGGTGATTCTCCAGCAGGTTTTCAGAGGTTATAAATGGCATGGAAGGAGACTGCCCATCTTTCTCCAGTGGAGCAGTTGATGGATTTGAACTGCTTGTCTTTGTGTCAGCAGTAAAGCTCTTTTGAGTTAGCCACCAGAGCTCCCTTGTAGTTATAAAAATGCATATTATTTGAGAATATGAAGATAAACTCTGAATCATGGTACCTGGTTTCAAATTTTAGCTTTACTTCTTAATAGCAATGTAACTTTTAGGAAATTACTTCAAATCTCTGTGCCTTCCTGTTCATTTGTAAAGTGAGAATAAAAACAGTCCCTATAACACAGTGCATTATCATATAACAATGTATTACATGTGATGTGTATGACAGAGTGCCTGCTTACATGATCAAATTTCAATACGAATTAATAATTTGCTTCTAATTTTATTTTCATTTTACCATGTACAATAGTTACCAAGTGTATAAACATCATGCCTGGTATGATCTAAGGGATAAATTACTTTCAGGAGAATAATTTCTGGCAAAATAATGCTCACTTAAATTCTAAAGCATCTTGCAAACAAAATGTAAACAACACAAAATCAAAACTTAACATAAATCAGTCAAGTACTTTTATTTGGCCTGTGCAATACATTTTGCAAAACATGGTGAGTAGTGAAAATGCACGGGGAACAGAAGTTTCAGAAGATTTAAATATTTCTAATAAGATTAAGTATCAGGTAAAGGTATTTAATATGCTAGGGATGATAGAAGGGGAGTTGATGCCTTTGTGCTGCGGTGCTGGAGAAGAGTACTGAATATACCATGGATTGCTAGGAGAACAAACAAGTTCATCCTAGAGAGGGTGAAGCCAAGATGCTCATTGGAGGCAAGGATTCTGAAGCTTCGTCTGACATACTTTGGGCATGTTGCAAGGCAGGATTAGTCCTTGGAGAGGGACGTCATGCTTGGGAGGGCAGAGGGACAGTACAGGAAAGGAAGATCCTTGATTAGATGGATTGATTCAGTCACTGGGGTAATGGGGCTACGCATGTCAGAGACAATAAGATTGGCAAAAGAGAGAGAAGGGTTTAGGACTGTTATACATAGGGTTGCTATGAGTCACAGGCAACTTGACGGCACATAACAATGACAGCACTTTTTTTTTTTTTAGGATTTGTTTTGTATTAGGTGTTGGTAGCACAAAGAGGATTAGGATACAGTCTAAAGAGGTTAAATCACATAAAGTCTGTGTATCTTACTTTAAAATGGGAGCAGTAACACCTTAGATAGATTTTGTGAAACTCTGCATGATGGGCTATGGGACAGCAGGACTAGAAGGCCACAAGTACAGTCAGTAGCTCACAACTCATTGCTGTCAAGTCAGCACTGACTCACAGCCTGGCCCTTCAGTGGGCTTACAAGGCCGTAAATGGCATGGGATATGACTATCCATCTTCCTTCACAGAGTACCTGGTGGATCTGAACAGTCAGAGAGGCACCATTCTGGTGTTAGCAGGGCAACTCCCTGCACACTACACCACTGGAGTTCTCTTGCTTTCAGTAAAAGCTATAATAATATGGAAACAGACTAACTGGTACCTCAAGTAGAGTAACACTTGAGGATGTCAGGGTTTATGGCAAGTCTCCTGCCAGTGAAGAAGAGTCCATGCCAGTACATAGCAAGTGCAAGGGTCTCCCAGCCTTTAATACAGTCTAACTTTAACCCTTCTGCCACAATCACCATTTAGCTATCTGAGCTATTCAGTCAAATAGAATGGGATTGCATCAATTTTCACCCTACTCCTTAAAAGTCTTGACTGTATTTGGCCTACTGCATGCAATTAGCAAAATCTATTATAATCTGATAGTAGTCTATTCAGCTATATATCCTTCAGCCTGGTCTCCATCGTTACTTTTGTATTAGGAATTGTACAGCAATGATAAATGACTCAAGTTCTGGCTTCAGGTAAAATGCTTTACTTAGTTGTGATGGTCTTGAGAAAGTTAAATTCTCTAAAGATCCATTTTCTAATATGTAAAACTAAGAATAATGGGTAGCACTGAGCACTTACAATGAGTTTAGGAATTGAATGAAACAGCACACTTAGCTTCATTGACACAATAAATATGGTTAAGATACATCTAAAACAGTATGTGAGGGGATAAATATAAAGAAATTTTGAACATGGAACTATGAATGGGAGTTAGCATATGGAACAGACATCAGTAAGGATGCTACTGCAGCAGTGAAGACAAGAGTAGTCAGCAAGATGATGGATGTTGGGAACAGAGAGTTTTCAAAACCATTGGAAAAATCGACTGAGACTTAAGGTGAGAGGGCTGTATAAGCGAACGGGAGTGAAATGAATGAAAAATCAAGATTATGCAAAGATTTTGCTACTGGGAAAATGAAGAAAAATGGTAAAGCCTGATAAGTGAGATAAGATGACTAAATTTATATTTTTACAACTTGTGGAATATACATGCAATATTTGAAAGATATTATCTTACAACTTTAAAAAGTTATAATATGATCTAATTAATTAAATTTCCTAGATTTGATCCTAAAAGTTTCTTTTCAGCTTGAATGTTTATATTGTATTCAGTTAACTCCTTTCTCCTCTCCTGTCTCCTAAATTAGAATTTTTAGGTGGTACAGAGTTTGTCCTAGGGTACTAACCTAGAGGTTGGTGGTTTGAATTCATTCAAGATTGTCTCAGAAGAAAGGCTTGACTACTCTGTTCCTGTAAAGAGTCAACTCAATTCATTGCCATTGAGTCAGAACTGATTGATAGTTGACCCTCCAGTGAGTTTCTGAGGCTATAAATCATACGGGAGCAGTTTGTTCACCTTTCTCTGAGGACCCAATGGAAAATTCAAACCACCAGAGAGGAGTGATTCTTTGGATGCAGAGCAACGCCCTAGGGACTGCCTCATCAAAGCTCTTTTGAGATTGGAGAGCATTATGCTGAGTCAACTAACTTAGTCTCATAAGGACAAATACTGCATAAGGCCTTTATTGTAAAAATAGAAGGATAACTAGCAAAATATGTATGGGGATACAAGGTGGGAAGGAGTGGGAACGGAAGGATAAGGATGTGCAGGGGGGAAATCACAGGGCCGCACAATTTAGTGGGTGGAGGGAGGGGGTAAAGGAAATAGGAAAGGTCTGGTGGCGGAGAGGGGACCTGAAAAGATGAGGTAATAGTGGGCATAGTTAAATGGTGATTAATTTTATAAAACATAATTTATGGAAAGTGTGAAACACATTGCATATGAATTTTGTATGTAAACAAATATAAAATATTGGTACAAAAATTACAGGCCAAGAAAACTCTAAGGAGCAGCTCAATCTTGTAACACATGGAGTTACCATGAATTGAAATACTCTTATTATTGTTGTTGTTATGTGCCAATGAATTACCAGCGACTAATAGTGAACCTAAGTACAACAGCTCTGAATACTGGCCTATTCTGAGTCAGACTCACTGACTCTGACACACCCACCCCTATTATCCCAGTTACTGTATAAATTAACCTCATTCATGGTCTTCCTCTCCTGAGCTGTCTCTCCACCCCTTCAAGCATCATATTCTTCTCCAAGGACTGGCCCCTCCTGGCCACTACTTGAAGGGTGGAGGAAGAAACTTTAAGGCAGAATATTTTTGTGTTATTGTGCTTTCGCTCTGGTTATTCTCTAAATAAGGTTTATATGTGGGGGCCAATCTTCAATCTTCTTTTTCCGCTGTTTCTCTGGATGGGAAGTGTGAGGTGGGGGACAGGGTTTCATCTTACTGTTAAATATCTTCTGGGAACTCAGACCTCCAGTTTACGAGTTCAGTGAACTTTCTCCTATATTCCAACAACACCAAATTTTCTGTATTTAGGTATAAGTTTAAGACCATAATAAAATAGGGGAGGGGGTCATAAATGAACATCTCTGAGGGTTTAATCTAAAGAGTTGCAATTCTAATTCAAAGGTTGAACCTCTCTGGTGTTTCAAATCCATCAACAGCTACACAGAGGAAGATGGGTAACCTCTTCCTGAGTGATTTACAGCCTTGTAAAATTAATGGAAAATCAGTTACAAGTCAATTCCAACTCAATGGCAATGAATTTGAGTTTTAAAAGTCAGAGAGAGAGAGAGAGAGAGAGAGAGACTATTCAAATATCACAGCCAAATGCATAC
>NW_006399847.1:3751091-3753206 GCF_000299155.1 Elephantulus edwardii
CATGGAATCTTTTCTTAGGTTTCATTAGAGTTTTTGTTCCCTAAAGTTAATTAACTTTGTTATATGTCTAATAAAGCCCTTATAATTCTGGATTGAGACATTTGAATTTTTCATTACTTAAGGTGCAAAAAACTTTTTTATTGGGAAAATCTCTCCACCTTTCCTCCAACATAAAGAAGGCAGCGCTACTGAAAGCTTTATGTGCCAGTAACAGCATATCTTAATCATTTCGGCATATAGTATCTTCAAGCATAAGTGGAATATCTCAGCTGTTCTACAGTGCAATGACAACAACACAACAAAATACAAAACCAGACGCAGAAATTGACCAGTGTGTTCAGAAACCAAAAGACATCAGAACATATCAGTAGGATCTCCAATCTCTTGTCAACATGTGTGTGTGTGTGTGTGTGTGTGTGTGTGTATAACTGGCAATTAACGTACTGGACTAACAACATTATACCCTGGGACAGTGGTGGATCAAAGGTAGAATTCGTTCACCTTGCATGCAGAAAGCCCAAGTTTCTTTCCAGGCAATAAGCCTCATGCATAGCAAGCATTCATCTGTCAGTGTAGGCTTGTGTGTTGCTAGAATGCCAAACAGGATTAATCAGAGCTTCCAGACTAGGATAAATTAGGAAGAAAGTCCTGGTCCAAAATGATCTACCAGTGAAAATCCTATGTGATATACCAATTGGATCTGCAACTTATCATTGGGGAGGCTTTGGTATGGCCTGTGGTTTGATGTTATGTGCATGGAGTTGCCATGGGACAAGGGATCGCTTGAGACCAGTTAACAATAAATATGATACTTGATACTTCACTCAACAAACACATTAAAATTTATGAGGCAGAAAGGAAATGATGATGTCACAGATGACTCTGTAGTTTCCAACAGTTGTGTAGGTGGGTGGTGAGGACCGAGACGAGGAGCAGCAGAGGAGGGAGGAGAAGATGGAAAAAGACACTTAGGGATTCAGTTTTGGGAATACTGAGTTTGAAGTGGCTGTGAAACACAAATGGATACCTTCTTACTTAATGCATAGGCTTTAAACATGAGCAATAATTCAGGCCTGAATTCCCAAAGGTGATAACCCAAAGAAAGTCATTCCTGTTTCACTGATGTTATTTAAGCATTTCACAATTTGCAAAATTGTAAAGGATTTTGTTGTTGAGAATATACACAGACAAATATACACCAATTCAATCAGTTTTGTCTGTACAATCAATGGCATTGATTACAATCATTCTCCCCTT
Source organism: Elephantulus edwardii (assembly GCF_000299155.1). Lineage (NCBI taxonomy): Eukaryota > Metazoa > Chordata > Mammalia > Macroscelidea > Macroscelididae > Elephantulus > Elephantulus edwardii. Next base: position 3,752,349 of record NW_006399847.1, read on the forward strand.
CATTTTAAGAGTTGTTTTCCCCCATTATCATAATCTCACTTTTCCATAAGGTTCCTATCTAATAAATCAAGTTCTTCTTGTCACTTTTTCAAATATTGACAGCTCTTAAAATAACTTATATATTATTTTTAATTTATTGTTTAAATTGTTTTTTTCTAAGCCTAGTCTTGCATGGTCCATAACAGTCCAATTGATTAATCACAAATTAGCAATATCCTTGATTCCAAATAAAATTTAATAAATTGACTTTATTCTCTAGCCCTGTTCTCTTGGAATATATCTTTTGCTATCTAATTGAAGACTAGCTCTTCGTTTTTAATTGTGAATTCAATTGTGGTGGTCGCAAAAAGTACTGAATGTGCCGTGGACTACCAAAAGATCAAGATAATCTGTCCGGGAAGAAGTACATCCAGAGTGCTCCTTAGAGAAAAGGTTGGTAAAATCTCATTTCACTTTGGGTCTTTGGCTTTATTTTCAGAAGGAATGAGCCATTTGAGAGGCATCATGCTGGGGACAGTGAAAGACAGAAAGACTCCCAAAGAGCTGGACTGACACACTACAACAATTGGGTTGAACATGGCAGCAACCGTGAAGGCGGTGCAGGGTAGGCTCAGTCAGATATGCTGTTCATAGGGTCACTGTGAGTAACTGTGAGTAACTCATCAGTGCCTACCAACAATAACCTTGCATTCTACATGTCTGACGACTATACAGACAGATAAGGTGATAAGTAGCCAGGGAACAATCAATGAAGATAGAGAGGTTTTCCACTTTTCAAGATCTCTTTTTGTTTCTTGTAGTAATGTTTTGTAATTTTCTTGGAAAAGGTCCTTTGTACTTCTGGTTAAATTTATTCCC
>NW_006399847.1:3758371-3773967 GCF_000299155.1 Elephantulus edwardii
TGAATGAATGAAAACCCAAAATCTCTGTAAATGTTCATTAAAACTAATAAAATTTAATAATAATAATAAAAAAGAAGATACAGAGGTTTGCACTCTGGTCTGTGATATATTTAGTAGCTTCATCCTCATTGGAAAGCTAGTTAGTTTCTCTGTCCGTTAGTTTCTTCATTTAGTGAAATGGGAAAGATATTGTATATTTATGTGTTAGTGCATAATCTTAAAAGTACCATGTGTGCCCGAGAAGAATTCATATTTGCCAACTGTTGAATACAGATATTTATGTATTACCATTAAGTGAAATTTCTTAGTGTAGAGTTCAAATCTTTTATGTTTTCAACAATTTTTCCAAGGGTGTCTTCTCTTGCATCTCAAGTGGTTCAAATCTCAGAGTGGTTCCAAGGAAGGTTTTAAAAGGAATTCATTCTTCTTTTTTTCCTTTAAAGTTTACAGAGACTTAAGGTTTCCAGTCATTAATTGTTGTGTTTTTCTCCCTGCCTACCACTTCCCCCAATTCACTTTTCTTCTTGAAAAGTAAAAGAAAAACTCTTTCATTGTTATGCAATCCCCCCTCCCTCCTAAGTCCTGTGCAGCCTTCATTCTGTACTCCTGTCATCACAACAATACCCAACCATAAATCCTTTGTAAATGATTCTCTCCCTCATCTGTTTCAATGCAGTATACATCATTCCTCCCCTCCTTCTCTGTCTTCTTGAAACCCAATGTCAGTCTTGTCTTATAATAGTGGCCGTATGCACACCTATGTTTATTGCAGCTTTGTTCACAATAGCAAAGAGCTGGGAACAACCCAAGTGCCCATCAACAAATGAATGGATAGATAAGCTCTGATAATATTCACAAAATGGAATACTAGGCAGCATTGAAAAACAAGGAACTCACAAAATATTGTGCAAAGTAGGTGACCCTAGAGGACATTATGCTGAGTTAAATATCCTAGACACAAAAGTATTCATTCTTTTGTTGTTGTGTACCATAGAGTCGGAATCAGCCCATAGCTGACCATCTAGCGAATTTTTAGAGGCAATTAATGGCACGGGGGAGATTGCCTATCCTCCTCCTGCAGAGCAGCTGGTGGCCTCAAACTGCATGCCTTTGGGATTGCAGTACAACTTCTTGCTACTTGCTACTAGTCTACCAGAGCTCCCTATATATTCTACCATATACCAGTACTTTTTCCAGGTAAGGTTTAATAAGTAATTTATTTTTAAAATGTCAATGTTTATAACAGTTGGTACATGTACAAATAGTTCAGCTACCATAAAGAAACAGGTTGTCCAAGTAAATGATAACACCACCCACTGTATACATATATTGTAAGGACTGGAGCAGCCTCATCAGTTTAATTTTCATTTTGATGGTGATATGTCTCTAAGATATGACAAATAAACGCAACATTCCACAATTAGATTTTAGTTATTATACAGATGTCTAGAATAATCAGGGTATTCAAATAGCACCAATAGTTTTTAGGTCCTAAATCATTCCTGACATAAAAATACAAAGAATACAAACATAGCAAGATTTCTCTCAAAGTACATATTTAATAATAATATTTATCTAGAAATATTTAGCTCAGTGAAGATTTGCAGAGTATTTAAGTAGAAATTTTAAGAAAGGAAATGAAGTTACATACTTTGCTAAGATTGATGAGATACCACAGTGTAGGTTTTATTGATCTATTCCTTTAGATAGCAAGATTGGAAATTTTGCTGAAAAATGACTAGAGTTAACCAATATCAAAGTGACAACAGCAGCAATAACAAAACCTCACACAAAAAAGGTATAAAAATATCCATATTTGCATAAGTCTTATAGAAAATTAGGCCTTATGGAAAACTGTGGACTAGAGGAAAAGAGCTGCAGTGCCAACTTGAAGGTTCACCATCCAAATTCATCTAGTGCTCTACGGGAGAGAGAGAGGGAATGTCCTTTTATGTGATTTATTGCTGCTGAAAATCCACTGGAGGGTCAACTATGAATTGGTTCTGACTTGAGAGTTCATAACAATAGCTAAAAAACAGAAAAATTATCTGTTGAAAAAAAATTAGTTTTAGGCCTCAGTATGGGGCTACATTAGGGAATGGCTATGAAAACCTTCCTTTTAGAAATCAGAAAATAACAGTGCAACAATGAATGAATGAAAACCCAAAATCTCTGTAAATGTTCATTGAAATTAATAAAATTTAATAATAATTTCAAAAAAAGAATAAAAGGAAATCAGAAAATAATATGAAAGACAGACTCTGGACTTGAATGAGTTGAAAATCAAGAGTATATGCATATTTATTCAAGCAAACTGTCTCTATGTGTGTGAGTGTGGATTTTCATTATATTATTTTGTCTCTTCTTGGCATTTGAGGGTGTTTAAAGTGGTGCCTCTGCCATGCCTGTTTAAATCAGCATTCCTGGAAGATTACAGCTGTAAGGTTAGTTAATTCTTAATAGTGCAAGAAAGTATCTTGCTGAATAAGCTTTCTGTCTCAGTTTATGCAATTCTTTCTGTTAATATAACTTATTTTTAAAATATTCTTTTATTTTTGTTGTTGAGACTTTACAGAAGCAGAATATACACCATGTCAGCACAATATACAATGCATAGTTCAATGACACTAATTTTGTTCAAGTTTTAGTATCATTTTCATTCCCTTTTTGTGAATTGTTCCTCCTACTACTAAAATACCCTCTTGATGCTCTAGGTTTTCCATCAACTTTTTCAAGCTTCTATTGTCAAATTGATACCATGTATTATTGGTACAACTGAGTCAACTCTGATCTACAGTAACCCTATGAACAATAGATGAAACCATACCCTATCCTGTGCCAAGGTCACAGTATTTGCCAGCTCAGGCTCACTGTTGCAGTCTCTGTGCCAAGCCATGTCTTTGATAGTTTCCCTCTTTTTCACCGGCCTTCCACTTTTCCAAGTATGACGTTTTTTTCTAAAGACTGGCTCCTTTGACAACAGCCTCACCATTCTTACCTCCCAAGAGCACTCTGGTTACATTTCCTCCAAGACAAAGTCACTTATACTTTTAGCAGTTCATGCTATATTAAATACTCTTTGCCATGCTGTAGTTCAAAGGCATCAATTCTTCAGATTTCCGTATTCTTTGTCCAATTTTCACATGCACATGAAGCAAATGAAAATAGATAGACACATCTTAAATTTTATTTTTTTACATTAAATTTTATTAGTTTTAATGAACATTTACAGAGATTTGGGGTTTTCATTCATTCATTGTTGCACTGTTTTCTCCACCCTCATCCCCAGTTCGTTCTTCTTTGTCCCGCACTGTCTGTTTTAATTGTCCAATTGCCACAGTGCTTGTCAAAGCCAATTCTGATTAATCTCCTTTGTCAGTGTGTCCCTTGCCATTCCCTATCACTCCTCCCTGAGAGAGACTTCACGTTGATTCATAAGGAAAAGGGGATGGCGTATTCTCTTAGCTACTTCCTGCTGAAAAGGGATGCTGTTGGTAAAATATTGCATGAGTTCCTTGTTTTTTTAATGCAGCATAGTATTCCATAGTGCGAATATAACACAGCTTCTCTAGCATCTTAAATTTTAAACTCATAACTACCTTATTCACTACTTTCAAGAGGGGTCCTTGGCAACAGATTTTCCTAATGCACATCTTTTGATTTTTTAACTGTTTTTCTGATGATTATTCATTGAAGACCCAAGTATAATTAAATCCTTGACAATTTCAATCTTTTCTACATTTATCATGATGTTGTCTAATAATTCAGTTGTCTTCTTGATGCTGAGGCAGTATTCATACTGTAGGTTTTTTAGAATAGTCTTCACTCAGCAAGTGCTTAAATTTCCCCCCAATTCTGGTAAGGTTGTGTTATTTGCATAATATACGTTGTTTATAAGTCATCCTTTAGTCCTAATGTCTCATTCCTCTTCACATTATCCACCTTCTTGGATTATTTGTTCAGTATACATACTGAAAAGATACAACCCAACACAAACTTTTCCTGAGTTAACACTGTGCCCACGCAGTAGTATCTCTTTGTTCTGTTTGAAAGATTGTTTCACGGATGACTTTTCCATTCCTCTTCAATTTGTCATTCCCGACAGAGTTGATCACATTGCCTGTCCTGGAGAGAGTGAGACAAGAGTGATCCTTGGAGTTACGATGGTGAAACTTCATCTCACACACTGTGTGCTTATTATCAGGAGAGGCCAGTGCCTAAGTAGCACATTATGCTTGGAAAGATGGAAGATTAGCATAAAATCGGAAAATCTTCAATAAGATTGATTGATACAGTGACTATAGCAAAGATGGTGAGGATGGCACAAGATAGGACAGGTTTCGCCGCCATTGTTCATAGGGTCACTATGAGTTGCAGTCAAGTTGGCGGCACCTAACAACAATGCAAAAATATTTCTATGTGCTCCATTTAATTTTTCAACAACTTTTACTTTCATAGATTCATAATTCATACATTCCATATTCCAATTATTAATGGATATTTTCAGTTGTTTAACCTCATTTTGAGTTGTACCATTTCAGCAAGTGAATGTTCTTCATTGGCTGAAAGTTTTACTCCATCCATGTTATTAAGATAGACTTTACATTTAAAAGGCAGCTTTCCTCCAGTCATATCTTGATATGATTTCCTTCCAAACTGAGGTGCTCAATTTCAGACACTTTTGGACAGTGTTTGGCTGCTATTCATAGTATTTTCAAGGGTCTGTTATTTATTATGTATAAAAAATATTCACATTGTTTTAAAAGAGCAAAAGTCTCAAAGCTCAACTAGTTAAGCTGATCCATTATTTGCTTTTAAGAAGACTTCAAAGGATTTTTTTTTATTTACAGTTTAAATAGCATAAGAACAATGGTTTCGGAGATGAAATTACACTCTATGACTAAATATCTCTTTTTGATCAAGACGTGTGCATAAAATCTTTGACAAAATCTGTCAGTGAAAGTAGTAAAGTACTATCTAGTTCTGAATTTGTGGAAAAAGGAGTTATGAAGGCAACTAGCTGCATATTCAATTTCTTTCTCTTCCTTCCTCTATTGTCTAGGATAATAGAGACATACTCTTGTACCAACGATGGGTGAATTAAGGCTTTCAAGACCTCAGGAACCACCCAATTGCCCAAAGAATTAAAAAAGTATTACAGAAACATGATACTGAGTCAATTAACAGAGGTGTCACATAAAACTATGACTTTAACCTTCAAACCAAAGGACCAAATGCTATGAGGTGATTGGGTGTAAACAGGCAGCTTCAGCAACCACTGTTTTGTTATTTTTGTTGTTGATGTAAATATGCTTTTAATTCTTCCTCCAATTCAACTTTTTATAAGTATATAACTTATTGTCATAAATTACCTTAATCATCTGTGTAACTGTACAAGAGTAGGAGTTCTTACAATTTTTCTATCACTGTAAAATAAAATTTAGTGCTCCAGAAGCCATAACCCTTTTCCCATTTTCCTCCAGCTAATGGGAAAGCTAATCTGGACACAGTTGTCTGAACACATATAAAGCTCTGATGGCTCAATGGTAAGGGGTTGTGCTACCATGACAAAGGCAAAGAGTTCAAGTCCATCAGCTGCCACATAGGACAAAGACAGGCAATCTCTTCCCATGTGATTTACAACTTCTGAAAACTCACTGCAGTGTCAGCTATGAGTAGGTTCTGACTTGATGGCACATAAGAACAGAAATGACATCATCTTATTTTCTACAGTAGTTGGCCTTTGTTTTTATCATTGTGTACCATCAACTCAGAATCAATCCACAGTTGACCCCCTATGGATTGTCAGAGGCAGTTAATTGTATGGAAGCAGATGGATCATTCTTCTCCAGTGGAGAAGTTGGTGAGCAGTGCAACTTTTTACCACTATAACTAATTTCAATCACCATGTTTTAAATGGAGTAGTGTTTAAGCACTCAATTGCTAACAGAAAGGTTGTTGGTTTAAAGCAACTAACATCCCTGGAAGGGAAAATGTGGCAGTCTGCTTCTGTAAAGATTAACAGCCTTGGAAACTCTGTGATCTGGTTCTATTCTGTCCTGCAGGGCTGTGATGACTTGGAATTGATTCAATGGCAATGAGTTTAATATCTTTAAGTTCTGTGAAGTATGTAGCATTCCAATTAGTGATGGTTACTTGCAGCTCCTCATTTTGAGTCTTGAAACATTAGCAAATGAAAGGCACTCACTGTGTGGAAGTTCTGTATTATCTGCTTTGTAAGGGTAGATTCTATTTTGAGGAGGCAGCTTTCCCCTAGTCAGTAAAATCCAAGCTGAGAGATTTATCTTCTGGCACTATATACAATAATGGGGTTTTTTTTTTGTATCCAGAGCATTTTCTAAGCCCTGTTATTTCTGAAGTGGATGGCCAGCCCTGCTTCTTAGTCTGTCTCACTCTGGAAGCTCTGCTGAAGCCTTTCCACCATGGGTGACCCTGCTGATATTTGAAACAGCAGTGGCATAGCTCCTAGTATCACAGTAACATGCAAGTCACCACAGTCTGGCAAACTGAAGATTAATGCAGAATAAGGGAATGCTGTATAGTTTAAAATTAGGAAAGATGTGTGCTACGGTTGTATATTTTCTCCAAATATATCCCTTTGCTGAGTGAAGCATCCTCAAAGTTGGACTCTATGAAGAAGACTGTGCCACTGACATTGAAGTAAGACTCATCAACAATCTACATTATAAAGAAGACACAAAATGGCTCGCAGAAAGTGAAGATTGGAGTACTTAATGCAGAAGCTCAAAGACTACAGTGTTTAGGTTATATCTCAAAATCAAGTCAACAAAAATCCTCACCCCTGGACCAATAGTCAATATCATAATATATGGAAAAAAGATTGAAGCTGTCAACAATTTGATATTACTTTGATCCACAATCAAAACCCATGGAAGCAGCAGACAAGAAATCTGGGAAAATTTGTCAAGGACCTGTCCAAAGTTCTAAAGAGCCAAGATGTAGTTTAATGACTCAAGTGCATATGACCAAAGCCATGGTATTTTCAACACTTCCTCTGCACCTGTATATTAGATAAAGAAAAGAAAGACCAAAGGAGAACTGATGTGACATTGGTGAAAGATATTGACCATATCATGGACTGTCAAAAGAATAAATTAGCCAGTCTTAAAGGCTGGTCTTAGAGGCAAGGATGATGATATTTTTCTCACTTATCTGGACACAGTTTCAGGATAATTCAGTCCTTAGATGATGCTGGGAAGGATAAAAAAAAGGGGAAGCAAAAGAGGAATACCCTCAAGAAGTTACATTGACATAATGACTACCACAGAGAGCCTGAGAGTAATAGAGAGAGGATGGCGCAGAATTGGGCAAGGTTCAGATATTTCATTTATGGGGTAACTAGTAGTAGTAGTAGTAATAGTAGTAGTAGTAGTAGTAGAAGTAGTAGTAGTAGTAGTAGTAGTAATAGTAGTCGTCGTCGTATTGACATCTCCTAACAACAAAAATAACATATAGTAGCATGCTTCAAGACATACTTTATCGTTCTGACTAAATGTGTTTAACTATGAATATCATCTTTAGTTATATATTCATCTGTTGATGGCATTTGGGTTGCTTCCACTTCTTGGTTACTCTTTTTAGAACTCTTTTTGTGAAGAGTGTGCTACAATGCAGTATTTGTCCTTATGAGACTGAGTTCATTAACTCAGAATAATGCTCTCATGGTTCAAAATTGGGAAGGGCGTACGCCAGGGATGCATCCTATCTCCATACCTTTTCAAGCTATATGCAGAACAGATTATCCAGGAGGCTGGGCTTTATGAGGAGAAATGTGGGGTCAAGATTGGTGGACGATTTATCAACAATCTGCGTTATGCGGATGACACAACCCTGCTTGCTGAAACTGAAGAGGACCGGAAGCACCTGCTGCAGAGGGTCAAGGACTGCAGCCTACAATATGGATTGAGGCTCAATATCAAGAAGACAAAGATTCTCACCACTGGACCAACTGGCAGCATCAGGATGGATGGTGAAGAGATTGAGATTGTACACAGCTTTAGTTTGCTTGGCTCCATAGTCAACAGTCTTGGCACCAGCAGCCAGGAAATTAAAAGGTGCATTGCCATGGGAAAGTCTGCTGTTAGGGACCTCTCCAAAGTGCTGAAGAGCAATGGTGTCTCTTTGGAGACTAAGGTACGTCTGATACAGGCCGGTCTTCGCAATCACCTGTTATGCATCAGAGAGTTGGACAATGACCAAGGAGGATAGAAGGAGAATTGATGCCTTTGAGCTGTGGTGCTGGTGAAGAGTATTGAGAATACCATGGACTGCTAGGAAAACAAACAGATTTGTCCTGGGAAGGGTTAAACCGGGTGGCTCCTTGGAGGCAAGGATTCTGAGGCTCCGTCTAACATACTTTGGACATGTTGTGAGGAGAGACCAGTCCTTAGAGAAGGACATCATGCTTGGGAGGGTGGAGGGACAGCGCAGGAGAGTAAGGCCCTCTATGAGGTGGATTGATTCAGTGACTGGGATAATTGGGATAGGAGTGTCAGGGACAGTGCGATTGGCACAGGACAGAGCGGAGTTTAGGGCTGTTGTACATAGGGTCGTTATGAGCTGCAGGCGACTCGACGGCACATAACAACAACAACAGCTTCTTTCATGTTATGTAGTGTTTTCCAACATTGTTGTCCCAAATGCCACACCGTATTACATTTTGTGATTGTACCACAATTTCTTGCAAATTACAATAAAAATAAGGAGTGGAAGAGTGCTGCAATGAATATCAGCAGGTATATGTTTTTTCAGTTTATTTCTTCCCAGTGCTTTGGAGTGTATTCTTAAGAGTGGCAATTCTGGGTAATAAGGTACCTCTATTTTTAGGATGTATTACATGGCTTTTTATAATAGTTATATCATTAACATTCCCACTACTAATGGATACATATAGGGCTTAAGAAAATAAACTCACTACTGTTGAGTTGATTCCAACTATAATAACCCTTTAGGACAAAGTAGAATTGTCTCTAGAGTTTCAAAGAATGTAAACTTTTACAGGAGCAGACTGCCTGACCTTTCTCACATGGAACTTGCTGGTAGGTTTCAACTGTTGACATTTTCAGTGGCAGTGTAATGCTTAATTAAAGGTACCACAAGATATCCTTATTTATTAAAGAATCTATATATAAGTTTTGCTCAAGTTGCTACTAGATAACAGGGCACAAACCAGGATACAATTTGAGAATTTTAATCTTTGGCTGAAATATCCAATTTTGGTGACAAACATTTTGCTTGCTATGTGTGATCATAAGTAGTGTAGAACCAGAGTTTCAACTAAAATGTGCTAAGCTTTGTAGAATTATATTACAGAAGATGGAGTTATAACTTTCATTAACTTCTAAAACCTTGGTTTCGATTATAGTAAGTGTAGAGGGATGTAAAAGTTTCTAGACTTCTATATATTCAGTTTCTATAAGCATTATTTATAGGTACAAAAGAACCTGGAAGATAACATAGTCTCATTTTGCAAATGGAAAATATTCAGGTCCACAAAATTATTCAAGCTCATACTTTCAATGACTGAAATAACTAATTTCTGAACTCAAATATTTCTGTTCTTAGAGCTCTGTTCTTTCAACATTACCATTAAACATGTTCCATGAATTTCTTGCTTGATTAATTCACTTAGACTTGTGTGTCTGATTTTAAGTAGTGGTTTATATGACCTGTACCCTCAGATTCCACTATCTGATACTAGATCCCATAGGTCATTTATCCTAAACTTTTTTTTAAGTGAAGCTACCAAAGCCTAGGGCAAATCCAAAGTTGTTACGATGTTGAAAGTATTTTTTTAAGGCTTTTTCTTTAAGACTAATGTATTCAACAACCTTCTTTATGTAGATCATACAACCTTGCTTGCTGAAACTGAGGAGAACCTGAAGCACTTCTTACAGAAGGTAAAGGACTGTAGTCTTCAATATGCATTGAAGCTCAATATCAGGAAGACAAAGATTCTCACTACTTGGCCAACCAAGATAGATGGAGAAGAGATTGAGATTGTTAAAAATCTCAGCTTGTTCGGCTCCACAATCAACCTCTTGACACCAGGAGTCAGGAAATCAAAACACAAATTTAATTGGGAAGATCTGCTGTCAGAGACCTCTCCAGAGTACTGAAAAGTGATAATGTCAGTTTAAAGACTAAGGTGTACCTAATCACAATTACTTGTTATTCATGAGAGAGCTGGACAATGATTTAGGATGACAGAAGAAGATTCAGTGCCTTTAAACTGTGGTGCTGGAGAAGAGTCTTGAACATACCATGAGCCACCAAGAAAACAAATAGGTCTATCCTGGAGAGGGTGATAACAAGTTTCTCCTTGGAGGCTAGGAGTTTGAAACTACATCTTACATACTTTGGGCCAGCAAGGACCAGTCTTTGGAGAAGGACATCATGCTCAGAAGGGTGGGGGGACAGCACAGGAGAGAAGACTCCAGATGAGATGGATTGATACAGTAACTGAGACAATGTGGGTTAGTGTGTTGGAATCAATGAGACTAGCTCAAGATAGGCAGACTTCAGAGCTGCTGCACATGGAGTTGCTATGGGTTGCAAACAATTTGACGGCACATAAAAACAACAACAACAACAACAATACTATTGTTGTTTATTGCCAGTGAATTTATTCCAATTCATTTTGTCCCATAGGATTTTAAAGACTATGATCTTTCTGAAGCAGACTATTGGGTTTTGCTTCTGAGGGTCTCCAAACCTCAAACCTTTCACTGAGTAGTTGAATGCTTGACTGTTCAAATTGTGCAGATATTCCGAAGTTGAGCCCTAGTGTGAATTAATGTTGTAAATTTGCTGTTGTGGAATGGGATATCAAATGATCTTTAAAAGAAATCAGCATTCATGTTATTATCCTTAGCTCTTATTTATGCTTTCATAAAGCTATTGACTTTTTCATGGATACATTTTGAAGTTGATTCCACTACAGATTATGTGATGGAAAAATATGCAGAGACTTGGTTTAAAAATACACAGAATAAATTTCACACTGAGCTCTAAAAGTAGGCATTGAGCCCAATTTCTAGAATAAATCAAAGAGTAGGCAGAAAACAGCAGGAACAGTTATTTTAGCAAGAAAAATAGGATAAATTTACTAAGCCAATCATTGGAAGATGTATGCAGATAAAAGATGCAGAGAAAATGTGCAACACTGATACATGAACACATTTGAATGCAAGGGGGGGGGGAGGAAAGCTAAACAACCCAAAAAACCAGAAAGCACAATTGTCCTAAATGTGAATAAACAGCCAAATTATGCTGCAGCTGCAAAATTTTAACTCAAGGAATAAACACTTGCAGAGGAATTTATTAAATAGATGTGATTTTTCTGGTTTCTTATATTCAGTGGCTCTTTTATAAGGTAAAATGGACAATTTGTCTTGCTATAAATGACATTTCCTTCATGATATACTCAATCAAAAAGCAAAAAGCCTTTTGTGGGGGAACAACCTAACCTATTAAAAAGCACAATGCTACTGATCCTCAGATACTGAGATTCTGAAGACATAAAATTATTCCACCTAATAAAATGTTCCCAACACTGAGCATGGTCTTAAACAGTAAGGATATTTCACTATGAAGGAAATAAAGTTTTTATCTATGGCATTTGCCAAAGCACTTTCTTTGGATTAAGTTTCTTGCTGACAACAATTCTTAACTGCAATCAATGACTCCATCCATCCATCCATCCATCCATCCATCCATCCATCCTCCATCCATCCATGTCTTCATAAGCCTACAAAGTCAATAGCATAGAAGGTACAGGGAAAATTTGTGGTGGGAATTTTGTGATGTAAGCATAGCATTTGCCCAGTAACGCATTATTGTTCTTAAAGTAGCATATCTCCACACAGGTCACTGACTGTCAAGTGAGCCCTCTCACCTTCAGCCAAACCCATGATTTAGAAATTGCTGTGCCTACCTGTCTTACAGAGTGGTTCTCAAGGCAAGATCTTTAAAGCCACAGTAGCACTGACAATACCACGAAACTTGCTAGAAATGCAAATTCTCAAGACCTCCATGAATCACTTGGAAGGCTGGTTAAATCATAGGTGTTGCATAACCAACAAGCTTCCAGGTGAGTCCAGAGAATTTAATGTGAGAACTATTGTATTATAGAATGGTAAAATAATTCAAAGAATAAGAAAGAAGTCTGAAAGCAGAGTGGTAAGGTTTTAATGCCTAGGAGAGGAGCCTGAACAACTGGCAAATCACAGATTATTTTATGAGAGATGGGCAGAGATCCTGGCATGGTCAGAGATCTTGTTTAGTTCAGAAGAGAACGAGACTAAGAAAGGAAAACAAACGAGAAGCAATTCCACGTTTAGGTGAAGGGGTACTGCAATGCAACTTTTCTTCAATGATTCTGACATTTTTATTTTTTTCTGCTATTTACAAAATTTGAATACAAATTTAAATGAATTCTATTTCCCTCACCCCCTCCAATCAAATTGTACCCAACGATTAATTCTCCCCTCGCCCTCCCCATCCCTCTGTTTCCAGCCTCTCCCACCCATCCTACATCCTTATACTCATTCTACAATAATAATTTTATACAATATTTATCCTTATAGGATTGAGTTAGTTCACTCAGCATAATGCTCTCCAGTCCTTCCCAAGTTAGGTAGTAATTTACAAAGTTATTGCTCCTGCAGGCTATGTAGTATTCCATTATGTGAATGTACCATAATTTCTCAATCCATTAGATTGAGGTTGGACATTCCGGCTGTTTCCATGTTTTTGCAATGGTGAATAATGCTACTATGAACATTGGTGTACAAATCTTAGTTTGTGCCTCAGTTCTCATATGTTCAGGGTATATTCCAAGTAGTGGAATACCTGGGTCGTCTGGAATTTCTATGTTCAGTTTTTTGAGGAAGCACCAGACTGCTTTCCAGAATGGTTGCACCATTTTACAATCCCACTAACAATGTATAAGAGTTTCTTTCTTGCCATATCTTCTCCAACATCTATTACTTGCTGCCCTGTTAAACTTCACCGCTCTTACTGGTGTGTGATGGTACTTCATTATGTTTATGCTTTGCATCTCTTTTATTGCCAGTGATTTGGAGAATTTTTTCATGGGAATGTTTGCCATTAGAATATCTTCCTCTGTGAAAATTCTTTCATTGTCTTTAGCCTAATTTGTAATTGCATTATCAGTCTTTTTCTTGTTGAGGCCTACGAGTACTCTGTAAAGTTTTGTTATAAGGCTCTTGTCTGAGATGGTATTACCAAATGTTTGCCCCAGTCTGTAGGTTTTCTTTTCATTCTGGTGGAAAAAGGTTTTGATGTACACAGAGATTTAATCTTTAGAAGGTCCCATGCATCAATTTTATCCTCTTTATATTGTGTATTTCTGGCTGCATTTGGCATTCTCTTTACACCCTGGACTAGTGCCTCTAAGCTTGATCCAAGTGTCTCTTATGAACATTATGGTTTTGGGTTTTACTCCCTGGTCTCTGATCCACCTTGAGTTGATTTTTGTGTATGATGTGAGATGTGGATCCTGTTTCAGTTTTCTGCAGGTAAAAGTCCAGTTTTTCCAGTACAATTTGTTGAAAATGATTTCCTTGTCTATTGTCAGTTGACCATAGATAGCTGGGTCTATTTTTGGGTTCTCAATTCTGTTCCATTGGTTTATGTGCCTGCCATTGTATCAGAACCATGCTGCTTTGGTTATCACTGCTGACATTTTTATGATTCGGATTCACTAAGCTCAGTTCGCATCCTTGACATGAGATGCTGTGTGTTTTAAGATCTCTGCCCACCATCACAGAATCCTCTGCATCTCATTGATTCTATCTATTCCACTATTTCTGCCTTGTCTCATGCACTACTTCCTTGATTTCCCCGACCTACCACTTAACTTCAGCCCTCCCTTAGTCCCCGCACCATTTTCGTTTTCTTCACTAGAAATCTGCATGTTTGTCTTCATCACTTAAGATTGGTTGTTTTATATAGATGCTCATTAAAGAGTATACAATTACATTTCTTCTCTTCATGTAGGATTTTCTAGGTCACAATATAAGCACAGACTTCACTACATATAAATCTGGTATTTTTCCTTATATTTTTTAAAAGCCCAATTCACATTAATAAATCTATTTGTCCAGTTGATATTCCACATGGCATTATCCCCAGACTTGCATTATTCAAATTACACCTTCAATAAAAAAATAACACTGCTAATAGGACTATTAGCAAATTTAGAAAGATAATATTTATATGGAGCGCTAGTGGTCTAGTGGAAAGAAGCTGCACTGCAATCCTGAAGGCTTGTGGTACAAGGTCACCAGTTCTGTGGTGGAAGGATGGGAAATC
Organism: Elephantulus edwardii; assembly: GCF_000299155.1. Taxonomy (NCBI): domain Eukaryota; kingdom Metazoa; phylum Chordata; class Mammalia; order Macroscelidea; family Macroscelididae; genus Elephantulus; species Elephantulus edwardii. Next base: position 3,772,751 of record NW_006399847.1, read on the forward strand.
TCCGCCTGTGCAATTAACTGCCTCTGAAAACCCGCTGTACGGTCAGTTATGGGTCAGTTCTGACTTGACAGTACACAACAACAACATTTATACTGTTTATATAGCCATAGACAACTTCTAACATATAAAAAGAGATACAAAAACAATTATGGGATATCATCTCATCCCAATAAGAATAGCAAAATTCAACAGAGCAGCAAACAACAAATGCTGGCAAAATGCTGTAGAAATGGGAACGCTTATTCATTGTTGGTGGGAGTGTAAAATGGTGCAATCATTATGGAAACAGTATGGCGCTTCCTCAAAAAGTTGAAAATAGAAATACCATTTGACCAAGCAATTCCACTCCTGGGAATATACTCTAAAGAAACCATAACTGCCATCCAAGCAGATATATGCACAACCATGAGAGAGAAGCTGTGGTATATTCACACAATGGAATATTATGCAGCACTGAAAAACAAGGAACTCATGAAATATTATACAAAATGGGTGACCATGGAGGACATTTTGCTGAGTGAAAGATCTCAGTCACAAAAGGACTAATACTGGGATGCAGCACACAAGAAGGGCGAGGCGGCAAGTCTTATTTCTGAGGACTGGTGACTTGGCAGCTTAATATCTGGGAACAGACTGCAACCCCTAACTCCCAGCACTGCCCAAGCCCTGCACCCCCCATCCCTGCCACAGCACCATGTCCAGGAACACCACCCCATAACCATCCCGCACCCCCACACTTTTGGCACACTCTGGTGGCTTCGCCACAACCCTGCACCCCCTGGCGGTGCTCCAGGGCCACTAGAGCCTCCTTCATGCAACACAACAACAGCCGTGGACAATACGATTCTGAGTCAGCACACAAAGGCACACCATGGAGACAACCATCGTCTGAAGCCACCAATCGAGCTGCTGTGGGACTGATCTACCACGAGAAAGGCTGGTAGGATCCTAACTGGGTTTTCTTGGGCACCACCGATTGTCTGAGAGAGTTCCCAAGGGTGAGCCCACTGGTGGGAGATTGGCTGAGCTCTCTCAGGGCACGCCAACTGCTCAGGAAAGAGCGGGCCAGTGATAATTTGGCGGAACTTTTGTGGACACTGCAGACCAGCCAGAGGCGAGTGGGTTGGTGGAAATTTGACTTTGTCTTGTCGAGTCCCCTTGACCCAGGAGGTAATTTGGCTGAACTTTTGTGGGCACTGAAGACCAACCAGAGGCGA
>NW_006399847.1:3775502-3776141 GCF_000299155.1 Elephantulus edwardii
CTCTCAATAATCACACTGAATGTAAATGGTTTAAATGAACCACTGAAGAGAAAAAAGAGTAGCAGACTGGATAAAAAGCCAAAATCCATCAATATGTTGTCTATAGGAGACACATCTGAAAAATGAAGATAAAGACAGACTAAAAATAAAAGGGTGGGGGAAAATATACCAAGCAAACAGCAACCAGAAAAAAGCAGGAGTAGTGATATTAATCTCCAATAAAGTAAATATTAATGTAAAAACCATCGCAAAGGACAAGGAAGGTCACTACATAATGCTGAGAGGGTCAATAGAACAAGAGGACATAACAATAATAAATATCTATACACCAAATGAAACACCTGCAAACTACATAAAACAAACATTAATAAAACTGAAAAAGGAAATAGACAACACTACTATAATACTTGGAGAGTTCAATACACCCCTCTGAAGAAAAGACAGAACTACCAGAAAAAAATTCAACAAAGATACTGAAGAATTAAACCAAACAATAAACCAACTTGACTTCATAGATATTTACAGGCTAATGCACCCCCAAAAAACACAGTATAACTTCTTCTCCAATGTACATGGAACATTCTCTAGAATAGATCACATTCTGGGACACAAGGCAAGCATCAATAAATTAAAAAACAT
>NW_006399847.1:3777951-3778471 GCF_000299155.1 Elephantulus edwardii
GAACTGGCTTTGACAAGCACTGTGGCATTTGGACAAGAACAAACTGGGAGGAGGGTAGAGAGAATGGTGCAGCAATGAATGAATGGAAACCCAAACTCTCTGTAAATGTCTATGAAAATTAATAAAATATAATTATAGGGAAAAAAAGAGGAATTGTCACCAATTCTACATAGACTATTTCAGGAAACAGAGAAAGATGGAATTCTCCCAGATTCATTCTATGAAACAAACATATCCTTGATACCAAAGCCAGGAAAGGAGAAAACTATAGGCCAATATCTCTTATGAACATAGATGCAAAAATACTGAATAAAATCCTTGCCAATAGAATTCAACAATACATCAAAGAAATAATCCATCATGACCAAGTGGGCTTTGTAACAGGTATGCAAGGGTGGTTCAACATAAGGAAAACAATCAATGTAATTTATCATCTTAACAAAGCAAAGAACTAAAACCACATGATCCTATCAATTGATGCAGAAAAGGCCTTTGACAAAATGCAACACCCTTTCCTGAT
>NW_006399847.1:3782429-3788457 GCF_000299155.1 Elephantulus edwardii
TAAAAAAACCCACAAAAGACAAATACTGCATAGTGCAACTGTTATAAAACAGGACTGACAGGGGGCTTAGGAGGAAACTAAGAAAAGAGGGAATAAATAATGTACATGGCATTGAAATGGATAAGGGAGAAAACCGTATAAAAGGAATATATGAGTATGTTTTATTGGTGTGATAAGAGTACAGAATAAGAGCTGCTTAGTATTCTTGTCTGTGTTGGGACTGTATAACAATGAAAGAATTTTTTTCTAAAGACAATTTTTATCTAAAGACAAAACAAACTGGGTGGAGGTGGGCAGGGAGGAAAATGTACAACACTGAATGACTGGAAATCCAAGTTCTTTATAAACTTACAATAAAATCTCAATTAAAATAAAAAATATAAAAAAGATATATAGTGAGCAATAAGCATGTTGTTGTGTACTACTGAGTAGATACAACAGATGTGAATGCTGTCCTATCCTGTGCCATCCTCATCCTCTCTGACACACTTGAACCCATTGCTGCGGTCACTGTCAATCCATCTTCCCTTCCTTTGTTGACCCTCCATCTTTCTAAGCATGATTTCGTTTTCCAAAGAATAATCTCTCCTAGCAACAAGTCCAGTGAATGTGAGACAAAGCTTCACTATCCTTGCTTCCAAGGAGCTTTCTGGCTTCACTTTTCTCAAGACATATCTGTTTGGTATAATAAAATGTTACTATGCTATTTTCGTACATAGAGTTTTTAACTATTCCAAATTGTGATCTTATTTGAAATATATAACGTCTCAAGTGTACACAGAGAACAAGGAATACAGACAATTTCTTTGTGCAAGAGTTATTCTGTAATTGTTTACTCTAATTTGATTTACATAACTATTTAATTTCTTTAAAATGCAAGAGACTGTCTTCTTGGAAGCTTCTCATTTAAGAGGAAAAGTTATGACTTAAGGTAAAGTAAAAGGAATTATAACAGATATTGCTGGCTCCCTGTGTCATATCTCCTGGGCCCACCTTTTGTATTAACCACAGTTGCGGGAACAAATAGTTCTATGTCAATTCACCCTAGATCAATCAATGTCTTTGAAACTCACAGGGTAACCTGACCATGTCCAAGTCAAAAGACAACTGCCTTTCCCTTTTCTGCCCATGCAGATCTCAGAACCATGGGGAATCAGTTTCTGAGAGCCATCCACAGTTAATGGGATTATTACTTGTTACTTGTTAAATATCTGTATAAGAAGTTATAGGAGGCACCTTTCTTGGGTGGTACCCACAGAATAAAGGTCACATTGTGAGTGGTGGGAATGTTACCCCATTCATATTTTAGCCTTTGTTTCTTCCATGATTTATTCTTCCTATTATTTAACTATTAATCCTTGGGGTCCCTTTTCACATGAATTATTTATCCTCAAGCTATTTTCTCTCAAAAATAATCCAGAGATTGATCCATTACTGTTATTTTTCTTTTTGTCACAACTTACATAATATTTCTGATTTTCTACTTCAGTATAAACTGGAGTCTTCTTTATCTTCCTCCAAAAACTGTATTATGATATTATGAAATTGAAGGAATAGAAGTGTGGCTTTTGTGTTTGCATTGACCTTATCACACATAGAGCACATCTGTGTTCCATGTAAGTTCAAATTTGTGAAAAATTCCTTTAAAAAGAAACAAAAAATGTACTATTCCATCTTTTCTGTTATTTCATTATTAATATACAATATCTTGGTCCACGTATTTATGAAAATATTACCCTTATAAAGTACTCAATAACAGTGATACTAATCAAATATCTAAAACACATCTTTTCAAGGTTATTTTACAAATAAGTAAATACTAAAAAATCCCAGGCTTTAACCTTAATAGTAGGTTAACATGTCTGAAATTACTAATTGGAAATATTGCCTATTCAAATATATCATGAAGTGGGGGAAAGAAGAGAAAATTTTTCACACAGAGTGGCTCAAGACGAAGTTCTAAGAATGCTTTCTAGGTGTGGAGTAGTAGCTTTATTTATATGGCTTTGCACTGGCTTTAACTTTTGCCCATGGCTCGGCGGTAATACTCAAATAGAATGTGCAGACTACTAATGAGGGGATTGGCTAGATATACTATTACACCAGGCTTAAATCAAGAGAACTGAAGGCAGAAGATAGGAATCTCATTACAAACAAAAAGGAAGCTGAGAATGCTGTGTACATAATTCTGTGACAAAGATTCCTGTGCAAGAGAGTCAGACTGAGATTGAGGTATCACAGCAGCATGGGAGAGACAGAGACTGAGGTGAGACAGAATGGGCAGAGGACTGCGACTCCACAGAGCCACAGCTAGAAACAGAGTTGGGGACCGTCATATGCTGGAGGACTTAGAGGAGACATCATAATTGACAGGACACAGAAAGCTTTGTAACCTGAAGCTGACAGGTTGAAAGTTCCTGTGAACATGTGCAAGCAGGTCTTCTGTTTTCAACCTGAACTTCAATCTGTTAAATTACCTAATAAGCCTCCCAATTATGAGCATGGTTCTGTGAGTTCTTTGTGGCCATTGTAACAGATTGACCAGTGCAAGAGCAGTGAGAGCTCAGGGAAGGTTGACTGGTGTGTGAATGAGCTGAACCACGGGAACATATCTGACCGCACAGGAACGTGTTTGTGTTGTGAATTTTTTTGATGAAAACAGTTCCCCTTTTGTGGAATCAGTGGAGGTCAGATATGACTGCCCTCTATGCTCACGGCATTATTTTTACAATAGAGGAAGAAAGACCTTTTTACCTTTGAATATCAATTTTTCTTTTTTCCTTTGCTTCCAAAGCAGGGAAGAGTCCAATCTTTGTACTTGTAGGCTTCTGATGTCGTTTTTTTGGCTTGTTTTTATCCCTGGCGTCCCTCGTGATAAGTGATTTCAACTGTTCTAGAAAAAAAGTTATAATATGCAATGATTAGGCAACCATTCTGAAACAAGATACTTAAAAACATTAGCATAAGAACTGCCCTGACAGTCATTGAAATTCCCGGAAAGAGAACAGAATTACTATAAAATTTGCATGGCAAATGTTCTTGCTAGATGTGATATTTTATATTTTCATGTGCTCTACAAAATAAAGTCAACCACAAAGAAAAAAACAAATAAGTGAAAAAAATTACCCAATAGGCAGCCCCATTCCTTTGAAATATAATATTTTACCTTAAAAATCTTAATCAAATTTTACATTTTCTTCCATAAAATAGCATGTCTTCCTAAATACAAGGTTAAATTTTCTGCTTCCTGAGTCAGTCATCCCTGCAGATCTTGGGGTTAAAAAAAAAAACAAAACCCAACTACTCAAAAAACAAACAAAACAAAAACCCAACCTCCTTCAGAAGAATGGTTATTTTATCCTTTAGGTTAGCTTCTTATTGGTCTCAATATAGCATTGTTGTTGGTGTTAAGTGCCATTGCGTTGCAGGCAACTCATAGTGAGCCTATGAATGAAAGTCCTGGACACCTGTATAACTTTTGTCCTTTCTCCAGGTTCATAGGGTTTTCAGAGGCAAGCTATTATGGAAATGGGTGACACTCCTGCATTAGATCATGTAATTAATTAATAATAATCAAGGAATAGACAAGTTCTACTTCCTCTGAAAAAGCACTTTGTTAATGGATTCCCCATTTGAACCTAAGAAATTGTAAGACCTGGTTAGGTTTAAGGGTATTATTATTATTGCCTTGTGCTAAGCAGGTCTTTCGCACTCTGGTGAAGCCTCGCCTTCCCTGAGGAAGATCCAGGTTCATCTGGCCAAGGCACTTCATGCACCGCATCCACCCTCTGTCAGTTGTAAGCCTGCATGTTGCATAAAACTGACCAGGTTTCAGCAGAGTTTCAAGAGCAGGAAGGATCACAAAGAAAGACATGGTGATCTACTTCAATGAATCAGCCAGTGAAAACTCTCAGGGTCACAACTGTCCTATGTGGTTCTTTATGAAGCCGCAGTGAATCAATGGCTGGCTTGATGGCAACATTCAATAATAACATCTTAGAACCAGTGTTTTGTGTGTGAAGTCCCTTGAGACATGTGAGCAGGGGTTTTCGTCTACCACAACCTGTCTTTACTGACTTCTTGCAAGTTATGCTCCAATGGTAAGTTTTAGTGGACCCAGGATACCTTGGAGTTAAGAGAAATTCAACATAAGCAGAACTTTAAATGTTCCAAGTTCTACCTAAGTGGAGGCCAGTACTTGCTACCAAATTAGAAATTATGTAACAATTTTCAGAGAAAGGGGGTAGTATAAGGAGCTCCGGTAGAAAGCTCTGATGGCCTAGTTAGTAAGAAGCTATGCTGCAATTCAAAAGGCACATGGTTCAAATCCATTAGCTGCTCTCCAGGAGGATGGGAAATCTCCTCCTGTTCAATTAACTGCTTCTGAAAACTGACTGGAGGGCCATGTATGAATAGGTTCTGACTGTATAGTACACAACAACAAGGAGGGAACCTTAAAATAGCCTTTCTTGCTTACATTATTTCCCTGTAGAAGACCACTTATTGAATAAAAATGAGAAATATGGGTTACTGTTGAATAAAGAAGTAACAATGACATGTGGATATACCAAGAAATTAAATTAAAATAGCTCAAAAGATTTATGCAGCATTTCCATTGTTTTAATAAGAAAATAGAAATACTTGTCCAAGTTGTGAATTATATGTTCATATAAATATGAATGATATAATTCATATAAATAATTTAAAGTTTTATCTTTTCTTTACTTGGAAACAAAGAGTAAATCAAACCACCACTTAAAAAAAAACCCACCAAAAAACTAGACCTCTCGAATTTTGTAAATAAACTAGAATAATAATAATAATAATAAAAGAAACCCCACAAAACCTCTATGACAAAGTAAAAAAAGAGAGATTATGGAAAAAAGTGAACAGGTTTAGATTTTAGTCCCTCTGATGACCCTGTGTCCTTGCTTTTTCAATGAAAAGCTCAAAACTCAAACTCATTGTCATCAAGGCAGAAAGTATTCATAGGTGACAACTCAGCAGGTCTTCAGAGGCCACAAGTAAGAGACTGTCCATCTTTCTTCCATGGAGATCTTTAGATTTCTCCCCCTCTATCTTGTTGAGCTCATAGGGTCTTCGTTCTCTCATTAGTGTTCAGAGTTCAAACCTGTTCCTGAGGTGATTTTTAAATTCTAGTGGGATAAACTCAAGGTAAATTTTGTTTCCTGTGGACTTCATTTAATTTGTTTTAGCTTTAGTTTAAACTTGCATATGAGTAGTTGATGATCTGTTCCACAATCAGCACCTGGCCTAGTTTTCACAGGTGATACTGAACTTCTCCAACGGCTCTTTCAACAGATATATTCTATCTGATTCCTGTGTGAACCATCAGGTGAAGTCCATTGTTTATGTTTCTTATAAACTGTATTTGCAATGAATAAATCATTGCACAAAATCCTATCATTCTATCTCCAGCTTCATTTCTCTTACCAAGTCCATGTTTTTCAAATACTGATCTTTTTTCCTGCTCCCAACTTTTGCATTCCAGCTGCCCTATATTATTAACACATCTTGGTTGAAAGTTCTATCGGTTTCCAACTGCAAAAGTTGGTAGAAATCAACTATTTCCTCCTATCTTGCTCTGGTTGTTGGTATATATATCTGAATGACAGTGGTATAAACTAGACTTCCTTATATTTGACTGTGTGGATCATAACAAACTGTGGCTGACTCTGAGAAGAATGGGAATCCCAGAACATTTAATTGTGCTAACGCGAAACCTATACTCGGACCAAGAGGCAGTAGTCAGAACAGAGCAGGGTAACACTGCATGGTTCAAAATTGGGAAGGGTGTACGCCAGGGATGCATCCTGTCTCCATACCTTTTCAACGTGTATGCAGAGCAGCTTATCCGGGAGGCTGGGCTCTATGAGGAGAATTGTGGCCTCAGCATTGGTGGAAGATCTATTAAAAATCTGCGTTATGCAGATGACACAACCTTGCTTGCTGAAACCGAGGAGGACCTCATGTACTTGCTACGGAGGGTCAAGGACTGCAGCCTTCA
>NW_006399847.1:3788962-3798312 GCF_000299155.1 Elephantulus edwardii
CAGGAGGGGAAGACCCTCTATGAGATGGATTGATTCGGTGACTGGGGTAATCGGGATGGGTGTGTCAGAGGCAGTGTGGTTGGCGCAGGATAGAGCAGGGTTTAGGGCTGTTGTGCATCGGGTCGCTATGAGTCGCAAACGACTCGACGGCACATAACAACAACAATAACAACATATGTGTCTGGATCTTATCCTGTCACTTCACAACATTGTATTTCAGGATGGATCTAGAAATTACCTTTTAACTATGAATGCAAACCCCTTTTTCCTCATCATTTCATCTATAGTATAGTAGACCATGTGATTGACTCAAAATATCCCAATGCCAATCTACCTTTTTTCATCAATATATCAATATTTATGCATTCCATTTCTTTATTAACAATGTCTAATTTTCCTACATTCATGCTTTTCACATCTCACACTTCAACCCTTATTGTCGGCTTACAACTGTTCCTACCCAGTTGTGTTTCACAATATTAGGGCTATGTTCATCTCCTCTTAAATGTTCTGCTCTATTGTGCACAGGATGTCCTGTGATTTCAGAAGTTGCTGGCCAATCCTTACTGGTCTGTCTGGATTTGGATGCTCAGCTTTAGAACAATCCTGAGAGGTAAACATTTTACCGAAAGGAGCTGATGAAGGACATTTCCCTACTACATTGCAAAGACAGAGGAGAAAGAAAAGACTGAGATGAATGTCAGAGACACTCTGAATATTGCACTAGAACTCCAAGAAGTCAAAACAAAGGGAAAGGATCAGAGAGTTAAAAAGTTTAACTGAAGATTTCAAAGGACAGCTTAGGAAGACAAAGCAAAGTATTATAGTAACATGTGCAAAGGGCTGGTGTTGGAAAAACAAAAGGGCAGAACTCACTTGACATTTCTGAAGCTGAAGTCAAGGAATAAAAAATTCAAGCCTCGAGCTGAATACTTAAGGATACAATGGACAGAACACGGAATGATCCAGGAAGCATTACAAGAAAATACCAAAGTGATGTACCTATTCCTCGGGGCTGTTGTCCTATGTATAATGCCTACCTGGGCGGGGGTGGGGGGGTAAGAGGATGGGGGAGGATGGGTAAGTAACTGTGTAACAATGAATGAATATTTTTTAAAAAGTGACCTGGGAGAGGGGAAGGAGGGAGAGGGGGGTTAAAATGTGCAACAATTAAAAAAAAATAGCAATTTTCTTAAAAAAAAAAAAAAAAGAAGTGTACCTGGACTTGCTGTACCAGAAAGAACTGGCTGACACAGAAGAATTTCATGAAACAGCATATGACCAGGTGGTAATGGTGATGAGGAGGAAGTCATATTTTAACAGACATGCTTCCCTGGAAAATGATCACCAGGTTGTGCCAAGAAATCTGAGGACAGCTACTTGGCCATCTAACAGAAGAGATTCATACTTGTTTCTTTCCCAAAAAAGGGTGACCTTACAGAGTGTGGAACAGTATCACTGATATCACAAACAAGTGAAATTCTGCTTAAGTTTTTAAATAAATGACTGGAACAATACATCAACAGAAATCTATCAGAAATAAAAGTTGGGTTTAGAACAGGCCATGGCACTAGGGACACCATTGTCAATGTCATATGGAACTTGGCCAAAAGCAGAGATTACCAGAGGAATATCTATCTGTATTTCATTCACTACACTATGCAAAGGCATTTGGCTGTGTGGATCACAACAAATTGTGGCTAAACTTGAGAAGGATGAGAATCCCAGAACATCTGACTGTGCTCATGAAAGACCTATACTTTGACCAGGAAGACAGTCATCAGAACAGAGCAAGGAAACATGATTTTTTTTTTAAAAAAAAGGTGCCCAAAATGTGTCCTGTCTCCATACCATTTCAATCTGTATGCATAAGATTCTGCGAGAGGTTGGGCATTATGAAGAGGAATGTGGTATCAGGAGGACTCATGGAGGAAGATTCATCAAGCTTACTTGCTGAAACTAAGGAGGACTTGATACGTTTGCTGCAGAGGGTGAATGACTATAGTTTGAAATATGGATTGAGGCCCAATATAAAAAAAAAAAGAAGAGCCTCATCAGTGGGCCAATTGGCAGCATCATGATAGATGGTGAAGAGATTGAAATTGTTACCAATTTTAGCTTGCTCGGTTCCTCAATCAACACTCTTGGCACCAGCAGACAGGAAATCAAAAGATGAATTGCATTAGGAAAATCTGCTGTCAGGGACTTCGCCAGAGTGCTGATGAGTAAGGATGTCACCATAGGGACTAAGGTGCACTTGATACAGGCCATGGTCTTCACAATTACTTTCTATGCATTAGAGAGCTGGACAATGACAAAAGATAAGAGGAGAACTGATGCCTGTCAGTAGTGGTGCTGAAGAATAGTACTAAATATAACATGGATTTCCAAGAGAATAAACAATTTTATCCAGGAAAAGGTAAAATCAGGCTGCTCCTTGGAGGCAAGGATTTTGAAGCTCCATTTCACATACTTTGGGCACATGACCAAGAGGGACTAGTTCCTGGAGAAGGACCTCATGCTTGAAAGGATGGAAGGACAGTGCAAGAGAAGACACTGGATGAGATAGATTGACAAAGTAACTGGGATAACGTGTAGGTGTGTTAGAGACAGTGAGACTGGCTCAGGATAAAGCAGGAGTCAGAGCTATTGTACATAGGGCTGCTATGAGTAGCAGGTGACTTGATGGCACATTACACCAATAAGAAGAAACCTTGTTGAGAGAGCTCTGGTGGTCTAATAGTATGAAGCAGTGCTACAATTATGAAGGGACAGAGTTCAAATCTGCCAGCTGCTCCAAGGAGGAAGGAGGGGCAATCTCCTCTTGTATGACTAACTGGCTTTAAAATCCCACTGGAGGGTCAGCGGTGGGTCGCTTCTGACTCGATGACAACTAACAGCATCAGTTTGTTGAATGATTAAGCATGGCAGAAGAATAGATACCTTTGAGTTATGGTTTTAGAGTACAGTACTTAGTATCCTATGAACAGCCAAAAAAATAAGTATGTCTTGAAGAAAGGGTGCTTCTTTGAGGCAAGGATTGGTAGCAACATATCTCACACATGTTATGAGGAGGGGCTGGTCCTTGGAAAAGTAGGTCATGTTTGGAAAGGTGGAGAGTCAGCTTACGAGAGGAAGACCCTCAATGAGATAAATTTATACAGTGACTATAACAATGCACTTAAGTACATGACAGATGAGGAGGATGTCACAGAATAGGGCAAGGTTCAGAGTCATTGTTCATAAGGTTGACTCAATGACACCTAACAAGAGGCAGCCTGCTGAATCCTTGGTCATCTAACCAAAGTTTTAGAGCCAAACTGACTCATCTGAGAAGTCCCCTAATTTTTTAACTTCCTTCTTTATTTAAATCTGTCAAACTCTCGAGAAAGGAAAAAAAGTGAATAATAAAAGAATTTAAGTGGTTAATAATGGAGATATTGGACACATTCCCAGGGATATTTATATTTTAGAGTCACTTGTTACACTCAATGACTTTAATGTGTAATAAACAACTTTTTTATGGTAGGAATTTTCTGTCCTTCTCTTCTAGCCCAACTCCAATCTATGTGGTCGTTAAACAATCATTCCATATGACTTGAAACCAAAATTGGTAGAAAGTGCTGAAACAGGAGCTAAATATTCCCATGTATTCAAAAGCCACTCTCAGTTATAAAATAGTATGCTTTATTTCCTGCTTTTCTACAGGTCTGAAAGAGAGAAATGTACTTCCCTTGTAGGTGCTTTTTGAAAATATAGCCTCCATTTCTTACAAGCAGCTCTCAGTTTTTGAGAGGTCATTTTATACTTCTTCACTTTTACATAAAATGTACGTTAGGACCTAAAAGTTGCTAAAAAATAAGGGGGAGGGATGTGGAAGAGAATTTCACAGATGACAAAGGAAATGAAAGAAAGGGTAGCTGTTGAAGAAGCTGTCAAGACAGCTATGATTCATATGCAGGACAAGTCTGTGCCCAATGCTGCACCATTCTCAACATCTCTAACATACTTGACTACGTTGTTACATGTAACACACTTACTGTGTCAATTCCATCTCCTCCAATGTGTTCCTTTCTCTGAACTTCCACCTATTTCAGCAAGATGCTTATTTCCAAAGACTCTCAATCATATGCCCAAAGTAGATGAGGCAAAATTTCATCATGTTTGCCTCTAAGGAGCAAAATGGTGGTAATTTCTCTGGGACAGATTGTTCCTTCTTTTAAAGTTCATGGGATATATTCAATAATCTTCTCCAATATCATGGTTTAACAACATTAATTCTTTGATCTTCCTTATTTACTGTCCAACTTTCAGAGGTATAGGAAGCAAGGGAAAAGCAAGGGAAGCATGGTTTAGATCAGGTGTACCGTAGCCTCTAAACTGTCAATCCTTGTTTTTAATACTTAGGAGAGGTCTTTGACAGCGTAATTTCCCAGTGCAACACATTTTATGGTTTCTTGACTGCTGCTACCATGGGTATTCTTTATGAATCTAAGTAAAAATGAATTAATTGTAAGTGCATCTTTATATTACACCATTTTACCTAACCATATGTTTCATAGGAACACTACTTTTAGTGGGATCAGGGAACCTGCAGAGTGTAACTGGTGAGTGTTGGAACTCTAGGGACTGCCTTACTTTAAAAAACAAACAAACAAACAAAAAAACACGTTTTCCACCACTGGCAGAATACAACTTTAGCACTTTTCTATTACTTTAATTGGTAGAAAATACCTGCTTTTTACATTTTTCTTCTCTGACTGGTTCTCATCTTCCATAGATTCTGGGTTTCTCAGGTCTTACTGTATTTGATCCATGTTCTTTCTGCCCCACCTAGCATCTCAGTTAGTGTCAATTTTGGAGCTTCAGGTGTTTGTCTACAAATTCACTGTGACATCACAACAATTGCTGGTTGTTGTTGTTGTTGTTACGTGCTGTCCAGTCGCTTGTGACTCATAGCGACCCTATACACAACAGCACTAAACTTTGCTCTATCCTGTGCCAATCGCACTGCTTCTGACACACCCATCCCGATTACCCAAGTCACTTAATCAATTCACCTCATAGAGGGTATTCCTCTCCTGGGCTGTCCCCCCACCCTCCCAAGCATGATGTCCCTCTCCAAGGATTTTACCCCTCTCCCTCCTTACAACATGTCTAAGTATGTCAGACAAAGCCCCAGAATCCTTGCCTCCGAGGAGCAGCCTGATTTAATCCTCTCCAGGATAAATCCATTTGTTTTCTTGGCAGTCCATTGTACATTCAATACTCTTCTCTAGCACCACAGCTCAAAGGCATTGATTCTCCTTCTATCCTCCCTAGTCATTGTCCAACTCTCTGATGTGTAACAACTGAATGCAAAGACCATAGCCTGTATCAGACACAACTTAGTCTCCAGAGTGAAACTATTGCTCTTCAGTACCCTGGAGAGGTCCCTAACACCAGACTTTCCTATTGCAATAAGTTTTTTATTTCCTGGCACCAGGGGCCAAGAGTGTGAACCGAGTGGTGAGACTGCCTCCTGGTCCAAGTATAGGTTTCATATTAGCACGATCAAGTGTTCTGGGATTCCCATTCTTCTCAGAGTTAGCCACAGTTTGTTATGATCCACACAGTCAAACGCCTTTGCATAATGAATGAAACACAGATAGCCATTCTTCTGGTATACGCTGCTTTCAGGTAAGATCCATCTAACATCAGCTACAATATCCCTAGTACCATGACCCCTTCTAAGCCCAGCCTGGACTCCTGGCAGTTCTCTGCTGAGGTGCTGTTCCAGGCGTTTTTGGATAATCTTTAGCAGAATCTTGCTTGCATGTGCAATCTATGATATTGTTCTACAGTTTCCACACTTTGTTGGGTCACCCTTCTTTCGAATGGGAACAAATATAGATCTCTTCCAGTCAGTTGGCCAAGTTCTCCAGATTTCTTGGCACATCTTGGTGAGCACATCCAGGGCAGCATCTGCTAGCTGAAATACTTCAATTGGTATACCATCTATTCCTGGGGCCTTATTTTTTGCTATTTCCTTCAAAGCAGCCTGAACTTCTTCCTTCATCACTGTAGGCTCTTGCTCATATGTTATTTCATTAAATTCTTCTGTGTCTACCAGTTCCATTTAATACAGTGACTTAGTATATTCTTTCCATCTTCTTTTAATACTTCCTGGATCATTTAATATTCTGCCTAAAGCATCCTTAATTATAGCAACTCGAGGTTTAAATTTGTTCTTCAGTTCCTTGAGCTTAAGTAATGCTGAGTGGAGATCCAAGACGGCGGCGGAGGTGGAGACAACGTGGTGAGCTGTGGGAGCAGCAGACCACTTGGAACAGGGCCACTATGGCCTTCTACAGACTTCTGTTTATTGATAATTGAACAGATAAACAGTTGATGAACTGATCTTCAGTGAAGACTGAGGCTCAACTACAGGAGTTCAAGGATTCCCAAAGAGGAATGGGTGAGTCCCACAGCTCCCAACCCCCTCCCACAGAGCCCACACCACGCCCACTGCCCCAGCAGCTCCATGAGGCTCCCACAGCCGGAACCTATGGACTCCCTCACCCAAGATGGAAGGTAGGCACCGGGCCTCCCCAAGACTGGTACAGCGGAGCCGCCACACTGCCACAAAGTGGACTTGTTCTGGGAAGAATTCTTGGAGCCAAGATGGTGGTGGCAGGGGAAGCAGGTGGCCACTGGCCTCCCACACACGAAATGAAGCGTGCCTGCCAGCCACGCCTGCGGGAGATGAGATGCTGGAGATGGCCCACGCCCGCTGGCCACCAGTGCGGGAGATGGCACACGCCCGCAGGTCACCTGCATGCGAGATTATGCATGGGAGATGGCATGCGCCTGCCAGCTGCCCGTGCAGGTAGATGGTGTGCACCTGCAGGTCACCTGAGCCCGAGATGACGCACGGGAGATGGCGCACACCTGCCGGCCACCCAGTGGGGGAATGGCGTGCGCCCGCTGGCTGCCCGCACGCGAGATGACGTGCGGGAGATGGTGCACACCACCTGCGGCTCGCACGGGGATGTGCGCCCTGCCGCCTGCAGGTTTGGGTTTTCATGGACAGCCAGAGAAAATGATCACCGATACAATGGATTGTTGAAAGGCACTGTGATTGTCTACTTGATGACACTTAACAGTGGCAGCTTGTCCAAAAGGACCGACATCCTAAATGCACCACATATTTTGATCTGTTGAATGTTTCTGCCAAAAGCTTTTTAGACCTGGGGGGAGCCTGTTCACAATTCTCAGGTTACCTTTGCCATTTATAAAGGGGGAGGGCAGTGACACCTACTTCAAATTATAGTATGGCCACTTATGGAGGGGGGGTAAAAGTGGAGGTGCTGGAGTTGAAGACGCTGCCCTGGCCTCATAGTCCTCCAAGCAGAGTCTTGGCTTCACCCTCTCCAAGACAGACCTATTTTTTTTCTTGGCAGACCATGGTATGTTCAAGACTCTTCTCCAACACCACAACTGAAAGACATCAATTCTTCTTCTGTCACCCTTAGTCACTGTCCAACTTTCTGAAGCATAACAAGTAGACCATGGCCTGGGTAGGCATACCTTTGTATCTAGACTGACATCATTGCTCTTCAGCACTCTGGAGAGGTCCATGACAGCAGATTTCCCCAATGCAATTTGTCACTTGATTTCCTGACTGCTGGTGTTAAAGAGTGTTGATGTGGATCCGAGCAAGCTGTAATTGTTAACAACCTCAGTATGCTTACAAATAATTTTCTAAAACAAATCCACTAGACTGTCATGCCCCATTCTCAATGAATTCTCTACGTTTTTGTGTACTTATTGTACTAGACTTCCTTCCACATTCTAGTCATTGTTTTTTTCGTTTGATGTGATCTGGATGACTTCAAGGGGCATAACAACAATATTTACAGTTTTGAGTGTGTTATACGCTAGATGTGTTCTAAGCGAATTGGATACATGATGTCACCTAAAATTCACAATAATTTTACACTGTTAATATTACAATTTTACAGTTAAGGGAACTATAATTGCCATATTATAGATGTGAAAACTGAAATTCAGAGGCATTAAGAAACTTGGCATGAGCTAAGCAAATATATCACCAACCAAAAATCTAGGTAGGCAGTTCTCAGGCATTACAGCAGCCACTACTCTATTTCACCTCTTAGCACTTTTGCGAGCCAATAAAATGGATATTTATTTTTATCAATTAATTTTCATTCACCCATCTAATTAATTTTTTATCAGCAGGACTGTAAAGTGTTCAGATCTTAACATGTTCTAGGTATTTCAAATTAGCTTAATTACTCCATTTAGATATTTCTATCCCACTTCATAGATGCCCCAAATTGAAGACCAAAAGATCAAGTCTTTTTCTAAGGTCTTAGAAAACTTTGGCACCTGGATATAAAATTTGCTAAATAGTTACAGACTTTACTCTTTGATGTCAGGTTTAGCAGGGAGTAAAATATACAGCAATGAATGAATGGAAATCCAAGTTCTCTATAAATTTTCATTAAAATCTCAATTAAAAATGCTTTCATGCCAAAAGCCTTAATTTTTAAAAATAAGGCTGGTAATTAGATCAAATGTCAGAGCCAAAATTTTATTTGTTTAAGAACCTAAAATCTTAGTGCCAATATAAAAATATGCCAGTTGGCAAGGCTAGTACTATGGCCCCAAACAATCCCTCTTTTCATGGTCAGTCTCTTTCCAAAGGCATGTTGTTCATTTTTAATCAGGTAATCAGGGAGCTCTGGTGGTGTAGTCCTTAAATAATTGTACTATAACCCAAAGGTGGTGCATCTCTGGTGATTTGACTCCATCAGTGATTACTTGGGACAAAGGTGGACAACCTTCCACCTTTCCACAGATAATATCCATGCGATCTACCATCTCCAAAAACTTGATGGAGGGTTAGCGATGGGTCACTTCTGACTTGAGGCTAGTGAATTAGAGTTTTCTTAATTGTGTATCAGTAACGTTTGCATTTTTAACCTTGGACTAAACTTAAACATTCAGCTATCAGTTGTTCATTTCACAGATAAGAAAGGCACAGAGAGGTGAAGTCTAAGCTGAGCTCATATTGCAAAATAGAACCAGAGCTGATTCAATAATTTGGTCTTCCTGAGAGAGCGGGACGTCCGGTGCCTGAAAATTTATCTTCGGCTTGTGCGGGACTACAGAGTGACTTCAAAATGGGTGATGTTGAGAAGGGCAAGAAAATTTTTGTGCAGAAGTGTGCCCAGTGCCACACCGTGGAGAAGGGGGGCAAGCACAAGACTGGGCCGAACCTGCATGGTTTATTTGGGCGGAAGACTGGTCAAGCCCCTGGATTCTCTTATACAGATGCCAATAAG
>NW_006399847.1:3798767-3811467 GCF_000299155.1 Elephantulus edwardii
TAGAGATAAAGTAGCAAGACTTTATCTATTTGCCCTTGACTGTGTTAATGGAATTAAAATTCCCTGTATCTAAAATGTTGCCTTTTGAATAACAAAAAGTTCAGTGTGGTTTGTGTATGATAGCAAATAAAGAACACTTCTCACATTGTATAAAAGATCTGCCATGTCACATGCTTTTAAAAGTGATTATAAGGCTTTATGAGAATTTAAAAAATGATGATTATGAAAAAAAGAATAATTTGGTCTTCCTGCTCTGGTGACCTAGTGATAAGAAGCTGCACTGCAATTCTAAAGGTACATGGTTCAAATCTATCAACTGGTCCATGGGAGTAGGATGGGCAATCTCCTCCCCATGCAAATAACTGTCTCTGAAAATCCGCTGGAGGGTCAGCTATGGGCCAGTTCCAACTCGATGGCACACAAGAACAACTACAATACTAAAGGAGGATCTTCATACAATACTATAAAGGCAGCAAATGTTGCTGTTATTAGAGGCTGTCAAGTCAATTATGACTCACAGAGGTGCTATTAACAATGGATCTGAACCCTTCTCTAATCTATGCTATCCTCATCATACCTGTTATATATGAGACCACTGTTACAATCACTTTGCAAATCCATCTCTTTGAAGATTCTCCCCTCCTTTGCAGACCCTAAAATTTCCAAGCATGATATCCTTTTCTAAAGATAAGCCCTTCAAAACCATATGCCCAAAGTATGTGAGACAAAGTTTCACCATCCTTATTTCTAAGGAGTACCCTGATTGTACCTTCTACAAGACATATTTTTTTTTGTTCTTTTAGACATCCATAGGACATTCAGTGTTCTTCTCCAACACCGTAACTCAAAGGCATCAATTCTTCTGTCAAACCTGTTCAAACTTTCAGATGCATACCAAGTCATTTGAAAAGATCATAGTTTGGCTTAGGAACACCTTAGTCTTCAAACTGACATTGTTTTTATTGAGCTATTTGAAGAGGTCTCTGAGAGTAGATAGTGCCAATGGTATACATCTTTCGATTTTTTTTTTTACTGTTAATACCAAGGGTATGGATTATTGATTCAAGCAAGATGAAAAAGTTGAAAATTTCAATCTTTTCTCCATTTATCCTATTGGTCCAGCAGTGAGGATTTTTGTTTCCTTGATGTTGACATGTTATTCATACAGAAGTCTGCAGTCTCTGATCTTTTGCAACAATTACTTTCTGCAAACAAGGTTGTGTCAGGTGCATAACACAGGCAGTTGATGAGTCTTCCACTAATATTGATGACACATTCTTTTTTATAAATTCCAGCTTCTCTAATGATTTGCTCAGCACGCAAGGTTAACAGGTATAGGAAAAGATACAGCCCTGACCCCATGTTGTTGTTATGTGCCGTCGAGTCGCTTGCGACTCATAGTGACTCTATGTACAACAGCCCTAAACTCTGCTCTGTCCTGTACCAATCGCACCGTCTCTGACACACCCATCCCATTTACCCCAATCACTGAATCAATAATCCACCTCATATGGGGCCTTTACCTTTCTTGATTTTAGGCCATTCATTGTTGCCTAGAAGAAGGCAGCCCATAGGCATGTAATCAATAAAGGCCAGTCCTTGGAAAAATACATCATGCTGGGGAAAGTAGAAGGTCAGTGAAAGAGAAAAAGACTCTCAATAAAATTAGCTGAAACAGTGTCTACAGCAATGGGTTGTAGCATGGCAGAGATCATAAGGATGGCACAAGATTGGGTGAGCTTAGATTTGTTGCTCTTAATGTCTCCATGAGCTTTAGTAAACTTGATGACACCTAAAAACAAGGAAAATTAGTAGTATGATTGTTTACTGAAACAAAAAATAAAAACACAACAAAACTCAACCAACAAACCCACACGGTTTCTTAACCTAATGTACAGAATGCAGTAAAATAAAAAAATCCAAACAAACAACAGCCATAACAATATGAATTAAGAAATTAAAATTCTGAATGACCAAAAACTGTCAACTGATGTCAACACTGAGATAAACTGCGTGGTTCCAGTATTGGATAGGAATTTTAAACAGCCATCAGGAAAGTGTTCCAAACAAAAAAAAAAAACCAGGCAAAACTCCTCCAAAAGTAAATTAAGAAAATATTAGCCATGAAACAGAATTTTTAAAAATAACAAAATGGAAATTACAGATCGATTCTGTGACTGGAGTGGTGGGAATAAGTGCATTTGAGATGGCTAGGTTGGCACAGGATAGAAGAGCATATAGACCTCTTGTACATAGGGTCGCTATGAGTCGCGAGTCGCAAGCTACTTGATGGTAACAACAACAACAACTTTTTCATATTATGCAACAAATTTGTAGTAAGTACATTCATCAAGGAAGGTAATAAAAAAAAAAACACCCACACACTAAATGGAAGAGGTCCATATTTGTTCCCATTCCCAAGAAAAGTGATCTGTGGAAACTATCAAACGATATCATAAATATCTCATGCAAGCAAAATACTGCTGAAAATCATTCAAAACCAGCTAGGACATAGATAGGGAACTTCCTGAAGTTCAATCACGATTTAGAAGAAGCTGTGGCACCAGGGATATCATTGCTGATGTCAGATGGATCCTGGTTAGAAGAATACCAGAAAAATGTATATTTATGCTTTATAGATTATGTGAAGGTATTTGCCTGTGTGGATCATAACATGTTGTGGATGATATTGAAAAGAAAGGGAATCCCAGGGCACTTACATGTGCTAATGCAGAATCTATACTTGGACCAGGAGGTTGTTGTGAGAACAGAGCTGGGGAATGAATACTGTATCGTTTAAAATTGAGAAGTGTATTGGGTTTGCAGTTTCTCTTCATACCTATTCAATCTGTATACTGAGCAAATTATACGAGAAGCTAGACTCTATGAAGAGAAATGTGGCATTAGAATTGGAAGGAGACTCATTAATAACCTGTGTTATTAGATAACACAACCTTGCTTGCTGATCTTGAGAAAGACTTGAAGCACTTGTTACAGAAGATCAAGGAATACAGCCTTTGGTACGGATTGCCTTTCAATGTCAAGAAAATAAAGATTCTCACCAATTTGACTGATAGGAAGCATCATGATGAATGAAGAGGATGGATAAACTGTCAATAGTTTTTGCTTGGATCCACAATTAATACCCTTGATATTAGCAGTCAGAAAAAAAAAGAGATCCACTGCACTGGGGAAATCTACAGTTAGGGACCTCTCCAAACGATTTTTTACCTCTTTTTAAAAACTTATATTTGAATGAAAGTTTACAGAAAACTTGGATTTCCATTCATTCATTGTTGCACATTTTCCTCCCCACCCTCTCCCTGCCCCAGTTTTCTTTTCTCTTTAAAACAATGATTTCACCACTGCACAATTTCTCACATGTCCCTCCCGCTAGCCCATTTGCTATGCATCTCTTATTCTGGACTATTGGCATCATATGTTTCTCTTACACAGTTCTTTCTCTCATCTATTTTAATGCAGTGTTCATTATTTATCCCCTCTTTGCTTAGTTTCTCCCCAACCCCCATGTCAGTTCTGTTTTATAACAGTGATATTATGCAGTAATTGTCCTCTTGTGACTGAGATATTTCACTCAGCATAACACCCTACAAGATCACCCATTTTGTATAATATTTTATGAGGTTTTTTTTCCAGTGTTGTATAGTATTCCATTGTGTAAATACACCACGGCCTCTCTATCCACTCATTTTTTGGTGGGAAACTGGGTTTCTTTCATCTCTTTGCTCTCTCCAAATTATTGAGGAGTAATGATGTCAGTGTGAGGATGAAGTGAGTCTAATTCAGGCCATGGCCTTTCCAATTACTTGCTATGCATCTGAGAGCTGGGCAATGAATAAAGATAACAGAAAAAGAATTGACTCTTTTGAGCTATGGTGTTCGAAAAGAGCTCTGCACATCCATAAACATCCACAAAAATGGAGAGGGTGCAAGTGTAGTGCTCTTGGGAGCCAGGAATGACAAAGCTTTGCCTCACAAACTTTGGACATGTTGCTAGGAGCTGCTATTCCTTGGAGAAGGACATGTTGCTGCGAAGGGTGTAGGATTGGTGAAAGAGAAGAAGACCCTCAAGTAGGTGGATTGAGACAGAAACTACTGTAATGGGCTCATGTGTGTTAGGAAGTGTGAGGATGGCATAGGAAAGAACATCGTTCAGATCTTCTGTTAAAAGGGTTGCTATGAGTTGTACTCAACTCACTGGCACTTAAAAACACCACCAACAATCTATAAAAGTGGAGCTCTGGTGGCCTAGTGGCAGGAAGCTTTGTTAAAATCCTAAAGGCACATTGTTCAAAGCCACCAGCTGCTCCACAAGATAAGGATGGGCAATCTCCTCCATTTCAATTTATTATCTCTGAAAACCCACCAGAGGGTAAGCTATGAGTCAGTTCTGACCCTACAACACACAATAACAATACAAATTTATAACAACCCATTGAAGGGTCCATTATGGGCTGGTTCCAACTTGATAGTACACCACAACAATAACAACAGTCTGTAAATAAGTCCACAAGAACCAAAAAATAATATTGGGTATATTCCATATGAATTTAAAAATCATTTCAAGAATAGGTTTGAAGTATTGAACACTAGTGACTGAAGACCATATGAACTGTGGTACAACATCAAAGATATCCCTGAAGACAGCAAAAGGTCATTATGAAAACAGAAGAGATAGAAAAGACCAAAATGGATGTCAGAAGAAACTCTGAAAATGGCATTAGAACATCAAGAAGTCAAAGCAAAGGGAAGAGATGTCAATGTAGAAAAGAAAAACAGAAGATTTTAAGGTCAATGACACAAAACCTTCAGGAAGCAGTTAAGTGTGGTCACATCAAGTGTGACTGAGAGTAAGTTTTGCACAAAAGACCTAAACTCTGTTCTATAACTAATATCATTTTTGTACAGAACTCTGATCTAAAACTACCAACATTTCCATACATTTATATAGTTTAGAGAGTTTGTAGAGTTTACTTCCTAAACTAGATGTCACTCCTGAATCCCAGCATAAATCAATCTAGAAGCTCATCCAAACACTGCACCTAATGGGCAAGCATTATTGTATAGGAAAAGACTATGGAAGTGTAGAGCATTACAGCAATGCCAAGTGGTTCAGTTCAGCAAATAGACAAAAGATTGGTGTGTCATTCAAGTAATATTCATTTGAAAATTAATAAAATTTACCCCAAGGGCCACAAAATAGTTATTGTCTTCTATTGACAAAGGCATATGACTGGGTGGACCATAACAAATTATGGCAAACACTGAGAAAAACAGGAATTCCAGAACAATTATGTTTAAATGAAATCTCTCCCTAGACTAGGAAAATGTGTGTTGATTGAATAGAGCAAGGGAACACTGTACAGTACAAAATTGGTGAAAAACATGTGTCAGGGCTGCATTCTTTCTTCATATTTATTCAAACTGCTTTAGAGAAGCTGGACTTTATGAAGAGGTGTGTGGCATCAGGATTGGTGAAAGACTTACAACAACCTGTGTTATGCAGAATTACACAACCTTGCTTAGTAAAAAGTGAGGAGAACCTGAGGTACTTGTGGTAGAAGATCAGCAATTGCAGCCTTCATTATAGATTATATCTCAGCATCAAGAAAACAAAAATTCTCACCTCTGAGGCAACAGACAGCATCCTGTTGACAGAGAAGAGGCAGAAATTGTCAGTTATTTAATCTTGCTTGGATTCACATTCAACACTCTTGGTGCCAGCTGTTCCACAAGAAATTAGGAGGCATATAGCATTGGGAAAAACTGCTTCCAGAGTTTTTTCCAAAGGCCTGAAGGGCAATGATGTTAGTTTAAAGACTAAGGTGTGCCCGATTTGAACCACAGTCTTTCTAATATCCTGCTATGCATCTGGGAGCTGGATAATAGATAAGGGTGTCAGAAGAATTGTGCATTTGAGTTACGACATTGGAGAAGAGTGCAGAATATCTCACTGACTGCCAAAAAAAAAAAAAAAACAACAAAAAACCCCAAACTGATAGATATGTCTTGGATAAAGTGTTAACTTGGAGGCAATGATAATGAAACTTCACATAATTTGGACATGTTGTGTCCAATGTTATTCCTTGAAAAGTGACATATTTCTTGGAAGGTGGAGGGTCAGTGAGAAATGAAAGACCCCCAGTGATGTAAATTGATAGAGTGTATGAGACAAGGGACTCAAATGTATCAGGGATGATAAAGATTGCACAGGATAGGACTGGTTTCAGATCTGTAGTTCATAGGGTTGCTATGAGTCATACTCAATTCAACAGCACTTAACAACAACAATCTGTAATATTCCACAATTTTAAAACACAAATCATAACCAAATACTTCAAATTTTTATTATTGTCTCATATTATTGCTTAATTTCAACAGTGAAGATTCATCTTGCTATTGGTAAACATAACCTTTTTCCCTACTAATTTATTTACGAAACTCAAATAAAAATGCAAACAAATTCTTTCAATTTAAATGTAACCTTTTTTATACTGAAAGAATTGGTTTGGAGAACAGGTAAGAAATAAACCAAAATCTAAATCTCATACTTAACCATGCAACATTTTTTGAGAACAATTTCTTGAAAGATTTAAAAGAAACATACATATATGGATATATAGATATGGATGATAGATATAGAGATTAAGTATTAGGTATATATATCTCATAGTCAAAGGACTTATACTACCCATGAATTAAGTAACTATATAATAAACAATTCAGGAGGTTTAGGGGGCAAAGCTGTATGCTGTCAACCTAATGGCACTTGGTTCGAGCTCAACAGCTGTTCCACAAGAGAAAGATGGTCAAATGCTTCTTATGTGATTCACAGTCCCTGAAAAATTAACTGGGAATATTTGGGTCAGTTCCCACTTTATTGCAATGAGTTTCTTGAGTATTTACCAATGTGCTATTGCAAAATTTCTTACTCATTTAATTCTTTGGCTATTAAGTAGCCTTCCAGTTGTGTTGTTGTTATTGTTATATCATTGAGTTGACCATGACCCAGAGCAACTCTATGAACAACTGTCCTATCTTGTGCCATCCTCAATAACTCTGATACACATGAGCCCACTGATACAGTCACTGTAACAATCCATCTTGTCAAGTGTCTTCCTTGCTTTTTATGACCCCTCACCTTTCCAAGAATGACTTCTTTTTCCAAGAACTGCATGAATGAAACACACTGTATATGACTGATAGTATGCAAGTTAATAAAAATTTGATAAATATTAAGAAAGAAAAAAAATCAAAAGACATGTTGCACTGGGAAAATCTGCTGTCAACGATCTCTCCAAAGTGCTAAAGAGCAATGATGTCAGTTCAAAAACAAAGGTATTCCAGTCCAAGACGTGGTCTTTTCAATAACTTCATACACATCTGAGATTTGGACAATGACTAAAGATCACAGAATAACTGATGCTTTTGGGTTATGGTGCTGGAAAAAGTATTGGATACCTTACAAACTGCCAAAGGAACAAAAATGTCTTACAGGAAGTGCAACCAGGGTGCTCTTTTGAGACAAGGACGGCAAAATGTCATCTCACATACTTTGGACATGTTGTTAGGATGGGTCAGTCCTTGGACTTAAATAAATTTTAAAACATGGAATTGGTGGATGTCCTCAAAAGAAGAGGACAAAGGGCAGAGTCACTGGCAATCAAGATAAATCAATTGAAATAATATTAATTTGAGCAATAGGAAGAAACAGAACTTAGGAAAAACATACATTTTGCTTATTTTGTAAGTAACAAATGATCTAACATTTGAATACTCAAAGAATATACAAATTCATAAGTTCAGGACAAAAAATAAGCTGAAATTGTTTGAAAATAAAGAATTCCTGATCATTTAAATGTTTGATAACATTTATAAATCTACACCTTCAAAATCTAAGCAAACTACAGACAAGAGAAACTCAAAGAAATATACAGTATACCACATTATAATTAAATTCCAGAAAACAATCTGAAACCATCCAGAGGGAAACACCACATTCCTATAGTTAAAAACTGAGGAGAGTAATAAGAGTTTCTCTCATTTGGAACTTTGAAGGCCAGAAAGAAATGGTAAAACATTTTTCAAGTAATGAGCTAAAATGAGTGTCAACTTCAAATCCTATATTTAGAAAAATCATTCTTCAGGAATGAAGTAGGAATAAAGATATTCTTTGACAAAGGAAAGCTAAAAATAATTTTTCCTAGCAAACTCATCCTTGATAATAGGCTCAAAGGAAGTTCATTAGACAAAACCAGAAGTAATAAAAGAACCTTGGGGCATAAGGAAGAAGAAAAACCAGGGAAGGAATGAAAGATATTCAATCAATCATTTTTTCAGTTGAGCTTCATATGTCACTCATGAGGATTGATGCAAAGACCAAAATACCGTCTGATAATTAAGACAAAGTTATCTAAAAGTATAGATAAAGCACAGGAACTTAAGTTGAAGTGAGGGTTCCATACTCTTTCTGGAGTAGTAAAATGTTTACATTAGTAAACTGTAATAGGTCTCTTATATGTTTTGCAATAATTATAGGAGTCCTATAAAGTTATACAAATAGACAGGCTTAGAACAAATCAGAATGGAATTTTATAAAGATTTTCAAGACGTCCATGAAGAAAGAAAAAAAAAATAGAGAAAAAAGTGGAACAAGAAACAAAGGAACCAGATATGAAACAAATAATAAAATAGTAGACTTACAGACTTACATGGCAATAATTACCTTAAATACAAATGTTCTAAATGTATTAACACAAATACATTATTATAATGAATTAAAGATATAATCCAGTTATAAGTTTTTAAGAAATTCTTTTACTAGGGAATTCTTTTATGTAGTAAACCATGCTATATCATACAAGTGATTTTAGAAAGTTAGACTGCTTTCTGAATAAATTTAACAGCACCTAATACCCTTGGTATGAGTAGTCAGTAAATAAAGAGATACACTGGACTAGTAAGATCTGCAGTTAGGAACCTTTCTAAATTATTGAGGAGTAGTGATGTCAGTTCAAGGATTAAGGTGCATCTGATTCAGGCCATAGTCTTTCAGACTATTAGCTATGCATCTAAGACTTATACAATGAATAGGGATGACAGTAAAATAATTGAGGCCTTTGAGCCATGGTGTTGGAGAAGAGCACTGAACATCCCATGGATGGCCCAGAGAATGAACAGATATATCGTAGAGAGGGTATACCCAGAGTGCTCTTTGGAGGCAAGAATGATGAGGCTTCACCTCACATATTTTGGACATGTTGTTAGGAGGTTCTATTCCTTGGGGAGAAAAATGATGTTGGGAAGGGTGGAGATGAAGACCCTCAACCAGGTGGATTGACAAGGTTACTACTGCAATGGGCTCTTGTGTGTCAGGAAGTGTGAAGATGGCGCAAGACAGAACAGGGTTCAGATCTTTTGTTCATGGGGTCATTATGAGTTTTGCTCGACTCAATGGCACTTATCAACAATAGCAATCAATTTTAATCAATTTACCAGCACCTAAAAACAACAATATTAGATTAAAATAGACTACACCAAGTAAAGTTACTAGAGGAAAGGAGAACGTATTACAATGATTAGAGGTGCGATTGATTGGGTTTACATCCTTCTTCCTCTCACAATTCTGTATGTACCCACCCAACAGCCTCAGAATACATAAAGCAAAAACTAATAGAGCTACAAGGAGAAAAGACAAATTAGAAATTATAATTGTTTACATTAATACTGTCTTTGAACATCTGCTAAAACTACTAGAATAATATTAGTAAGAATATAAAAAATTTTAATATCACAATAAAAACACCCAAAATCTAACATATATTGGCATCGCACAACATTAAACAAGAGAGAACATTAAAAAAAGAATTAAAAAGAATATTTTGATATCAACATAATTAAAATTCCTTAAGTCAAATACTATTTGTTCGTTGCTCATAATGCAATAAGAAATTAAATCTCTAAGGGTGAACGATGGAATAGCATATTTCATAATTCATCAATAGAAATGTCTAAAATATTTAAAAACTAAGGTGCTCCTGATCTTGACAATTACATGCTGTGCATCAGAGCATGGGACAGTGACTAGGGATGATAGAAAGAGAACTGATGCCTTTGAGCTGCGGTGTGGGAGAAGAGTGTTGAATATACCACACTGCTGGGAGAACAAACAAGTTAGTCCTGGAGAGAGTGAAGCCAGCTGCTCTTTGGAGGCAAGGATTCTGAAGATTTGTCTGATATACATTGGGCATATTGCAAGGAGGAACCAGTCCTTGGAGAGGGACATCATGTTTGGGAGATTGGAGGGACAGTGCAGGAGAGGAAGAGCCTCGATGAGATGGATCAATTAAGTGATTGACGTAGTGGGAGTAGGTCTGTCAGAGACAATGAGGTTGGCACAGGATAGAGTAGAGTTTAGGGTTCTTGTACATAGGGTTGCAATTGAGTCGCAAGTGATTCGACGGTACATAATAACTACAAGAAATAGTAAAACTATAGAAAACATAAAACCATGTAAGTAGAATAAAGGTAACAATAAATATCACAGAAGAAATAAATAATTTGAAAAGTACTGAATCAATGGGAAAAGGAGTAAAACGATTTTTTAAAAAAAATCAGTAAAGTAGACAAAATTTTCTAAGACTGACAAAAATATAGACAAGATGCAGACTATCTGTTGGAGTAAGATAAGGAAAATCACCTTATAGTTTTTAAGTTTTAAAAAGTTTAAAAAATCAGAATTTAGAAGAAATTAATCAATCTTTGAAAGCTGAAGTTCCACCAAAGTTAAAAATATAATCTAATTGTTTTATTTCCATGTAAGAAAAAACAAATGTCAAATTACACCAAAGCAACATAGTGAGAGACCAGCTGGCCTAATGGACAGAAAGTGATTCTACCAAGCCAAAAGGTTGGTGACTCTAATTTATGGTACTCAGGCCTGTTTTTAATTGGTTTTGGTTAAACATTCTTTTAGGTCATATAGCCCTGGTGTGTCCACTTGCTGTACAGAGGTAACTTGTGGTTGCTGTGAAGTTGAACACTGTGACACTGATGTGTCAAATGTGATAATAGTTAACCATGGTGGACAGTACTTGGTAGCTCTCCGATTAAAACGAGCTTGGAAGCAGGAGTGGCGTCCATTTCCATAAATAGCTTGCCTTGGGAAACCCTGTGAACCTGGAGAAAGGATGAAAGTCATGCAAGTGTTGAGGACTTTTGTTCATAGGGTCACTATGAGTTGCCTACAACTTGAGGGCACTTAACAACAACAACAACATACAGGAAATTCATACTATGACATAATAGAAGCATGGAAATTTCTCTTGACAGCAGCAAAGCATTTCTGAATATGTATTTACCATTATATGTTTTTTAGGAATTCTGGTGGTGTAAAAACAATTCATCGCTTCGCTACCAACAGAAAGGCGGGCTGTTGGAACCCACCCATCAGTTCCCAGGATGAACCCACTCATGAAGACTGTAGCCTAAAAAACCTCTCTGGGGCACTTTTGCTCTATTTTCTGTGGTTGATATGAGTTGAAATTGACTTGAAATCACCCAACAACATATTTGCTTGGAAAGATCTCTAGTATATTACATTAAAGGAAATAAAAATCAATTCTTTGGGGGAAAAAGTATCTTGGCCAGATTTCACACTAGAAAAATTTTACTACATATTAAAGAAAAATTAGCAGAAAGTTTCCCTATTTCTTGTAGGATGTAGAAAAGAACTGTGCTACTACTAATTTATTTTAAAAAATAATATAATTATCCTTATACTAAAATCAGATAAAGAAAACACAAAATAAGAAAGATATATAAACAGAAAAGGTTCTTCCAATTTCCCTCACCCCAACTTCCATTAAATTGTACAACTTAACAAATTTTGTAAATAAACTAGTATATGTAAAAATTTTTAAAAACCCAAAACTAATATTTAAAAAAAACAACAAAATACAATAATAAAATCCTACTTTATGCAAAAAGAAAGGAAGACAAATAACCAAATACTTCATGAACTAATAGAGAACAGTTTTTTGTCTTTAATATTTATTATTATTAATTTCAATGAAAATTTACAGAGATTTTGGATTTCCATTGGATTTGTCATTGTTGCACTTTTCTCCCTGCCCACCCCTCCCCCTCAGTCTATGCTTCTCTTTGAAAAGTAAAAGAAAAATTATTTCACTGTTATACAATCCCTCCCCCCAAGTCCACTTCACTATGCAGTCTTTTTTCTAGACTCCTGTCATAACAATAATACTTAATCATACGTCCCTTTAAGCAGTTCTCTCCTTCATCTGTTTCAATGCAGTATACATAATTTATCCCATCTTTATTAGTCTCCCCACAACCCCGATATCAATTTTTACAAAAGTAGCACTATGCAGTATTTGTCCTTTTGTGACTGAGGTATTTCACTAAGCATAATCTCCTCCAGGTTCATAGATTTTGTATATTTCCTAAGTTCTTTGTTTTTCAATGCAGCATAGTATTCCATTGTGTGAATACATAGTTTCTCTATCCATTCGTTTGTTGATGGGCACTTGGGTTGTTTCCATCTCTTTGCTATTGTGAACAATACAGCAATATGCACATCTATCTGCTTGGGTGGCAGTTCTGGTTTCTTCAGGGTATATTCCCAGTAGTGGAATTGCTTGGTCAAATGGTATTCCTT
>NW_006399847.1:3812850-3815310 GCF_000299155.1 Elephantulus edwardii
GAATTGATTCCTTTGAGCTGTGGTGCTGGAGAAGAGTGTTGAATATACCATTGACTGCTAGGAGAACAAACAGGTTTGTCCTGGAAAGGGTGAAGCCAGAATGTTTCCTGGAGTTAAGGATTCTGAAGCTTCATCTGACATACTTTGGGTATGCAGCAAGGAGAGACTGGTCCTTGGAGAGGGACATCATGTTTCGGAGAGTGGAGGGATGGCGTAGGAAAGGAAGACCGTCAATGAGATAGATCAATTCTGTGAGTGGGGTGGTGGGGATGAAAGTGTTTGAGACAGCGAATATGGCTCAGGATAGAAGAGCGTTCAAGCCTCTTGTACATCGGGTTGCTATGAATCTCAAATGACTCGATGGCACATAACAACAACAACAATATTATTCATTTCAGTAAAAATTGACAGAGACTTTAGGTTTCCATTCATTCATTGTTGCACTTTTCTCCCCTCTCAACCCCCCCCCCCTCAGTACACTACTGAAAAAGTAAAAGAAAAACTCTTTCATTGTTTTACAAACGCTCCTCCAGGTCCACTCCACAATGCAGCCTTTGCTCTAGACTCCTGTCATGACAAAAATACCTAATCACATATCCCTTTTAAACACTTTTCTCCCTCATTTGTTTCAATGCAGTATACATTATTCAACCCATCTTTCTCAGTCTCTCCCCAACCGCAAGGTCAGTCCTGTTTTGCAACAGTGGCTCCGTGCAGTATTTGTCCTTTTGTGACTGAGATACTTCATTCAGCATAATGTCTTCCGAAGTCACCCATTTTGAATAATATTGCATGAGTTCCTTGTTTTTCAATGCAGTGTAGTATTCTATTGTGTGAACATACCATAGCTTCTCCATCCATTCATTTGTTGATGGGCACTTAGGTTGTTTCCAACTCCTTGCTATTGTGAACCAAGCCTCAATAAACATGGGTGTGTATGTATCTGCTTAGATGTCAGTTATGGTCTCTTTGGGGTATATTCCCAGTAGTGGAATTGCTGGGTCAAATGGTATCTCTATTTCTAAATTTTTGAGAAAGCGCCATAGTGCCTTCCACAGTGGTCGCACAATTTTAGTCTCCTACCAACAGTGTATAAGGGTTCCAGTTTCTCCACAACCTCGCCAGCATTTGTTTCTTGCTGTTTTGTTAAATTTTGCTATTCTGACTGGGGTGAGATGATATCTCATAGTTATTTTAATTTACATGTCTCTTAGAGCTACAACCTTCCATAGTGGTTGCACCATTTTACACTCTCACCAACAGTGAATAAGGGTTCCAGTTTCTATGCAACCTCGTCAGCATTTGATGTTTGCTGCTCTGTTGAATTTTGCTATTCTTATTGAAGCGAGATGATAGCTCATATTTGTTTTGGAATGGTGAAATGCAATTTCACTTACTTTGACCATATTTTCCAAATGAACCAGTCTTCAGAGGCAGACACCATGCTGAGACATGTAGAGCGTCAGCACAAGAGATGAAGATCCTAAAGGAGATGGATGGACTGACAAAGTGATTACCACAATGGGTTTGACACTAACAGAGATAGTGAGGAAAGTTAAGGATAGGGCAAGGTTCTGATCTGTTGTGCACCTACTAATTGCAGTTGAACCATAGTACCTAAGTACTATTGCATTTAGGTGAAAAATTATTAAATATGCATAAGAATCTATAAGTTGAAAATTTCAGAATACTGGTGAAAAATCAAGGAAGACCATAAGAAATGTAGAAACACTTTATGTACATGGAATGAAAGACCCAACACAGCAAAGATATCAGAGATACCAATGCTCCTCAAGCTGATCTATTGGCAATACTTTCACAGATGGAATATATTTTTTCCTAAAGTTCACATAGTTAGGAATAAAAATCCCCCAAACCAGGCCCTGAAATAGTTAATACAATATAAGTAAAAAGGAATAAACAGGGTGAACAGAAGTGAGGACCAGAAACCAAATGGGCTCTATCAGTTTTATAAAAAGTAATTCACTGAAATATCATAGTAAATAACTAGAAGAAATAATCAAATGATTCAATAATGCTGGAGCTGGGTCCCCATTGGGAAAAAAAAACCAACAAAAATAACCCGATCAAACCTCATCTGACAAAATGATTCAAAATGGACTATGGACCTTAATGTAAAAAATACAGTTTAGGATCTATAACTGAACAAGGAATGTTTATTCTTGAAAACAAAATCATAATATGTAAAAAGGAAAAAAATATTAAATTGACTTCTTCATAATTAGAAACAATTGGTTAGTGAAAGCTCTTGTCAAGAAGATGAAATGCAAGCTACAGACTGGGGGGGGAGGGATACTAGCAAGGTTCACTGAAATCCCAAATATACCCAGTTAGAACTTACCAGCCCCTCCACATAAGAATGACAAACTCCTTTTGTGTGAGTACTGCCTCTCAAAACCTGCTGTAGGGTCAGCTATGGGAAAGTTCCTACTCTAAAGC
>NW_006399847.1:3816587-3834162 GCF_000299155.1 Elephantulus edwardii
ATATTTTTTATATTTATCATATAAAAATAGCACTAATTTTATATTTAGAAGTGCCTTTTCACTAACTTCATCCTTGCTTGCTGAACCACTTCTTTTAGAGCAGAATAGTAATTTCTAGATCCATCCTGAAATACAATATTGTGAGTGATAGGATAATATCCATACATATATAAGCAAGTCCAGTGAATACCACTGTCATTCAGATATATGTACCAAAAACCAAAGCCAAAGAAGAGGAAAGAGAAAATTTCTACCAACTTTTACAGTCGAATTATTGATTAACCATGCAAACAAGATGCATTAATAATAAGAGGTGACTGGAATGCAAAAGTTGGCAACAGAGAAGAAGAATCAGTAGTTGGGAAACATGTACTCAGTGACAGAAATTAAGCTGGAGACAGAATGATTGAATTTTGCACAATCAAGTACTTATTCATTGAAAATACATTTTATAAGAAACATAAAGGCAGGTTATACACATGGGTTCCACCTGATAGTATGCATAGGAATTAGATTGATTACATCTGCAGAAAGAACCACTGGAGAAGCTCAATATCGCTGTGAACACTAAACCAGGAACTGATTGTGGAACAGACCACCAACTATTACTATGCAAGTTCAAGCTGAAACTAAGGAAAATTAAACTGAATCCATGGGAACCAAAATACGACCTTGACTCTATCCCACCTGAATTTCAGAACCATCTCAGGAACAGGTTTGAGACCTTTGAACACTAATGAGAGAAGACCAGAGGAGTTGTGGGAGGATATCAAGTGTATATTCCAGGAAGAGTATAAACAGTCATTACAAAGACAGAGGAGGAAGAAAAGACCAAAATGGATTTCAGAAGAAACTCTGAATATTGCACAGGAGCACAGAGAAGACAAAGCAGACGGAAGAATTCAAGATACTAAAGAGCTGAACAGAAGATTCCAAAAAGTAGTGCAGGAAGACAAAGTAAAATATTACAATGAAATGTGCAAGGAGCTGGAGTGAGAAAATCAAAAGGGCTGAACTCACTCAGCATTTCTTAAGTTCAAGGAACTGAAGAACAAATTCAAACCTCAAGTTGCTATAATCAAGGATGCTTTAGGCAGAATGTTGATACAGGAAATATTAAAAGAAGATGGAAAGACTATATAGAGTCATTATACCAAAAGGAATTGTTAGACATAGAAGAGTTTGATGAAACAATATATGAGCAAGAACCTATGGTGATGAAGGAAAACATTTAAGCTGCTTTGAAGGAAATAGCAAAAAATTAGACCACAGGACTAGATGGTATACCAATTGACATATTTCAACTAATAGATGTTGCCCTGGACATACTCAGCAAGTTGTGCCAAGAAATCTGGAGAACAACCACTTGGCCAACTGAATGGAAGAGACCTATATTTGCTCCCATTCCAAAGAAAGGTGACCCAACAGAGTGTGGAAACTATAGAACAATATCACTGATTTCACATGCAAGCAAGATTCTGCTGAAGATTATGCAAAAACGCCTGGAACAGCACATCAGGAGAGAACTGCCAGAAGTCCAGGCTGGGTTTAGAAGGGGTCGTGGCACTAAGGATATTGTAGCTAATGTTAGGTGGATCTTAGCTGAAAGCAGGGAATACCAGAGGACTGTCTATCTTTGTTTCATTGATTGTGCAAAGGTGTTTGAGTGTGTGGATCGTAACAAACTGTGGCTGACTCTGAGAAGAATGGGAATCCCAGAACACTTGATCATGCTAATGTGAAATCTATACTTGGACCAAGAGGCAGTCATCAGAACAGAGCAAGGAAACACTGTATGGTTCAAAATTGGGATATATTCTATCTACATACCTTTTCAACCTGTATGCAGAACAAATTATCTGGGAGGCTGGGCTCTATGAGGAGAAGTGTGGTGTCAGGTTTGGTGGAAGATCTATCAACAATCTGTGTTATGCATATGCTACAATCCTGCCTGCCGAAACTGAGGGGGACCTGAAGCCCTTGCTTCAGAGGGTCAGGGACTGTAGCTGTTAATATGGATTGAGGCTCAATATCAAGAAGATAAAGATTCTCACCACTGGACAGCATCAGGATGGATGGTGAAGAGATTGAGATTGTTCACAGCTTTAGTTTGCTTGGCTCAACAGTCATCACTCTTGGCACCAGCAGCTGGGAAATTAAAAGACGTATTGCGATGGGAATGTCTGCTGTTACAGATTTCTCACAAGTACTGAAGAGTAATAGTGTCACTCTGGAGACTAAGGTGCATCTGACACAGGCCGTGGTCTTTACAATGACTTCTTATGCATCAGAGAGTTGGATAATGACTAGGGAGGATAGAAGGAGAATTTATGCCTTTGATCTGTGGTGCTGGAGAAGAGTATGTAGTGCAACATGGATTGCTATGAAAGCAAGTTCATCCTGGAGAGGGTTAAACCATTTCCTGCTCCTTGGAGTCAAGGATTCTGAGGCTTTGTCTGACATACTTTGGACACGTTTTAAGGAGGGACCAGTCCTTGGAGAGGGCTATCATGCTTGGGAGAGTGGGGGGACAGTGCAGGAGGGGAAGACCCTCTATGAGGTGAACTGATTCAGTGACTGGGGTAATGAGTGTAGGTGTGTTGGAAACCATGCAATTGGCACAGGACAGAGCAGGGTTTAGGGATGTTGTACACAGGGTCACTATGAGTCGCAAGTGACTCGGCGGCACATAACAACAACACAGACTAAGAAGTCAGGCCTTTACAATAACACCACCTCTGTGAGCTCTCAGATCTTGTGTGGAGCACCAGTACTGAAGATGCAGCTGAGATATCACTGTGACCTTAATAATCACTTTTGGTACATTACTTACCCTGTCATGCCAACTGTGGGTCTTAGCCCGAACACTTCAGCACTTTTCCCCCCAGAGCCCTATCCTGTCACACTGTTACAAGCTTCATATAGATCCAACAACATATTTTTCTTATGCCTGATTTTCTATTAGAGGTACATCCAGTTGTTTGTATTGGGGAAATGTTAATGGGTAATCCTAATTGCTTTCTAGATTAAAGATCTATATTCTTGTCATTTTTCTTATTAGTACAATACTTGTCTATCGGTTTGCTGTACTGAAGTATCCTGTGGGTTATTGTGATGTTGAAACCTAATCCACCAGCGTGTCAAATGTCAGAAGGTCATTCATGGTGGACAGGTTTTAGTAGAGCTCCCATATCAAGAAGACTAGGAAGCAAGATTAGCAACCCACTTCTCAAATAGCAAGCCTCTGAAAATCCTATGGACAAGAGAGGAACACAGATAGTTATAGTATTAGAAGTAAAGCTCTGATTGGAAGTCAATCACATTAAGGAGAGACGACATTCTAGATATTAATGAGAAAAGATCAACTGGCTTTGGCCATTTTTAATCAGGTAATGACATAGTATAATATGCTGAGAATGACAAAAGAATAATTGTGTTGCATTCATGGTTAAAAAGAAAATTTCAAATCTTATTCTGGAACAATGTTGTGAATGATAGGATATTATCCATATGCACACAAGAAAGACCTGTTGTTGCTGTCTGTTTGCCAGCAACAAACAGTGACACCTGATGGGGGTAATCATGATTGAGACACACCACTCCGGGAGAGGATTAGAGTCAATCCAGCTCAATTTTACTTGGGGCTGCAGCACACTTATATATGAACAAGGAAACAGGAAGACAGGATCAGGTGGGCTTACAGACAGGGGATATGTGGATTGGATAGGAGGACCTCTGCCTCGTGGACCTTTTCCAGCTCAACAGATGTGGCAACCATCTTCCCAGGTGATGAGCTTTCTCAAGCCAGTACAGTCAAACACAAGAAAGCTTTCTCTATCCCGTATTAAAGGCCGTCGGGAGGCTTGCACTTATCTGGTGCTTTAGGTTATCTGTCCTGGCCAGAGGCCCTCCCTTCCTCCCCAACATTTCCCAACAACCTGATAATATGACTATTATTTAAATATATGCCATTACACCTAAAGTAAAAAAGGAAAACTGAAGATTTTTATACTATATTAATTAGGTGTGTTATATATTAATAATTTGAAGTTCTCTTCAGTTAACTTCTACCTAGAATAAAAACTTACATATCCTATTTTCTAATACATTTGTGTTATATAGACATGTATACCTATAAATACATGCATATATATCTCTCACTTTGGAAAGATCTATAGAAAACAGTTCCTTGAAATTTTGTTAAATGCTGTTCTTTAAGACCAAGATAAATATAATACTTTGACTAATTGTTAAATAAAGGCAGAAAATACTTCGAAAAAGAATTGAGATGAAAAAAATCTCAGTAGTTAAGAATACACGCTTTCAGGAAATGACTCAAAGTTATTTGCTAAAATAAATTTTATTACAGAAATGTCAAATTCACTCATAAACTTAGCTTCCAGTGTTCTCTAATGTTGAAGAAAAGAAATGTCAGAGAACAAATAATTATAAAATATAGTCTTTCTCTACTTATAAGTAGTAAAATTCTAATTCTCCTGTATTACGCTAACTTCTATCTCTGTAGTAAGTCTACTGGTAAATGGGTATTTGGAAGAAATTACATACATGTCTCATCTTTTAAGACAAGCAACTGCTTTGTGAAGGTTATTTTTTCCTGATGGTTGAGATGTAGACATAGAGGGGAAAAAATCATTATCGTAATTACTTTTTGTTTTAACAATTGTCTCAAATAATTAAAGTCACTATCTTATAGAGCTAAAAGTAACTCATTAGAAAGATGATCTACTGAAAGATATCTTTGTTGTTGTTATGTGCTGTGGTGTTGGAACTGACTCATGATTGACCTCCCAGGGGGTTTTCAGAGGCTGTGAATCACACTAGAAGAGCTTGTTCATCTCTCTCTCCTCCACAGAGCAGCGAGTGAATTCCAAACTCATGCCTTTGGGCTAGCAAGAAGCACAGCAATTCCTTACCCACTAGAACACCAGAGCCTTTCAGAAAATTTTTACTAGGGAAAGAGCATCTTGATATTCCATTACAGTACATACAGTCTTTGTGTTTTAGACTTAGAGAAAACTTGTTAACTTTCCCTCCCTTTGATATTATAGAACTAATGACTGCTTGCAGGGATATGCATCCTGTCTCCATACGTTTTCAACATGTATGCAGAGCAGATCATCCGAGAACCTAGACTCTATGAGGAGAAATGTGGCATCAGGATTGGTGGAAGGTCTATCAACAATCTCCGTTATGCAGATGACACAACCCTGCTTGCTGAAACTGAGGAGGACCTCATGCACTTGCTGCGAAGGGTCAAGGACTGCAGCCTTCAGTATGGACTAAGGCTCAATGTTAAGAAGACAAAGATTCTCACCACTGGACCAATTGGCAGCGTCAGGATGGATGACGAAGAGATTGAGATTGTTCACAGCTTCAGTTTGCTCGGCTCCACAATCAACACTCTTGGCACCAGCAGTCAGGAAATCAAAAAGCATATCGCGATGGGAAAGTCTGCTGTTAGGGACCTGTCTAAAGTACTCAGGAGCAACGGTGTCTCTCTGGAGACTAAGGTGTGCCTGATACAGGCCATGGTCTTTGCAATCGCTTGCTGTGCATCAGAGAGTTGGGCAATGACTAGGGAGGACAGAAGGAGAGTGGATGCCTTTGAGCTGTGGTGCTGGAGAAGAGTACTGAATGTACCATGGACTGCCAGGAAAACAAACAGATTCATCTTGGAGAGGATTAAACCAAGCTACTCCTTGGAGGCAAGGATTCTGGGGCTTCTCTGACATACTTTGGACATGTTGCCAGGAGAGATGGGTCCTTGGAGAGGGACATCATGCTTGGGAGGGTGGAGGGACAGCGCAGGAGGGGAAGACCCTCTATGAGATGGGTTGATTCGGTGACTGAGGTAATTGGGATGGGTGTGTCAGAGGCAGTGCGGTTGGCGCAGGATAGAGCAGGGTTTAGGGCTGTTGTGCATAGGGTCGCTATGAGTCGCAAACGACTCGACGGCACATAACAACAAGGCTTGGTTTTATATCGTGAATGTTGTTGATGGACACAGTTCCATTTTGCGGAGTTTGCAGAAGTAAGACTTGACTGTCCTTATGTTACCATTGCTCCAGGCTATAAGGCTTTCCTTAAACCAAACCAAGAAACTAAACCCACTGTCTTTGAGTCAATTTTCACTCATGAAAACCCTATGAGACAGAGTAAGATTGCCCCACAGGTTTACAAGACTGTAAATCTTTATCGGAAGAGACTAACTCAGCTTTCTCCTTTGGATGGTTTCAAACTTTCATTTAGTCAGAAATTCTTAATCTAGATGTAACCCAGGCTTCTCTTCTTGCACTAAAGGCTAAGAAGAAAACTAACTAAAAACTGTATAGACTTGGTTTAACTGACCTACAAATATGTCTTAAGGGCACACTTAGAAACAGATGTCATTCATAATGCAGGGATTGCCTATACAGGACAACAGAGAACGATGTTTATGGAGAAAGAACCTCCAGAGGAGTTACTCCCACTCCATACTCATCAGCATGGTTAGGTTTCAGGGACCAGGGCATTAAGTGAAAACTGGCATTAGGGAGGGTGACCACAGAACAGATCAAAAATCAAAAGATGAATATACTGTTATATATCTGCCAAATTACATCATTTGTAACTATCAAAATTACATCATTACATTACTGTAAAGCACTGAAAATCACAGCCCTACCAAGCAGACCTAGTAATCATAACATTCAATACTACTCCCTTCTCAGACCTTGGCATTTGTTATGGCTGGTCATATTTCACTTATGTTCAAAATAATCTGATAATAGAGTCTTCATTATTGTAATAGATGTGAAACATTGGATGAGATACTCAATAAATGAGGGACAGGTATACTGAATTAGTTTTGACAGCTCTCACTAAAGTTGAGAAACTATAGTGACCTCCCATTGGAAATAATTTCTCTGTAGTAGCTGCATAAGTGTGAGTGCTCATTTCCTTTTATTAAATGCCTTAATCTGCTGGCTTAAGAATCACATGTCCTACATACAGACAAGTTTCTAAATATATCATCTTGCTTAGTCTAGCATGTACATGTGTAAGTGCATGTTTCCTGCATGTAACAAAGATTTTTAATAGATGCTCTCAGGAACAAAAATAATGGAATTGTTTTTTATCTGATTTCAATCATTTCAAAGCTCATCAATATTATTGAGTCTGCTCATCAAATTAAGATAAAATAGTATGATTTAAGACAGTGAAATGCCAACTAATGAACAGAAGGGGGCTGCAATAACCAATCCTAGTCTGACAAACACCCAGGACATCCCCCATAGCAACAGAGTTGATGGCATAGCAACAGCAGCTGCTTCATTACAGGGAAATTAGGGGGGAAAATCCTGGGGAAAAAAGTGTACTTCATGTTAAAGTCAAATACTACATTTTTCTTGAACAAAATAAATGGTGTGGATGCATGTATTAAATGATACTATTCCTTAGCAGCTGTAAACACTCTGGTGCAGGCTCAAAAGATACTTTGATTACAACACTCAAGGCAAAGTGCTTCGACGTTAAAACTTTCCAAGTTGTTCAATCCAACCTGTTATGTTTTTTTTTAAAGTTAAAGCGCAATCTGTTTTTTCATTATTTGTTTTGCTAAGCATCTCCACAAGTTCTGAAAAAACCATTTGCCAAGAAAAATTTACTAAAGCTACAAGCTCAAATCTTTAAAAATTGCCATCATCACTTAGGATATCAATAAGATCAAGGGGTAAAATAGGTATTCTGAAATGTCATTATGGGTTGAGGGGAACCCTCAGTAGAATTATCCAGATATTGCCAGCTTAGGGAGCTCT
Source organism: Elephantulus edwardii (assembly GCF_000299155.1). Lineage (NCBI taxonomy): Eukaryota > Metazoa > Chordata > Mammalia > Macroscelidea > Macroscelididae > Elephantulus > Elephantulus edwardii. Next base: position 3,824,405 of record NW_006399847.1, read on the forward strand.
GGCAGCCTAGTGGCAAGAAGATGTACTGCAACCTTGAAGGAACACACTTTGAGGCCACCAGCTGCTCCACGGGAGAAGGATAGGCAATCTCTTCACTTGCAATTAACTGCCTCTGAAAACCCACCTGAGGGTTCAGACTCAATGGTACAGAACATGCATTGAATAACTGCACCCATATTAGGAACATTTCACGTACAGAATTTAGACATTGGCAGTTTCTAAGAGGATTCCAGAGCAACTATCCACAATAAAATCTAAAACATGAAATAAATAATTGCTGTGTACACATTACGTCATTACTTAGTTTCAGTAAAGATGTCCCTAAGAGAGTTAGGAAGCCCAAGAGTAGAGCAATAATATCCGGAAATATTGAAAGTAGAAACAGCCTAATATTTATGTTAACACTTTCATACAGGCAGCCATTTCTCCCGAGTGCTTTGCAATAACATCATATATTTTGTTCTCATTTTCACTTTTGCCATAACCAGTAAGTAAAAGTCTCTGTGAACTAAAGCATACAAGTATACTCTCTCTTCGCAGCTTCTTCCCACAGGTAACCACCAATGAACTAATGAACTGGTTTCTTTCTCTTTATTTATTCTTATTTTCTTATAACAGAAGGAGCATACACTATTTGCACTTATAAATTAAACTTCTTTTACTTAGTATTATGTTACCAATTGATGCACAGAAGAAAGAGGCGGTCGTTTGCTTTTATATAGATTTATAGCCATGGATATCCTCAGTAGTTATACTCTGTCTCCAGAGTTATGTGATTGAGAATCATCTACACAGACAGCTGTAGGTTTGAGCTTTTGTAGTGGCTTTTTTAGTGTCCACAGTTTTAAATGTTTTGTTTTGTTTTTCTATTTACACATCCTCTTTGGTGAATGGTTTGCTTATATTCTTATGTCCATTCTGAATTTGAGTTGTTTGTGATACTGGTTTTATCAATAAGAATTATATTAGTTGAAAGGGGAAAATGTATCTATCTATCATAAAAATCACAGTATTATGGAAATCTGGCTTTTAAGCTACAGAAATAAAATATAATTTGAATGCAATTTGTGTAAGGTGGTGTATTTGATTTATGATTCCCATTAAGAGGGAGCACACAAAGCATAGACTAAAATGTAACCCTGTCATTTACGCTTAAGATAAAAAATTTTTAATTATTGCACAAATCTGTTGTTTTTAAACATCCAAATGGATGAGAACTATAGAGAATAAAAATATCATTATTCAATACATAAAAAAATCATCACTGTTCACCGGAATTGTCTGTAAGTCCATTTTGTTCTACTAAATGATCCAACATCTCTAACTATTGTCAAAAGCAATGAATCTAATTTTGCTCCTAGGAAGGAATGCTCCTTAATTGATAACAAAATGTGCAGGGCTAATTTCTGGTAATTGAAAGCATTAGATAATTTCTTTTTAACATTAAAACAGTCTTGACTAATATCCTATTGTTATTCTAATTTATATAGTGCTTATTGAATGCCATAAACATTTTCTGTCCATTAGAGGAAGTATCATTATCACATTATGCGAGAAGAGCAAGCTGAAGCAAGAAGCAGCTTACTCAACTCACAAGACTGCTGTGGTCAGTACTTCTGCCCAGTTTTTTACAATATTATCTTATACGACTTTGTTGCTTTAATGTCTTGATATTGTTGCTGTTGTTATGTGCCACTGAGTCACTTGTGATTCATAGCAACGCTGCTCTATTCTGAGCCAACCTCATTGTTTCTGACACATCTACCCCCATTACTCCAGTCACTGAATCAATCCATCTCATGGAGGGTCTTCCTCTCTTGTGCTGTCCCTCTACCCTTCCAAGCATGATGACCCTCTCCAGGGACTGGTCTCTCATTGCAACATGCTCAAAGTATGTCCGACAGAGCTTCAAAATCCTTGTCTCCAAAGAGCAGCCTGGTTTCCCCTTCTCCAGGATAAACCTATTTGTTCTCCTAGTAGTCTGTAGTATATCCAATACTCTTCTCCAGCACCACAACTCAAAGGCATCAGTTCTCCTTCTACCATTGTTAGTCATTGTCCAGCTTTATGATGCATGGCAAGTAACTGCAAAGGTTGTGGCCTGGATCAGGCACACCTTAGTCTCTAGATTGATGGTGTTGCTTTTCAGTACTCCAGAGAGGTCCCTGAGAGTAGACTTTTCCAATGCATTTCATCTTTTGATTTCTTGGCTCCTGGTACTAAGAGTGTTGTTTGTGGAGCCAAGCAAACTGAAGCTGCTAACAATCTTAGTCTCTACACTCTCTATCATAATGCTGCCAATTGATTCAGTGGTGAGAACCTTTGTTTTCTTGATGTTGAGCTTCAATCCATATTTAAGGCTGTAGTCCTTGACCTTCTGCAGCAAGCACTCCAGGTCCTCCTCAGTTTTGGCAAGCATAATGCAAAGCATAATGCAGGTTGTTTATGACTCTTCCTCCAATCCTGATGCCACATTCTTCCTCAGAGAGCCCAGACTCGCAGATGACCTGTTCTACATATAGGTATGGAGATAGGATGCATACACCTTTCCTGATTTTGAACCATGCAGTGTTTCCTGGCTCTATTCTGATGACTGCCTTATTGTCCAAGTATAGTTTTTGTATAAGCACAATTAAGTGTTCTAGCATTTCCATTCTTCTCAGAGTTAGCCGTAGTCTGTTGTGATCCACACAGTCAAATGCCTTTGCACAGTCAATGAAACACAGATAGACTTTCCTCTGGCACTTTCTACTTTCAGCCAAGACCCATCTAGTATTGGATATAATATCCCTAGTGTCGCGGCTTCTTCTAAACCCAGACTGCACATCTGTCAGTTCTTGCTGATATGTTGTTCCAGTCATTTTTTAAAAATAATTTTCAGCAGGATCTTGTTTGCATGTGATATTAATGATATTGCTCAATAATTTCCACACTCTGTTAGGTAAACTTTTTTTGGAATGGGAACAAATACGAGTCTCTTCCAATCATTTGGCCAGGTGGTGGTCCTCCAGATTTCTTGGCACAACTTGGTGAGCACATCCATAGCAGCATCTGTTTGTTGAAATATGTCAATTGATATGCTGCCAATTTCTGGGTTCTTGTTTTTTGCCCAACACATGGCTTGATCAGTTTATATTATGTATGCCATTATTGTTAAATGCTGCTGAGTAGGAACCAATTCATAACAGACTCTCCAGTGGGTTTTCTGAGCATGTAAACCACACAGGAGATGTCCATTTTTCTCCTTTGGAGCAGCTGGTAGATTCAAACTATCTGTCTTTGAGTTGGCAGTTCAATTCTTCACTCACTAGGCATGAACATTTTCACACACGTAAACATACATAAACATGCAAGTTCTCCTAGAGTCTTACTCATTCATGGCTTGGAGGGTCAGGCTCAAATTAGTCCTCAAAGTGACATTTTTAACACTTTGAACAGGCCCCTTGCAAATCTGCACAATGTGAAATGTTAGTTGATCTCTTAACTGTTGCTTCCACAAGAACTGATTACAGATCCAAGTAAAATTAAACCATTTCAACGTCAGTCTCTTCTACATTTATCATGATGCTACATTTTGCTTCAGCTGTGAGAATTTTTGGTTTCTTTACATTAAGGCGTCAGTGTTATATATGCTGAAAGGTATAGTCTTTGAATGGTATCAGGAAGTGCTTCGAGTCCTCTTCCCTTTAAGTAAATTGTGTTGTCTGTATATCATAGGCTGTGAAAAAAGATTTCTCTAATTGTGTTGCTGCATTCATCTTCATTAAGTCCAGCTTCCCAGAGTATTTGTTCAGCACCTAAAATAAATAAATATGGAAGAAAGACCACTACTCTGCACCTACCTTTCCAGATTTTAAACTCTGCAGGATCTCCTTGCTGAGCTTGAATGACTGCCTTTTGAGGTATATTAATAAATAAGAATTCCTGATATAAAGCAGGAATATAATTACATCTTCTTTAATCAGTTTGCCTTACTGTGGTGGCCTGTATATTTCTGTGATGCTGGAAGCTATGCAGTCAGTATTTCAAATGCCAGCAGGTTGACCCATGAAGGACATTTTTTAAGGGACCTACCAATTGGCAGCATCAGGATGGATGGTGAAGGGATTGAGATTGTACACAGCTTTAGTTTGCTTGGCTCCATAGTCAACAGTCTTGGCACCAGCATCCAGGAAATTAAAAGGTGCATTGCCATGGGAAAGTCTGCTGCTAAAGTACTGAAGAGCAATGGTGTCTCTCTGGAGACTAAGGTGCGTCTGATACAGGCCATGGTCTTCGCAATCACTTGTTATATAACAGAGAGTTGGACAATGACCAAGGAGGATAGAAGGAGAATTGATGCCTTTGAGCTGTGATGCTGGAGAAGAGTGTTGAGAATACCATGGACTGCTAGAAAAACAAATAGATTTGTCCTGGAAAGGGTTAAACCGGGTGGCTCCTTGGAGGCAAGGATTCTGAGGCTCCGTCTAACATACTTTGGACATGTTGTGAGGAGAGACCGGTCCTTGGAGAGGGACATCATGCTTGGGACGGTGGAGGGACGGTGCAGGAGAGGAAGGCCCTCTATGAGGTGGATTGATTAAGTGACTGGGATAATTGGGATGGGAGTGTCAGAGACAGTGCGATTGGCACAGGACAGAGCGGAGTTTAGGGCTGTTGTACATAGGGTCGCTATGAGTCGCAGGTGACTCGAAGGCACATAACAACAAGAACAACAACCAGAATAGGACAGGATAAGAAGTAGGACTCATTATCTAATTCTGAAATAGCAGGCCACTGAAAGGCTTATGAATAACAAAACAACACTGTAGAATATAGAGCTGGAAGATGAGTTCTTCAGATTGGAGAACACTCAAAACTGCCTCCTCAAAGGAAATTCTATCTTGACTATGTAGATGGAGTAAAGCTTTCACTTGAAGATGAAATCACAAGGTATATATTGCATTTGATTTGAAGAATGATGTTGCATTATAGTTAAAAAATATAATCACAAGGTCTTTCCTAAAGTACAATATTGTGATAGGATATCATCCATACACATTTGAGGAAGTTCTGCTAATACAACCATTATTCAAATATATGCACCAATGATAGAAGACGAGATAAAACTTAACCCAACACAACAAACAAAACAGACCTCAGAAGATACCCTGGATTACATTAGAACATCAAGAAGCTAAAACAAATGGAAGAGATGCTGGAGTTAAAAAAGCTGAACAGAAGATTTCATATGACAGATTGAGAGGACAAATGAAGCATTATAACAGAACGTGTAAAGAGCAGGAATTGTACAATAAAAAGGCAAGAACTCACTTAACATTCCTCAAGGTGAAAGAATTGGAAAGAGAGCTCTGTTGGCCTAGTGGCAAGAAGCTGCTCTGCAATCCCGACGGCACGTGGTTTGGCTCACGTGCTCCACGAGAAAAGGATGAGCAATTCTTTTAGGTAGATTTCCTTCCAAATAATTAACTGTCTCTGAAAACCTGCTAGGGTCACCTATAGGTTGATTCCTATTCTATGGTACACAACAACAACAGTATGTGCAAAACCTTGAATTATCCAAGAGGCATCAAAAGAAGATGAAGGGAATATACAGAATCCCTGTATCTAAAAGAATAGGCTAACACTGAAATATTTCAGGAAGTACCAAATGATCAAGAGCCAACTGCAATGAAGAAAGAAGGTGAAGCAGCAATGAAGGCACTGGCAAAAAAGAAAGCATCAGGATTGATAGGATACTAATTGATATGGCTCAGCCAACAGAAGCAGCCCTGGATGTGCTTACCAGTCCATGCCAGGAAATTTGTAGGATGGCTGACTTGCCCATTGACTAGAAGATATTAACTTTTGTTCCCATTCTCAATAAATGTAATCCAACACAATGTTTTATGGATTTTCTGTTCATAACATTCCACAGATGTAGGAAAGTTCAATATTTTCAATAAAAACAATGTCAGAGGATGATGTAATTTATAATTAAAACTTAGAAAAATATAAAGAACTTTATGAGAGGTAAAATATGATTTTGAATCTATCTCAACTGAATTTAAAAACTATTTCAAGAATAGATTTAATGTATTAAACACTAATAGCCAACGACAAGATGAGTTGTGGGATAATTTCAAGAATATCATCCATGAAGAAAATAAAAGGTCAGTAAGGAAGAAAAGAAGGGAGGGAAGCAGGGAGGGAAGGAGTGAGGAGGAAGGGAAGGAAGGAAGAACAAACTAAAACAAAGTTGGAACAGACTAAAAAACTTGCACCAGAATGTACATAAAGAAAAATCAAAGAGTACAAATGTTGAAGTTATAGTGACTGTATGAAGAGTAGCCCTCTATTCTAAGCCAATCACACTTTCTCTGACACACCTGCCTCTACTACCCCAGACACTGTGTCAACTTATCTTACCTAGGGTCTTCCTCTCCTGCACTGTCCCTCCTCCCTTCCAAGCATGATGTCCTTCTCAAAGGACTGGTCCCTCCCAGAAACATGCTCATAGTATGTGAAACGGGCTTTCAAAATAATTGCCTCCATGAAGCAACCTGGTTTCACCTTCTCCTGGACAAACCTGTTTGTTCTCCTGGCAATCCATGGTATGTTCATTACTCTCCTCCAGCAACATAACTCAAAAACATCAATTCTTCTGTAATCCTTAGTCATTATCTAGCTGTCTGATATATAGCCAGTAATTGCAAATAACCATGGCCTGGATCAGATACATCTGAGTCTATAGACTAACACTCTTGCTTTTCAGTAATCTGGAGATGTCCCAGAGTGCAGACTTTCCCAATTCAACTCTTCTTCTTTTTTTTTCTTTTCATTTTTTTAAATTTATACTATTTTCTTTATAAAATTCAAATAGATTGTTTTCAAGAACAAATTCAATTTCTCTCACCACCCCACCCATCAACTTGTACAACCCTATGATTAATACCCTTCGCCCCCTGCACATCCACATCCCTCTGCTTCCAACCTCTCCCACTCCTCTTGGATTCTGATACTCATTCTACAATAATGGTTTTATACAATATTTATCCTTGTGGGATGGAGTTAGTTCAATTCTTCTTTTGTTTTCCTGATTGCTGGTGCCAAGAGTGCTGACTGTGGATCCAAGCAAAACTGAACGAAGTAAGAGACCTAAGGAAAATATTTCAAAAAGTGGCTTAAGAAGTCAAATCAAAGTGGAATAAAGAACTTTGAAAACAGCTGGATTTATAAAATTGAGAAGGAAGAAAATATTTGGCATTTCTCAAACCAAACAAACTAATGAATAATCCAAGCCTTGAGTTGTAATAGTGAAGGACTTTATGGACAAAATATTAAATGATGCAGGAAGTATCAATAGACTACGGAAGGAATACGCAGACTCATTATACCAAAAAAAATTAGCTGTCATTGTATCATTTTAGGAAGTAGTATACGATGAAGATCCAATGGTAATACAGGAAGAAAGTCAAGTTGTAGTGGTAGACATTGGCAAAAAATAAGGCTCCAGAAATTGATGGGATAGCAATTGAGGTGTTTCAATCATCAGGTGTAGTTCTGGACAATATGCCCACTAGTCTATGCCCAGTATTTCAGAGGCCGGTTACCTGAAAAATTGACTAGAAGAGATCCACATTTGTTTAAATTAAAACAAAACAAAACAAAACAAAACATTGTTCCAGCAGATTGAAGAGTTTATAAAAATATAATTACTATCAATCACACACAAGTAAAATCTTGCAGAAGATACCTGAAAAATGACTGAAACACTACCTCTACCGGGGACTACCAGAAAATCAAGCTTGATTGAGAAGCTAGAGAATAACGGATATCACAAATGGATTTTGACTAAAAGCAGAAAATACCAAAAAGATGTTTACCAGGGAGATGGTTACCTGTTTTATTGACTATACAGTGGCATTTGAGCATGTGGATCACTAGGGCTAACATTAAGTAGAATGGAAATCCCAAAAGCTTAATTGTGCTTATGTGAAACTTACACATAGGCAAAGAAGCAATTGCCTAAACAGAATGAGGGAAGACTGCATGGTTTAAAATCATGAAAAGTATGTGTTAGGCTTGCATCTTTTCTCAACACCTAATCAATCTGTATTCTGAAGAAATAAGTTAAGAAGCTGGACTATCTGAAGAAGATTGGCATCAGAATTAGCAGAAGATTCATCAATGATTTCTATTATGCAGATGACACAGCCTTTTTGGCAGAACATGAAGAAGATGGAGTAATTACTGAAGAAAATCAAAGAACAATATGAAATACATTTAAACATTAAGAAAACAAAATTTCACCACTAGGCCAAACGCAACAGCATTATAGATGAAAAAAGGAAGAAGTTGTGTAGCAACAATCAAGAAATCAAAAGATGTGTTGCATGGGTGGGGTGCTATGGTAGGGTGCACAATTTGATAGGTAGGGAAAATGGGAAGGATAGTTTGTGAAAAACAATATATTAAAACTTTGCAAATAAATCAGTATAATATTAAAAACAAAACAAAACAAAAACTACTACAAAGTGCTGAAGAGCAAGGGTATGAGTTTCAAGAACAGGGTGCGCCTGATTCAAGCCATAGTGTTTTCTAGTGCTTCCTATAGATAATGTAATACAACAATGAATAAGGAAGACTGAAAAATAATCTATCCACGGCTTTGTCTATGGTATTGTTGAAAAACATTGAATATATCATGATATTCCAAAAGAACAAACTGATTTGTTTTATAGGAAATGAAACCAGAGTGCTCCTTAGAGGAAAGGATGGTGAAATTTTCATCTCACATATTTTGGCCATGTTGTCAGGAAAAAAACCACACCACTTAGGGAATGGCAGAATGTCAGTGATAGAGAGGCAAACCCTCAAGGAGATGAAATGACAGTTTCTGCCACAATAGGCATATGAGAGACAGATATTGTGAAGATGGTGCAAGAAAAGTCAAGGTTCCAACCGTGGTTCGTAGGGTCATTATGAGTCTTAGTTCACTTGACGGCACTCAACAATAACAATTTCTATTTTTCATAATCTTTTCTATCATTTGTTATGAACTACCTTATGATATGTCTTTGCATCTTTTTCCTATTCTCTGAGAATACATCACTACATAACTGCCAAAGCCCTGAGAGTCACGACCCAAATAAGCTGACACATAACCTCATTCATCACAGCAAGTTCTGTGCAAGTCTACTGATGTAGCATTTGTTACTGCCAGTTACATATGAGTTATTGTGCAGGATAATCCAGGAGCAGACTTATTACTGGTCTTAATGTGAAATACTGGATAATGAGCTGGTCAATAACTAAGAAGTTGGTGTAAATCCAGGAATTCTCCAAAGTAGAAAGAGAAGGCCAACAAACAAATATCTTCTGTGTTCAAGTGTGGGTGAAATCACATTTAGCTGATCAAAATAAGGGGTGCATTCTGGGGTGGGATGGGGGAGTGAAGGAGGGAAATAAAATGTTCAAAAATGAAAAAATATTGTTTTAAAAAAGCAAAACAGATTATCTACATGATCTTTTTTTACAATATGCATGTTTTAGAAATTAATTTGTATATCATAATTCACACTTCCTATAATTTTCTATAAGAGACTCTTTTCCCATTGTAGTCTTCATTCCTCCCTCCCCCACTATTCACCAAAAGAAATTGAACTGTCTTATTTTGGTTTCTAAGCAACTGACTGGAAGAGATCTATATTTGTTCCCATTCCAAAGAAAGGTGACCCAACTGAGTGTGGAAACTACAGAACAGTGTCATTGATTTC
>NW_006399847.1:3835332-3851115 GCF_000299155.1 Elephantulus edwardii
TTAGGGCTGTTGTGCATAGGGTCGCTATGAGTCGCAAACGACTCGAAGGCACATAACAACAACAAGCTTATGCTCCAATCTTATTATGCTGCATTCCTGACATCAAATTTTCCTTTCATCTACGCTCATTCATTGAGAGCCTCTGCAGAGTAGTAGGGCCAACTCAATACAGTTTACCTGGAACTTTCCTGCTTTTCACACAGAAAATTGTCTTTTCTCAGGCAAAGAAAAAGAGTTGTTGACAACTCTTTGGTGAAAAGAGCTTTCCCCAAAACAAAGAGAAGAGAATGCTGGAGTAAAAGAACTGAACAAAAGATCTCTCAGAGAGCAGTTTGAGAAGACAAACCAAAGTATAATAGCAGAATGAGTAGAAACCTGGAATTGAAGAATAAAAAAGAACTCACTCACTTAGCATTACTCAAACAGAAGGAACTGAAAAAAAAAAGTCAGTCCTCTAGTTGCAATTCTGAGAAATGGTATGGGTAAAGTTTGAATGATCCAGAAAGCATCAAAAGAAGATGGAGGGAATACATAAATTCAGAGTATCGAAAAGAATTGGTCGACACTGAAAATCTTCAGGAAGTAACATATGAACAAAAGCCAATGGTATTAAAGAAAGAAGCTTAAGTTGCATTGAAAACACTTGGAGAAACTAAGGCCCCAGTAATAGACGATATAGAGGTCAACAACTTCATCTTACTTGGAACCAAAATCAACACTCCTGATACCAGCAGTCAGGAGATCAGGGGATGTATTGCACTGGGACAGACTGAAGTCAGGTGCATTTCCAAATTATTGAGAAGCAATGATGCTAGTTTGAGAACTAAGGTGCATCTGATTCAGGACATGGTCTTTCTGATCAATCATTATGGATCTGAGAGCTGGACAATGATTAAGAATGACAGAAGAATTGATGTCTTTGAGTTATAGGATAGGAGAAAGGTACAGGACTGACAAAGAAACAAATATGTCTTGGAGAAAGTGCAGACAGAAAGCCCTCTGGAGGTAAATAAAGTAAAGCTTTGCCTCACATACTTTGGCATGTTAATAGGAGAGGCTATTCTTTGGAGAAGGATATCATGCTTGGAAGGGCAGAGGTTGAGAGGAAGACTCTCCACTAGCTGGACTGACATGGTGATGGCTGCAACGGGCTCTAGTGTATCAGGCAGTGTGAAAATGGCATAGGATAGGATGGGGTTCAGATCTTTTGTTCATTGGGTTGCCTTAAGTTGTACTCAACTCGACACCACCTACCAGTAACAACAGCAATAGAGGTGATACCGATTGATATATTTCAACTAACAAGCAACAATGGTCATGAAATTTGGAGGACAGTTGCCTAGCCAATTGACTGAAAGAGATTAATATTTGTTCCTATTCCCATTTCCAAGAAAGATTATCCAACAGAATGTGGAAATTATTGAATAATATTAATACTGCAGGCATGCAAAATACTGCTGAATATCATTCAAAAATGGCTGTTGTTGTTGAGTACCATTGAGTTGGAACTGACTCAGAGCTGACCCTCCACAGGGTTTTCAGAAGTAGTTAATTGCATGGGAGGAGACTGCCCAACCTCCTGCAGAAAAGCTGGTAGATTTAAACAGTATGCCTTCAGGATTGCAGTGCAGTTTCTTACCGCTGGCATAGATAGGGAACTGCCAGAAATTCAAGCTGGGTTTAGAAGAAGCCAGGATGTAGAGAAATCATTGCTGATATTAGCTTAATCCTTGCTGAAATCAGAGAACAGCAGAAGAATATCTGTGTTTTATTGACTATGCAAAAGCATTTGACTATGTGCATCACATCAATCTATGGCTAACATTGAGAAGAATGGAATTCCAGAACACTTAATTGTACTCACACTAAGCTGTTGTTTGACTAGAACAAGGGAACACTGTATGGTATAAAATAAAGAGAGGCGTGTGTTAGGTTTGTATCCATTCTCCATACCAATTAAATCTATATGCTGAGCAAATAATTTGATGCCAGACTCTATGAAGAAAAAGGTGGCATTAGGATCAGAGGAAGATTCATCAACAACCTGAACTATGAAGCTGACCCAATCCTGCTTGCTGAAAGTGAGGAAGATCTGAAATACTTCCTGCAGAAGATCAAAGACAGCCTTCAATATGTATGACATCTCAATGTCAAGAAAACAAAGGCCCTTACCACTGGCCCTATGGGAAACATCAAGATAGATGAGAGAAGGATTGAAACTGTCAGTGATTCCACACTACTTGCATCTACAATTAACACTCTTAGCACTAGCATTCAGGAAATCAGGAGACACTTTTTAATCATTTACTGTGCATTTGAGAACTTGACAATGATTTTCAATTAATTACAAAGGAATACATAAGAATAACTGATGTCTTTGAGAGGTACTGGAGAAGGGTATTTACTGAATATCCCATGGGCTTCCAAAAGAATGAATAGATACGTGTAGGAAATGATGGAGTCAGAGTTCTCCTTGGAGGCAAGGATGGCACAGCTTTACCTCTCCTACCATGGATATGTTGTTAGGAAAAGTTATTTATGAAGAGAGACATCAGGCTTGGAAGAGTGGAGGGAAGGCTAGAGAAAAGAGGATCCCTAAAAAGATAGATATAAAAGGTGACTGCAGCAATGGACACAAGTGTATCAGGGATGATGAAGATGGTACAAGACTGGACCGGATTCATGTCTATTGTTCATATGGTCCCTATGAGTCCTACTCGACCTGATGGCAACTAACTACAAAATCAAAATGCTATTTTATTGGAAGTGCACACCTTACAATGTTCAAATCAAAGACAATATAATAATTATCTGTATATATATTTTTTTTACATATATATATATAGAGATGTATATATAAAATCACTTTTAGAATCAGTATTCTTCACGTAATATTGACATATACTTTTCTTATAGTAAACTAGTGTTAATATGTTACCATTTTGCTTTATTATTTTTGTATTCTCTCCCTCCCTCCCCAACCTTTTCTCATTCTCCTCTCCCTTTTCTCATTCTCCTCTTCCTCCCTTCTCTCCCCCCCCCACCCCACCGGTGTGTGTGTGTGAGACAGAGAGAAGAAGAAGAAGAAGAAGAAGAAGAAGAAGAAGAAGAAGAAGAAGAAGAAGAAGAAGAAGAAGAAGAAGATTGATTTTCTCTAGTGAAGGTACATTTTTAAAATTTCAGCCAGAACTGACTCATAGTTGACCTCCCAGAGAGTTACCAGAGACTGCAAATCACCTGGGAAGAGACAGCCTATCTCTCACATGGTGTAGCTGGTGCATTTGGATTACCTGACTTTGGGTTGGCAAACAAGGTATTGCTGCCAAACACATGTTCAGAGCTTCTTTAGGAAGATGCCAGTATGTAAGAATGTCTAGTAATGTCTAGAAAAAAGAACACTAGGACCATACAGGAAACTGAGACAGGAGACAGTTCTTACAGCAAAGACCTTTATTAATGGACAGAAAGTCATGATGATTCACAAGAAAACCTAGAACTCTTCAATCTGTTTTCCTTGTAGATCATCAAAGATCTATTTTGCATTCTACTTGATGTTAGGAGGGGCCAATGCCTGGGAAAGGGGCACCAAGTTTGGAAAGACAGAGGAGGGAAGATCGTCACTCAGTGAAATGAACTGATACAGTGATTGTCATGGTAGGCTTGATTACATCAGAGATGACAAAAATGGCACAGGACAGGACAGGGTTCAGATCCATTGTCCAAAGAGTAGCAATGAGTTGTAGTGGACTTGATAGCACTTAACAACAACAAAAGAAAATTGGGACAGAAACCAACTTGCTTGTGCCCTGGTGAAATTTTTCTTGAGCTTTCTCTTTTTGAAAATGTCCAATATTTTGACAATCCCACGCCTCACAGGGCCAGTATTTATGCTGTTCTAATAAACAAAAATTGTCCACAGCTGACACTAGATGATTTTCAGCTTGCTCCAAGAAAGAAACGAGGAGGATTCTTACTGGAAAAATGGCAGCTGTACTACTACTAATTAAAAGGATTATTCTCAAAGAAGGTGTGTGTGTGGGGTAAGGATTACTCTAACTCACTTGATGACACATGACTAAAACACATGTATCCCAAGCTAGAGTGCTAAATACAGCAAATAAAAAAGAAAACAATGTAGGGTTTGCTGAATTCCATTGTACAACCTGAATAATAGTGCTGTGCTGGTGTCCCCCAGTGAAGCCTGCGGGATGCTTACCTCTCTTCCCACAACCATGACCTACGCAGACTCGCTGGTAGCTTGAAATTGGTAGCAATGAATACAACACACCACAGTTGTTAAATAATGAACGTCATTTTCAGAAAATTTGTTACTAAATGTTAGCAGCACAGCAGTTTATAATGTTTTGTGGTTATGTGCCACCGAGTCGCCTGTGATTCATAGTTACCTGATGTACAACAGCCCTAAACCCTGTTATATCCTGTGCCAATTTTATTGTCTCTGATACATCTACCCCCATTACCCAAGTCATTAAATCAATCCACCTCATCAAGGGTCTACCTCTCCTGCGCTGTTCCTCCACTCTCCCAAGCATGATGCCCCTCTCCAAGGACTAATCCTACCTTGCAACATATCCAAAATATGTCAGACAAAACTTCAGAATCCTTGCCTCCAAGGTGAAGACTGGCTCCACCCTCTCCAGGACAAACTTGCTTGTTCTCCTAGAAGTCCATGGTATATTCAATACTCTTATTCAGCACCACATCTCAAAGGCATCAATTCTTCTTCCATCATCCTTTGTATTGTCCAGCTTTCTGATGCATAGTAAACAATTGCAAAGACCATGGCCTGTATCAGGTGCACCTTAGTCTCCAGATTGACACTGTTGCTCTTCAGTAATTTGGAGAGGTCTCTGACAGCAGACTTTCCCAATGTAATTCTTTTAATTTCCTGCCTGCTGGTACCAAGAGTGTATATTTAAGGTATTCTTCTTGTGGTTTTATCTAATAACAGGCAAAATGTAATCCACCAGTTACTCTGTCAGAGAAAGATGGGCAATCTTCTCCTGTGTGATTTACAGTCACTGAAACCCAATGGAGGGTCAGCTATGCATTATCTCCAACACGACCGTCTACCACACCAAGAAATCAATGGAGAGAGAGAACTGAAGAAAATAGAAATGTTTTGTCTTGAACCCAATAAATCTTACTAGAAGCAGCCTTGTGGAGGCTGTTGTGTGAAGAGAAGAAGGGAATACCACATTGTTTAAAATAAAGAAAGGAACTGCTGGTTTTTTTTTTCTCCATATCCATTCAATCTGTATGCTGAGCAAATTATCTGAGAATCTATGAAAAAGAATGTGGTATCAAGATCAGAGGAAGATTCATCAGTAAACCTGTGTTATTCAGATGACACAACCTTGCTTGATGAATTGAGGAGGATTTGAAGCACTTGTTGAAGAAGATCAAAGGATACAGCCTTCAATGTAGATTGTATCTCAATGTTAAGAAAACAAAGATTCTTACCACTGGACTAATAGGAAAAATCATAACAGATGGAGAAAAGGTTGAAATTATCCTACTTAGATCCACAATCTTGGTACCAACAGTAAGGAAACCAAGAGATATATTACACTGGGAAAGTTTGCAGTCAGACTCCACTCCAAATTACTGAGGAACAGTGATGTCAGATTGAGGACTAAGGTGCATCTGATACACTAGCACCTGCAGCACAGTGATTCAGGTCATGGTCTTAATGACCACTTGCTATAGCAGAAAAAAAGAATTCATGCCTTTGAGATGTACTGTTAGAAAAGAGTACTGAACACCCCACAGATTTTCAGAAAAACAAACAAATATTTCTTGGACAAAGTGCAGCCATAGCGCTTGTTGGAGGCAGAATGACAAAGTTTCGCCTCATAGACTTCTCCTCACTGGAGAGGAAAATCATGCTTGGAAAGATGGACAGTCAACAAAAGATAGTAATCTGTTCACCAGGTGGACTGATACAGTGACTGCTATAATGAGCTCGTGTGTGTGAGTATGGCACAGAGTAGAACAGGGTTCTTGTTTATAGCATCCCGATGGGTTGTACTTGACACGATTGCACCTAACAACAACAACGAGAAGCCTAGAGCTAGAAGCTATGCAGCCCTTCTCGAAAGACAATCAGGTAATCTTTTTTTTTTTTTCATTCATGTAATCTTTACAGAGATTTAATGTTGAATCTTTTCAACAATGTTAAGTGTTATTCATACTAATAAATTAACTCTACCTTTCAGTGTACTCTTAAGATCTAAAAACATTTTACTTCCATTCACAATAAACTTGGTCTACATTTTTTTTCCCATTTTTCCCCAGAAATCATGCTCAGTAAAAATAGAGAAAGAGACCCCTTTGGAGATTTTCTTATGTGTTGCAGAGAGTGACAGTACATAATGTGCATAAATACCCACGTAGGAAAGTTAATAATATTCCACTAGGAGTCTATTTTTAGACTAATAGAAAGAACTGGCTTACGCAAAAGCAAATCTGTACTGCAAAAAGAAGAAATATCTCTAAATGTTTGTAATAATTTTGTATAAATTTTTAAAAAAGTAATCTTCCATCTTCCCACTTAGATCTAAAATGATGAAATTAATGCTAAGGTTTAGCCACTTTGCAAAGACTTTAATTGCTTCTATTGATCATGACCTAAATTTGCAATTTGCTTCCACAGGAGTTTGCAGAGCTGCATTAGACCTTTGGAGCAGAAAATTCACAGCCATCTTAATAATATTAAGAAATGGGAGAATAATTATTTACATTTATTAATATGGAGACAAAGATCATTTGGTTGGTAGACCAGATAGTTAGGTCTTTACTGGTTAATGCTGCATTAAAATACATTGCTGCATATGCCAAGAACTCTCCCACTTGGCTTTGGTAGATGGTAATTTCAGTTTATCCAGGGTATACTAATCTCTCAGTGTAAACACAAGGTCGTTATTCTAAGTCTTGTCAATAAATTGAGATTATACAAACCACTCACAAACAGGCATGCTAATTTCCATCAGTGTTGGTGTTTTGAAAGGTCAATAATCCTGCAAAGAGTAAAACACTATACCTGATCTCACTATAGGAATAAAAGGCCTGCAACCTTCTGTTTCTTTTATTTTAATGTTATCATACATGCTTTACTTAATGGTGAGAGTAGGATCTGACTTTTTGGTTGAGTAGAACTAGAATATAATTCTAGAGGCTTATCATGTTTATGCATGGCATCATGCAAATACAGCTTTACTGAAGAGAACAGGTGGACAGCTTTGGTGAAGAAAGCTGCTTACACTGTCAGCCCTGAATTACATATGCCCTGTGGCCAGTAGAAGTAAGTAGAGATTTCCCCCTCCTCCCAGCCACCTTTTCCATTTTGAGGAACACTTATGAAATCACTTAAAGTTCTAATGCGAAACCTATACTTGGACCAAGAGGCAGTCGTCAGAACAGAGCAGGGTTAACACTGCATGGTTCAAAATCGGGAGGGTGTATGCCAGGGATGTGTCCTATCTCCATACCTTTCTAACCCGTATGCAGAGCAGATTATTCGAGAGCCTGGGCTCTATGAGGAGAAGTGCGGCGTTAGGATTGGTGGAAGATCTATTGACAATCTGCATTATGCAGATGACACAACCCTGCTCTCTGAAACTGAGGAGGACCTCATGCACTTACTGCAGAGGGTCAAGAACTGCAGCCTTCCATATGGACTGAGGCTCAATGTCAGGAAGGGAAAGATTCTCACCACTGGACCAATTGGCAGCATCAGGATGCATCGCAAAGAGATTGAGATTGTACACAGCTTCAGTTTGCTTGGCTCCACAGTCAACACTCTTGGCACCAGCATCCAGGAAATAAAAAAAAAAAACGTACTGCGATGGGAAAGTCTGCTGTTAGGGACCTCTCTAAAGTACTCAAGAGCAACGGTGTGTCTCTAGAGACTAAGGTGCGTTTGATACAGGCCATGGTCTTTGCAATCACTTGTTATGCATCAGAGAGTTGGACAATGACTAGGGATGATAGAAGGAGAATTGATGCCTTTGAGCTGTGGTGCTGGAGAAGAGTACTGAATGTACCATGGACTGCCAAGAAAATAAACAAATCCATCTTGGAGAGGGTTAAACCAGGCTGCTTCTTGGAGGCAAGGATTCTGTGGCTTCATCTGACATATTTTGGACATGTTGTAAGGAGGGACAGGCCCTTGGAGAGGGACATCAATCTTGGGAGGGTGGAGGGAGAGCGCAGGAGGGGAAGACCCTCTATGAGGTGGATTGATTCAATGACTGGGGTAATAGGGATGGATGTGTCAAAGGCAGTGCGATTGGCACAGGATAAGGGTTTAGGGCTGTTGTACATAGGGTCGCTATGAGTCGCAAGCGACTTGATAGCACATAACAACACAACAACAACCCAGCTTGCTCCCATTCACCTTTTTCATTTTGAAGAACACTTATTACATCACTTAAAGCACTACACTGTGTTACAGTACCCTTGTCATTCATTCTTTTCTTGGTCAGCTTTTCCTTCCTAGTTAGTCCCTTTTAGATGCTATTTTGGTGGCCTAGTGGATATGTAGTTGTGCTACTAACCTGAAGGTGGTGCTTCTCTGCAGGTTCAAATACACACAGGGTCTCCTCAAGATACAGATGGGCAATCTCCTCCCTTGTGATTTGCAGACTGACAATCCACTGGAGGGCCAGATAGAGTTGGTTGCAACTCCATGACAATGACAGTGTTAGGTACTGTTAACTCATTATCTGGTAAATGTGGCCAAGGTGTTACGTTACTGATCCTCTAATGTGCAAGGATATTAAATACAGAAGAGTTGCACTTAAGAGTTTTACATTTCTATTAAAGTGACTAACCTTGAAACCCTATAAAGTATTTTAGATACTAAAGTATTAAGAATGAAAACCTTTTTAAAGGGCCTTCTATTCTTAGTTCTTAGTCCATTAATTTCCTAACTCTTCTTGCAGTTTCATTTTTCTCCTTTTGAATCCATTATCCACAGAGTGGTCTCCGTGATATTGATTAATCACAACTAATGATTCAAATCTGTGTTTAAATCCTTCCACAGCTTTAAGCATAATGCCTACTCTTTTCTTCCTCTTCCATTGATAAATGTCTTTCATTCTTCAGGACTTAGCTTAAATGTACCTTTTTTAGAGAAAAGCATTCTGAGCTCCTACCATGTAGACCAAGAACTCAGAGTTTCACATAATGTTTATTATAACTCAATGATAACATGATCTGTATAATTATTAATTTGTGTTAGTGAGATAGTAAGCTTTCTCGGTGTACAATGTTTCTATCTAACATCTTAACCTACCATAGGCCGCTAGTACATACAAAGCCACTGCTATTAAGTCAATTCCAATTCATACTGACCCTTCATCATACTTCAGAAGCTGTGAATATTTGCCCATCTTTCTCCTGTGGATTCAAATAGCAGGTCAATATATAACATATTATGACACCAGAGCTCTTTATCACACGCTATTGTTATTATTAGGTGCCACTGAGTCAAGACTTAGAGCCACCATATAAATAGATTTGAATCCTGTCCTACCCTGTCCTATTCTCACCATCTCTTACACACTTGAGCCCTCTGCTGCAATCACCATGTCAATCCATCTCACTGGGGGTCTTCCTTTTTTTTTTTTTTTTGCTGCCCCTCTGCCTTTCAGGCATGACATCCCTTACCAAGGAATAGCTTCTCCTAGCAACATGTTCAAACTATAAAACATGAATCTTTGCCATCGTTCCCTTCAAGGAACACACTGGCTGCATCTTTTCCAAGATATACCTGCTAGTTTTTTTTGACAATCCATGGGACATACAATACTCTTTTCCAACACCACAGGTCAAAGGCACTAATTCTGTCATCCTTATTCACTGTTCAGCTCTCAGATGCAAAGTGTTGTTGTTGCTGATTGCTTTTGAGTCAAACACTACTCATAGCAACCTTATGAGCAAAAGGCTCTATAACTATCATTGTTTATCAAAGTTCAAAGAGTTTCCAGAGGCATGTTGTTTAGGAAGTGGATGCCATTCCTGCATAGTAAGTGACAGAAAAGACTATGGTCTGAATCAGGTGCACTTCAGTCTTCAAACTGACATCACTGTTCTTCAATATGTTGGAGAGGTCCCTGACAATAGCCTTGCCCAAAGCAATATGTCTCCTGATTTCCTAACTGCTAGTATCAAAGGTGTGGACTGTGGATCCAAGTAAGATGAAATCATTGACAATTTCAATCCTATCTCCATCAATCATGATGTTATATTGGCCCAGTGGTAGGTACCATTGTTTCTTTATTGAGATGTAATCCAGGCTAAAGGTTGTGGTCTTTGGTTTTCTGTAGCAAATGTTTCAGGCCCTTCTCATTTTCAGCATTCAAGATAACGTCATCTGCATAATGCAGGTTATTGATGAAACTTCTTCAGATCCTGATGCTACATTTTTCTTCATAGCATCCAACTTCTCAAATAATTTGCTCAGCATAAACACTGAAAACATATTTAGAAAGGATACAATCCTGAAACACATAGTTCCCGACTCTAAGCCATTCAGTGTTCCCTTGTTCTGTTCAGACAATAGCTGCTTCTTGGTCAAGGTATAGATTTCATAAAGTATAGTTAAGTGCCCTGGATTTCCATTGTTTTGAATGTTAGTCATAGTTTGTTGTGACTCACACAGTGCAATGTACTTACATAGTCCATAAAGCACAGACAGGACATTCTCCTGGTATTCTCTGCTTTCAGCCAGTACTAAGCTGACATTAACAATGAGATCTCTGGGGTCACAGCCCCTTCTAAACCCAACTTGTACACTGACATGTCTCTGCCATGTACTGCTCTAGCCATTTTTGGATGATCTTCAGCAATATTTTGCTTGCATGTAGTATGAATGATACCGACTGATAATTTTCACATCTTTTTTTGGGGGGAATGGAAACAAATACTTACTTGTATTTAATAAGTGTGTATTGGGGAAAATTAGTTTCCATTCCATTAGCACATACATACTTATTAAATAATTGCAAAGCAAACAAAACAAAACAAAAGGTTCATGATAATGAGAAGTCAAAGAGAAGTTATAAGAGAATCCATCGATAGTTTTGGTGTGGCACACCATTTTTCCTTGTGACTATGACAGGGCTCTTATAAAATTTCCAAAGTAACAGAGTGTATTTGTTACAATCTCTTTACTGATATCCTTAGAAAACATTTTAGAAAGAAAAGAGCAATCAACACTGACCTGAATTTCTATTTGATTCCAAAATGCCTAATGAGAGTCAATTTAAGTAAAAGGAAATAAATTAATTTTTAATATATAATAATCATGAATTTAGGGTTCTCCTTTAAAAGAAAAAATATTTCTGTAATATATTCCATCCAGTCAGTTCCACTCACTACAACCTTATCTGAACAGATGAAACCTTGCCCATCCATTGCCATCTTCACAATCTCTGCTCTGCTTATATCCACTGCTGCAGTCACCATGTCAATCCATCTCACTGTAGATCTTCTTCTTTAAAATGACCCTCATTTCCCCAAATCTGATGTCCTTCTCCAGAGGCTGACCTCTCCAGATAATCTCCCCAGAGTAGATGAGATGAAGTTCCACCATTCTTGTCCCTAAGGAGCACTCTGACTGTACTACTTACAAAACAAATTAGTCTGTTACTTTTTGCCAAACATGGTATTATTCCATCCTCTTTACCATTACCACAATTTAAAGACGTCAATTCTTCCATCTTCCTTACTCAATGTCTAATTACCTATGAATCGATGCATAATCACAATTTAAAGACATCAATTGTTCCATATTCCTTACTCAGTGTCTAATTGCCTATGAATCAAAGGATAATCACAATTTAAAGACATCAATTCTTCCATCTTCCTTACTCAATGTCTAATTGCCTATGAGTCGATGTATAATACCGTGACTTGGCTAAGGTGTACCAGAGTTTAGAGTGACATGCTTTGTCTTTAGCATGTCAAAGAGCTCCATGACATCATTGTTTGATATCTTGACTGCTGCTTCCATAGGTGTTGATTGTGGATCCAACTAAATTAATTTCTTTACAACTTCAAACTTTCCCCCATTTATAATGATGTTGTTTACTGGGCCAATTGTGAGCTTTTTTATTTATGTTAAAGTATAACCTATAGTGAAAGTTTATTTACCAACAAGTGCTTGCTACAAGTTGTCTTCAATCTCAGTATGCTTATCAAAGACCTTCAGAAATTATGTTGGTTGCTCCATAGTCTCTTCTGAGTTCAGTTTTAATTTTTGGAAGTTCCCTGTCACTAGATTTGATGCACTGAATACTAATGAGTGAAATGAGTTAGGGAATGAAATCAAGGACACTAATAAATGAAGAAAACAAAAGATAAATAAAAAGTCAGGAAAGAAATATAAGACTACAATGGTTACTCAAGAAGATTCTAAAACTTGCTTTAGAACATAGAGACAATAAAGTTAAAGGAAGACATGTTAATGTCTGAGAGCTGAACAGAAGATTTCAACAGACAATGAGAAAAGACCTGAAGTATTAAACTAAAATACCCACAGACCTGGAATTAGAAAACCATGGCTTCTTTGATACACTCACTATTTCTCAAACTGAGACAACTGAATAAACAAAGTCAAGAGTTGCAATACTAAAGGCATAATATTGAATGATACAGTAAAGAAAGATATAATATTGCATGACAAAGTAAATATCACAAGAAGATGGAAGAAACACAGAGAGTCACTGTACCATAAAGAAGTGGTCAACAATGACTCATCTCAGGAAGTAACATATGTTCAAGGTCCAGTGGTATAGAGGGAAGAATTCAAAGCTACTTTAGCATTGATAAAAGCAAGACTCTCACTCATATATATATGCCAAGAAATCTGGCCAACCAACTGGTCCTGAGAGCATGTTGCCTGGGTAAAATTACACCAGACTTTGCAAAGGCATTCTTTAGATTCCCTTTCTATGAGTGAATAACTACTTCATGTATCCCTAAGAAGAAGTAATATTATTTAATTAAGACAGTGGCAGCCAGGTGAAGATATGAAAGAAACAATTACCAATAAAAAGAAGGTGCAAACATTCTCCAAGTCAGGAACAGGGTACTAAATGGTGCCAATGTGGGTTTTGCCGACTGAGTCATGAGGCTAAAGTCATAAACAGGTGCTAAATCATAGGCTCTTTGAGCTTGGCAGAAATTCAGGTTAATGTTTTGGGAAAATATTGACAAAAGATGTCTAGAAATTGCCTTAGGAGAGAGATCTTTTCCTGGAAAAAGGAATCTTCATCAGTTCATTTTAGGATCATGATGGAAAATTACATCTTGTAACAGATGTCAATATCTTCCTTATTGATGTTCACTTTAAAAAATCTAATGTTTGTCATTTGTGTAGGCTTCTGCATGCACTGGTGACTAATCAAAAACAGAACTGGAAGTTAGAAGTATCAGATAGGTTGTTAAGGATTGAACTGTGTACTGGGTTTTGGCTTTACAATATGGTTTCTCTATCATACAGCAGAGAAAACTGAGCCGGGCACAGGGCTGACCTGGATGTCACCCCTGGAACACAGCTGGTGCTGGCTGAGTTCATATCAAATCTCATTTCAACGTGCCCCTAAAGTCTTCCAAATTATGCACAAATTATTGAAAGTAAATAAAAAGATGAAAATATCAGTTAAGTGAATTAAAAATATATGCAACACTTTCAATTTAACCACATCCAAATACAAAGTTTAAGAGAAGCATTCTAAAAGTTCTTAAGTTGGACCAACATCACTATTTCAAACACTATTCACAAACAACAGCAATGGAATATAAAATACATATAAGACTGAATGACACCAAATAGAAGTCTTTAACGCATGATAAATCTAACCTAACCACAAATAAAATACAGGTATTTACAGGTTTTCCTTTAAAAAGACATGATGACAGGAACAACTATATCTTGTAGGCCTTTATAAATGAATGTCGTGATGATGTTTAGAGAAAAACATGCCTCTTACTGATGTTTTAAAATATTTTCTAAAAGACTATACATATATAGCAAATATTTGGTACTTGCTATTTGAAAATATATATTTGAGATTATGAAAATATTGGTGTCGTGAAAATAAATACAGCTAAACCAGAATTTTATAAATTTTAATGTCTGTTTCTAAATTACCTTTCCTACCCATTTTGTTTTGTTTTTTTTAAAGTCCAGGAAAACCCAATAAACCTCCCTCAACAATGAGAATTTTAAATGACTTGAATTCAAAAACTAAGATAAAAATCGGTAAAATTAACAGGATATTACCGAGGTAAAAGATAATTTCTTAGCAACTTCCCTTTGAAATTTTTAAGTATGTATTTTTAAAAGGTTGAAACTAAAGTCGAGTTTTTTGTGTTTTTTTTAAAAAGTCGAATTTTTAAATAGCTCTTGTTACTGTTTAGAAACACAAAGTAAAAGAGATAAGATAGTTATTCTCCAATCATAAAACCAATAGCTTTGAAACCTCTTCTCCAATTGGATTAGTAAACTCAAGCCCAAATAAATCTTGGGATAATTTAGAATTAATTCCCATAAAGATTTCAAAATAATAATCATATATTATTTATACATATTAATAACGTGTTTAAACGATAGCCTAGAATTTTAAGAAATACCGAGTAGGTTGACAAATTATTTTGAGTGCAAATCAAGCAATGAAAAACTTCATTAAGCCATTTTTAATTGTAGGTATGGTTATACTTTAAATAAAATTCCAATCTTTATTAGTGTGCGTGAGTATATATTAGTGTGTAGGCAACTCATAGTGATCCTATGATTAAACACACTTGTATAACTATCGTCCTTTCTCCAGGTTCATAAGGTTTCTGGAAGCAACCCATATACATGTGCATGAGTGTGTGTGTGTGTGTGTGTGTGTGTGTGTGTGTGTGTGTGTGTGTGTAGTTGTTGTTGATAGCTGTCTACCTGAGCACGACTCATAGCAATCCTATGAACAAAAGGCTCTGAAGCCTTTCTATAATTAATGTCATTTACCAAACTTTATAGAGTTTCCAGAGGCATGTTGCTTATGAAGTAGATGCCATTGCTGCTTCCAAACTTATGGTATACATACACACACACACACACATATATAAATTCAAAGTTTTGAAATATTAAGTTATTGTATACAACTTCACTAGAGTTCATGGATATATTTGTAAACATTATTTTAAGAAAAAGAAAAAAATATCACGAAGATAACTGCTATCACCAAATATTAGAGAAAGAATATTTCATAGAACTCTAGAAAGTTCTATCACAGCTATCTGTGAATAAATTTAAAATATTCTTATCTATTCTAGTCATCTGCATACTTCAGGTTGCGGATGAACTACAGTCCTCCAACTCTAGTGCCACATTCTTCTTCATAAAGTCAAGCCTCTTAAATGATTTGTTGTGCACTGTATAGGTTTAGAGAAGAAGGACAGCTCTAACAAACACCTTTCATGATTTTAAACTGTGCAGTGTTCCTCTGCTTATTCAGAAAACAGCCTCCTGAGTGGGGTATAGCATACCTCAGAATTTGCAGGAGCATACTCAGATGTTCCTGGATTCCCAAAATCTTAGCTGGTGAAGATGGCTGTTTGCAGTCTGTTCTATTACATTCCTTGATCTAAGGGATTACCTATAGTTGTGTAACAAACCTTTGTGTTCTAAAATCTCACAGTTATTACAGTCCTAGATATTCTGCTAGCATTTTGTATCCAGCTTATCAATATGGTGCCTATGGCCTC
>NW_006399847.1:3853116-3872304 GCF_000299155.1 Elephantulus edwardii
CTGGGCCAATTGGCAGCATTAGGGTAGATGGTGAAGAGATTGAGACTGTTGACAGCTTCAGTTTGCTTGGCTCTACAATCAACACTCTTGGTACCAGCAGCCAGGAAATTAAAAGATGAATTGCATTGGGAATGCCAGCTATTAGAGACTTCTTGAAAGTACTGAAGAGAAACGTCAAAAGTACTGAAAAGAAACTATGTCTATCTGGAGACTAAGGTGTACCTGATACAGACCATGGTCTTTGAAATTACTTGCTATGCATTAGAGAGCTGAACAATGACTAGGGATGATAGAAGAAGAGTTGATATCTTTGAGCTTTGGCGCTGGCAAAGAATACTGAATATACCATGGACTGGTAGGAGGACAAAGAAGCTCATCCTGGAGAGGGTGACACCAGGCTGCTCCTTTGAGGCAAGGATTCTGAAGCTTCATCTGATATACTCTGGGCATGTTGCAAGGCGGGATGAGTCCTTGGAGAGGGACGCCATGCTTGAAAGAATGGAGGGACCGCACAGGAGAGGAAGACACTAAAGGAGATGGATTGATTCAGTCACTGCGGTAATAGGGATAGGTGTGTCAAAGCCAATAAGATTGGCAAGGGGTAGAGCAGAGTTTAGGGCTGTTGCACGTAAGGTTGCCATGAGTTACAGGCGAACTGACAGCACATAACAACAACAACAACAACAGGTAAAACATTACTATCTTACAAGTGATCCAGGCTAAAAACTTTGGGACTTTGTCCTTTCTCTTGTCCCTAATTAATTGCCAATTATTAACAATGTTTGAATATATTGTTTTTCATTCTGGATCTTTTCCATTACCTTCACTGCCCTCTGCTCCCCTATCAAATTGCATGACTCAAAGATTAACATACACCCCCACCCATCCTTACCCCTCTGCTTCTACCTTCCCCCCCTTGGATCCTCATACTAATTTATAATGAAGCGTTTATACAGTATTTGTCCTTATGCAACTGAGTTAGTTCACTCAGAATAATGCTCTCCATTCCCTCTTGAGTCAGGCAGTAATTTGCAAAATCACTGTTCATGCCTGTTGTATGGTATTTGATTCCATGTTCTTGTGATGGTGAATAATGCTGCTATGAACCTTAGTGTACAAGTCTCCGTTTGTGCCTCAGTTCTCACTTTCTCGGAGTATATTCCAAGCAGTAGAATAGCTGGGTCATATGGAATTTCTATCTGATTCTTCTTCTATCAATTTAAATGGTCTCTGACATTATCTTCCTAAGTATCAGTTTGATCATCAGTTCTCTGGATATAAATGAGTTCTTGGAGGCTCATGCTGAAAGAGACTCTGATTTAGGCTCCTTTGCCTTTTATTTAAGCTGCGTTCAAGTTGTTCCTAAATCATGACTGAACAGATTGTCCCTGATCCTGCACCATGCTTATGGTTAGTTGATGATTGGACCATGGTGACTCATAGCTTTTATTGGCTGATTTTTGGAAGTAGATCAGCATACCTTCTACTTAGTCTGTTTCAATCAGGAAGCTCCTATGAAATCTGCTCAACATCATAGAGACATTCAGGCCTTGGATGAGTGAACATGACAGAAACATTTGAGATATACTAGCCATGAACTAGACCAGAGTTTCCCACAGGAAAGATGAGAATTCTATCACTGAAACTCTATGTTTACCATTCTTAGTTCATTATGTAAAAGTCAACCTATTTCTGCAAATCTATTGCCCTTTATAATCACACAAGAGCCGGTAATCCAATTACCAGCACTACATTTTTCCTCAGCAAATCCACTGTCTCCCTGCAGCCATTCCTGTTTTTACGTTTTAATAATTGTCTCAGTGTACAGAGCATTGGTACAGGAGACTTGCTGCTGGTTCTGTTTTCTTTTCCCCCTCAATTTCTGCTAATGTATACTTATATGGTACCTTTTTTCTCTTAAGTTTTAAGCTGTCACAAAAGTGTATGTGTATGCAATACTGTGTAATTACATAAAATAGAAATTCTGCAGAAAATAGAATCAATACACATGATGATGTGTATTGTACTGATGATGCCAGACTATGCTAAAGGGAGTATTTCTCTATGTTAGCTATAACTCTTGCCCACCTTTCTGTAACTTTTTAAATGAGATTGTGCTAGTGAATATAAAAGCTGACCAGCAAATTGAACAGGTATTTGAAGCAAACAAGACGGCATCCATGACTACGCAAATTTTGCAAATGATTTATTTACAGACAGCTGATATTTCTATATACATATTTCCTTGTGATGTAAACAGAAACATGTATATAGTAGAGCAAACAGGGAAAGTTAAAAGAACTTCTTAGTCTTAACCAAATGCCTTAAGGGAACAAACTATTCAACCTTGGAACTCAGGACTATTGTCCAAGGGGATATCAGTGTTAATTGGCACAGCATAGTCCACAAAGACACTGTTCTACATGTGACTCTAGGACTTTTTCCAAAGTCAACAGCACAGTAAAATTGTGGCTAGAATGTTTAGAAAAATTGTCTGGGGACATTCTAATATCATAATACTTTCATACATCTTTTGTTTACAAGAGAATGAATTTTAGTCTAATCAATTAGTAGAGGAAAAGCTTTTAGTGAATGATTATGCACAGCCCAAGAGTCTTCCAATAGTTTGTTAGCCATTTTATCAGTAGTGAAGGCTAAATTGACCTTGATGCCTTTCTATTCTGTCTGTGCCAAATATAACTAGGCTTCTCTTGGGCCAATAATCATGTAAACAAGCTGATATTAGACAATCCAGATTTGTAGACTTCAATGAGGATATTAGATTATATAAAAAAAATGTAGGTCTCTTGGGGTTTAAGGAAACTCAGATTGCTATGTAATTTTGATCATATCTACGATGCAAAAGTAATAGGGTCAGTGGTGTCACTATGGGGGAGTGTTAGGTGACACCAAAAAAATCTCAGGGTCTTTGGGGATGGTTGAGCCATTGGAACAGGGAAAAGTGCTATTAAGGAAGTGATGCCTCTAAGACTGGAATCATTTGTCACCCATGGCGGTAACACACATGACTATCGTTTCCCAACCAATGCAGAGATATGGAATCCACCTTGTACTCATCAGCCAGAGTGTGAGTAGGCAAACTATGGTACCCACCATTTAACAGAGAGGAGAGTCACCACCTTAGCCAATGTGACCATGGAAGTACTTTGGAAACCATGGAGGTTGAAACCAGGAGGGGCAGCGTTACACAGCATGCTGCTGCATCTGGCCTGGGAATGTGACAGGTCCAACTTCTACCCCCATTCAGGACAGAGGTTACCTGCCAGCTCTACTCATCCATTCATTCACTCAGTGGTGATCACACCATGATTTATCCTTTTGTGGCATATATCCTAGTACTGTTATTAATACAATGGAAATCTCTGGCATCATTGCTGGGGACTTCTTGCCAAAGATTTTACTGGGGTTTTATTTATTTGTTTGTACTTTATTTTTTAGTGGGGAAAAAGAAGTTTAGATAAAATTTTACCAGAGCAAAAGATATATAAAGAAAGGAAAAGAAACAGAAATTGAATTTTTACTTGGCAATTCTTTATTTTGGTTAATGTAGAAATCCTGTCTTGCAGGGAAGTAATTTTAATGTCTCCTTGTCTTTTGGAAGCCCCAGTATAGCAATGAAAATAAGCATCCCACTGGGTCTGTTTAATCCAAGTGCCTCTCAATTCTCTAAATTACTGCCATGGAAAACAAACTTCAAAACCCCAATCAAATAAACAAACAAATAAAAACAACAATAAAAAACCTAAAACAAAACTTCATGACTATTGAATTGGAACCAATTCCTAGTTGGTTTCCCACAGCTGTAAAGTGCACAAAAGGAGATTTCATATCTTTTCCCTGAGGATCCAGTTGTGGATTCAAAACACCAGAAGTGTGTTGTCTTTCTGTTGGCAGTGCAACTCTGTATGGACTACGCCAACGGAGGTCCTTGGAAAACTATTTCAGAGCACAGTAATTCCAACGTGGCCACTGATTTTCTAAACTGTCTCAAGTGATGTTATTTGAGACAGATAAGACCAGGAGTCCAAAGCAAAAAAGAGTTACTCGCAAGATCCAAGACAAATAGAAATAAAATTCAGGAAGTTATCACCATAACAGAGAAGAACTAAGATTTACAGACATTCTTTAAGTGACCCCAGGAAAGCTCAAAGTGGCTCAGTGAGTAGCATGCCCATGTTTGGAGACACAGGAGACAGTGAAAAATCATGCATCTTTGAAGTCCTGCTTCTGATACAGGGACCATAAAATATGAAAATCTCAGTCTGTAAGAGTGAAGGAAAAAAAGTAAGTAGAAATATGAGGCACTCCTTATTGTTCAAGCTGCAGGAAAGGAAGACCACAGATTAGATGGATTAACATGGAAAATGGAGTAACTGGGAAAGGTGTGTCAGAGACAGTGACACTAGCTCAGGATAGAGTATGATTCAGAGCTATTGTGCACAGGGTCACTATGTGTTCCAGTAGACTGGACAATACACAACAACAATAACTATTCAAGTCGTGCATCTTGGAGGCAAAGATGGTGAAGTTTTGTCTTTCATCCTTTGGACATGTAGCTAGGTGAGGCTACTCCTTGGAAAGGGACATCATCCTTAGATGGAGAGTCAGTGAAGGAAAAGAAGACCCCCCAATAAGTAAGACTGATATGGCGGCATAAGAAATGGTTCTAGTGTGACAGAGGTGGTAAGGATGGCACAGGACAGGGAACGGTTCAGGCTGGCTGTTCACAGCGTCATCATGAGTGGTATTCGATGGCACCTAATGACAACAATTTATGAAGAGAACAAAGGGAATGGAAGAAATCTATGCTCACTAAGATAAAAATTAGCTTGAAACAAATTTGAAATGTTAGAGTTGGCCTTCTGTCAATTAGGTGAGTCAGTCAGCATGATTGCAGTTAAGAACACATTCATCATGGGAACAAATTGCTTGCGTTTTGACACATTCTTTCCCCAAGCAAGTGTTTTACATCTTGACCTTTAGCTCTTTGGAAATGTCTGTAGATCTCATCAGTCTTATATCTGACACAAGGCTCTATAATTTGTGACTTTTCTGTCCCAACCCTACTAAAAAAACACGTACAATCTACTGTAGTTGGCATTACGTTCCGCCTGGTAAGTTCTAACTCATACCAACCTGGCGTACAACAGAATGAAACACTGTCCAGTCCTGCATCCGTCTCAGAACCATTGCTAGATCTAAGCCCATGCTCACATTCATTGTGTCAGTCCCTCTCACTGAGGCTTTTCCTCTCTTTTGCTGAAACTCTCAGTGACTGAACATGATGTTCTTATTCAAGGCCTGACTCGTTCTGGATAGCAGGTACAAAGTACACGAGACAAAGTCTTGCTTCATTTCTCCATTGCTTCCTTGCTTCTAAAGAATTTTCTACATAGACCTTCTAAGAAAAATGTGAACATTCTGCTAGAAATCCATGATATTCAATACTCTTTGTGGACATCCTAATTCATATACATCAATTCTTCTTTGATCTTCCTTTTTTATTATCTAACTTTTACATGCATATGAGATGACAGAAAATATCATAGCTTGAGTCAGATGCATGTTAGTCCTCAAAGTGACATCTCAGCCTTCTATCACATTAAAGAAGTCTTACAACATATTTGACCAATAAAAAAAATCTATTTGATTTCTTGACTGTTGCTTTCATTGGTGTTGATAATTTCAAATTTTTCTCCATTGTCATAAAGTTGTTAATTTCTTCAGTTGACAGAAATGTTGTCTCCATATATATATTAAGTAATTATCTTATGTCAATGGTTGTTAAAAACATTTACCCTGAAGCATACAGTTGCCAAATGACATTAACACATCTGATGCCCTCCTTTAGGCATAAAATTATCCCCAATTATCTTAACTTACCAAATATAAGCTTCTTTTTTTTAGCTTAAATAAGGCACCATTTATAATATACATTATTTTGTACTACTAAGAAAAAGAAACCAACAAACCTCTAACATACCATTGATTTTAGGCCTTCTTAACTCTGGTGATTTAGTGATAAGGAGTTGCTCTCCCAACCCAAAGTGTTCAAAATATCCACTAGCTGCTCCATGGGAGAAAATGAACATTCTCCTCCCTTGAGATTTTCTCTTCCTGAATATCTGCTGAAAGATGATTTTTGAGTCAATTCTGACTTGGTGGTACCTAACAACATTATTACTGATAGAAGCAATGGTACTAATTTGCTTGCCATCACTGCACCTTCATTTTACTCTTGACAAGAGATGTGAATGTAAAAATGAAAAGACAAAGATATGTCTTGTCACTGAACTATCAGTGTTTACGTGCAGATTCAGGCTGATTTTTTTCATTATTTTCTATATTCACATGTAAGTGACCCTCTCAGTCTTCTTTTCCAATAAAAGTTGGAGGAGGTCAAGCAACTCACTCTGTCAGGTTGGCTCTTGCTCACTGGAAACCTTCATCAGGTTTTAGAGACTTTCCCCTAATCTCTTTCTGTACTTTCTCCCTAGTTAATTTCATCACTACAAGTCACTGCAGTATAGCAAACAGACAGACAAGTGTTGCAGTCATAATAGCTAACTATAAACAATGAAGCTTATACAGACATAAGCTCTGAAATAAGAAGCAATATGCAAATCACTCTCCCAATAACACAAACTTACAGTGATATAGCTATGAAAGCAAATCATAAAACAAACACATATGGAAAAAGTATAAAACAAAGAATGTGCACGCTATGTTGAGGGCATGTCAAAAGGCAGAACTTTCAGCTTGGGGTAGAGTTTCTCCTGGCCTTAGAGGTGCCTAGCGCCAATCTTCCTGACTAAAGATGATGTTTATATTAGTCCAGAGGATGGGTACCTTCCAGTCAGAGGAACTGCCCCCTCTAATCCGGGGATTGATTGTTAGCCAGAGGAGACATGGTTGGCAGTCTCTAGGATGAACACTCTGAGAACTCATACCCCCAGAAACAAGATAAGGTCTATCTGGGAGTTGGCTGAGTGGAGGGGAGAGTAGGAGAAGGAGGGATGATGGAAGAAACACTGTCCTCTACATGGTGAGTAGTAGGGTGAGGTTGGCACAGGAGTAAAGGGGAGATTAGACCTTCTCAGCTGTGTAGCTATTGCTGCTCCGTCATCATCTTTTAGGTTCTGTATTGGAATCAACATGATGGCAGTGGGTTGGTTTGAGTTCGTGCCTCTGGTGCTTTCAATACTGTTTTAATATCTGGTTCAATATTTTAACCTTGGAAAAGCAATCTCAATTAGACTGGGAAACAGCTCCATTCATGGAGCCAAGCAATTTAGCTTACAAACCTTACCTGAATCTTAAGGCTTATTGTATTTGTAAAGCATATCTGTTAACTGACCTTTATCTTTAAAAATTACAATCTCTCAATGGTAAAAGAGTGGGTATTTACTGTTATTGTAAAAAAAAAAAGCCAGTCATTGAAAAAAACAACACAAACACTTAACACAAAAGACAAAAGATGGAAAAAGTAGTAAAATAGGCATAAGTTGTGTGTTTTTATATGCTGACTCAAGGAGGAATCTCTGTTCCATTAAGTGCCCTCTAAACTCTCCATTTCTTTTTCTTGCTGGTAGTGAGATTTCCATTTTCTGCCTCTCAACTCAACTCATTACCATGGAGTCAGAACTGTCTCATAGCCGACCCAACATTGGGTTGCCAAGGCTATGAAATCTCATTAGACCTTGCCATCTTTTCACCCAGATCTTTCCCATTTCCTGCACCTCCTCCTTCCACTAGGTTTTGCCCCTACCCTTCTTCACCCTTCCACTCCAACCTTCCCCTGTTGGGTTCCTACACATTTTACTACTTATCTTTCTGTTTTTTACAATAATGGTCTGATGCAATATTTGTCTTTATAGACATAGATTCTCACCTTGTTCTCCCATCGAGAGGTGGGCAGAAAGGACTGGCCTTCTGGTTCTTGGCTAAGTGTATAATCATTGCACCACCAACACTCCTCAGTAGTGCTTCTTTCCTCCCTCCCCCCCCTTTTTTTTTCAAGGTCTCTACAGATGCAATACACTTTATTATTATGAATCCTTAAAATACCTTGTCAGTATCCATTTTAAAAACCACTTTTTGTTTGTCTGTCCCATTTATTGAATTTCTTACTCATTTTTCTAAAATTCTGTATGTTGCAAACTTTATAGTTTACAAACAAAACTACATTGCTGCTATAGGAAAATATTTTGACAGTTTGTTCAACCTCTGCCAGGGACTGCCTGGTGACAATTTAACTCTATTAAAACATCTGGTTGATACACAATTTCAAAAGAAAAACTATAATTCATCAGCCTTCTGTTAAATGTTTGGGGCACCTAAGTTCTGCAGAAGGCCTCTATTAATCCTTCATGGAAGCTGTTACTCTTGCCTTTGCTATATAACTAAAACAAAGAAACAGCTGCAAGGGTTTCTAGGAAACAGTGTCTACTGGGAAACAGGGATTGTTCTTTCTTGTTTTAATCTTTATATAACATTTTAAAAAGTTCCTGAGCCAAATATTAATCCCCAAACATACCAGAAAAATCAGGAACCCATTATCCAATTAAAAAGGGGACTTAATGAACATAAATTGAATCTAGATTTTCCTATTTACTATCTAGATTTTTTTTATTTGTACATAAACTACTTTAGTCACACTAATTAAAAAACACAGAGAATAAAGATCTACAAATTATTAGAGATTGCTGCTCTACCCCATAGCAAGCAGGCCAGCAGATGTCCTCTGTACAGCCGGGCTGTGGCTGTTATTGCCCAACTAGTAGAAACCACAGGACGTACAGTGCTGGGAAGGCAGGTATAGTGATGTGGCCCATGCGGTGCCTGCCTTACAATTCTACCTTGATACAATCACATTTGCTGGCAGGCTCACTCCCCATAAAGTTGTCCTTCAGGTTGTGTCTAATATTAGACTACACTCTGTGGCCAGCTATTCTATTATCAGGAGTGGTCAGTCCCTGGAGAAGGACCTCATGTCTAGAAAAGAAGAGAATCTGTGAGAGAGAGGAAGACTTTCAATGATGTAGATTAACACTGTGTCCACAACAAGGACACAGCAGCGATTACAGTGGCAGCACAGGATCAGGTAAATTTTCATTCTGTGTGAACATGATCATTATGAATCAGATATGATTTGACAGCATGAAACTACTATATAATGAAGGACAAAAAGATATGCATTTAAGAAGCTCAACAAAACCTAAGGAGGATAGAACCAAAATAAATAAGAAATAATCATAACCAACTTTTCACAGAACCAAACATAAATAAATTCTGAAAGGTTATTTCTTTTTGTTTTATAAGATATATAACATGACAAAAAAAGATATATAACATTACAATTGTACATACAACAAATAATATATTTGTTTATTTCTAATATTTATATATGTATTTCTATTTTTTCATATTAGTATGTTCAGGACTTCTCATTTCTTGTTTTTAAAAATGTTTCTCTCTAGCAGTTCACAGGCAAATTGTACATGATATGTATATGTTGAAAATAGGGCAGGTCTGGCTCTTAATTTTCTCTGTGTGTGTTAATTTTCATGTGTAAAGCAAGTGCTTGGCCATTGTTTCCACAGCAGAATGACAGTGTCTTAATTTCAAGTCTATTTCTTTGGAAGTAAGGATATGCTTCAGAGTACTAGTGATCTGGGAAACACAGGTACCATAATGATCCTAGACATATAATAAGGATCAGTTCACCCACTTGCAATGGTTTATGGAGATTACACTCTGCTCATCTTGTATATTTGGCTTTGAGTGAAAAATTGAAAATCCTGGGACCTCATAACAGAAAAGTTGGCACTTTTGACTCTACCCAAGTCACACTGGAAGAAAGACTGTGACACACCTGGGATCTGATCTGGGTCATCTTTGATAGCAACTGATTGCCTCTAACTGAGGCAAATGTAATGCACTTGGTTCCCAATCAGAGAGAATACAACCTATGTTGTTACTGTTGTTATGTGCCATCACCTGTGACTCATAGCAACCTATGTACAACAGCCCTAAACCCTCCTCTATCCTGTGCCAACTTTATTGTCTCTGACACACCTACTCCCATTACCCAGCACCTCTCTGGTGCTGTCCCTCCACCTTCCCAAGCATGACACCCCTCTCCAAAGACTGGCCCTCCTTGCAACATGTCCAAAATATGTCAGACAGAGCTTTAGAATTACCCTCTCTAGAGTGAACCTTTTTGTTCTCCTAGCTTTCCATGGTATATTCAGTACTCCAGCACCACAGCTCAAAGGCATTAATTGTCCTTCTATCATCCCTAATCATTGTCCAGCTTTCTAAAGCA
Source organism: Elephantulus edwardii (assembly GCF_000299155.1). Classification (NCBI taxonomy): domain Eukaryota; kingdom Metazoa; phylum Chordata; class Mammalia; order Macroscelidea; family Macroscelididae; genus Elephantulus; species Elephantulus edwardii. The sequence continues at coordinate 3,863,465 of NW_006399847.1, forward strand.
TAGCAAGTAATTGCAAAAACTATGGCCTGAATCAGTCCCATCTTAGTCTCCAGACTAACACTGTTGCTCTTCAGTACTTTGGAAAGGTCTCTGATATCCAATAGAATAATATAATATAGTTAGGATAAACACTACACAATAAACACATCATGGCCAATCAGAAACTTCTTCAGAAAATATTTCCAACATTTTAAAACAAAAGATGAAGTACAATTTTAGTATAAGTTTAAAACATGTGATGTTATACAAATGTTCATGTTTATAGTTCTTTCAAGGCATATGACTTTAAGACTGCTAACACAATTCACAGAATTTTAGAGTTTTAACTCTGTTTTGCAGAGGAAAGGGAAAACGGTTTTTGAAATAAGATTTTAGCATTATCTATCCAGAAAGTTTTCTTTCATTTATTTACCTAAGGCACCTGGGTCAAACCCATCAGCTGCTCCATAGAAGAAGGATGGACAATATTCTCCTATGGGATTTAGTGACCCTGAAAATCTGCTGGAGGATCAGCTATGGATTGGTTCCAACTCGATAGCACACAACAATTAACCAAAAAAGAAGTTTCTGAACAGAAATTTTAAATTATGGTAAATTTTCAGGCATTCAGGCTTTGATATTTTATTAAAAATAAAGAGAAACAAAACTCATTTGAACAGTACAATAGGTAGAAAGGAAAAATTCAGTAGAGGGGAGGGTAGAACTCTGAGTAAGATAGTTACTGGTCTAGCAGAAGCATGCCTGCCTTCTTTAAATGTCCAACTCCCACAACTCATGCATGACATTCTAAAAGTTTTTTTCATGGGAATTGGCAAAACGTTTGGCAAGATGCAAAGTAGGACAGAGCTTTCTTAAAATCTGCTTCTTACTCATGTTGTTGTTTTTGTTGCTGATTGCTTTTGAGTTGAGCACGACTCATAGCAACCCTATGAACAAAAGGCCTGAAGCCTTTCTATAATTATTAGCATTTATCAAAGTTCATAGAGTTTCTTAATTATGAGAATTAGCATTTCGGCAATTAATGGTGATTTGGTGGGTATCAATCCCAACAGCTAAAGTTAAAATTCCCCAAATTGGAGGATAGTTTTCTAATTTAACATAATCAGCACGGTCAGCGTGATACATAATGTGGACAGGTGTATCTTTCAGGATCAGACACCCGAAGTAAAGGAGAACATGCTTGAGTTCATTATATGTATTCCAGCTGATGAGGTCCTTAACTGAAAACATCAACAAAACAAAACAAATATATCACAATACAAAAAGACTCTGAAGGAGATTGCTCAGCATAGTGACTCTAACAATAGACTTGAACAAAACCATTCACTTGACCATTCAATTCACAAGACTGTGAGGATGGGGCAGCATAAAGGAAGATTCAACTCTGTTGTTCACATGATTTTTATGAGTCACAGTCAACTCAATGGCAGCTAACAAAAATAAATCATAAAAGTTGGTGAGAACATTCATTGAGATCCAAAAACAAGCAATTCCTTTCACCCCTCCTGCTTTATGCGCTATTTTAGCATTTACTGAGTAAATGTCTGATTAAGCAGCAAAGGCCTGAGGGGTGTAGAGAGAACTATAGTACAGGGTACTTGAAGCTTTTAGCTTCAAATTTTCAGATCAGGGAAGATACAGAAATGTGACTACCTAACTGCAGTTCAACCAGGTAAGTTCATTTTTAACTGTATGTGTAGAGAGTGATTTTAGGAATAAGAAGGATTGGTTTCTACCCAGTATTAAAAGTGGTAAAGAAAGAAACAGAGAAGACAGCTAGGTTAATGCATACGTTCGCTCTTTACCTAAATTGTTTCATGTTACCGTTGCCACAAAAACAAGAGTGAAGGATTATCAGCATTTCTAGAATTAACTATCAAAAAATGCATAGTCCACAACTTTAAATCTAGTTGACTATAAAATTCTTTGTTGTAAAAAATAGGAAGCAATAGAAACCTAGTCAATGTGCATTCCTTTTCTCTAATGTTCTTCAACCATGTTTAACAGCCATTATCCTTTCAATTGTCTGTAGACAATAGTGTCAATGAAATGAAAATAGTTTGAATAGGTACTAAAGAGTAGACTGTAAAATAATAACCTTTTACAAATGGTAATAATAACATCCTCAAAAGCATAGCAGATTGCTTTGCTTCTCATAAAATCAGGACAAGAAGAATGCTATTCTCTTCACCCTCCAGAGAGCTCACAAGGTGGGACTCTTGCCAAGACAATTCAATGTGCAGGAAGTCATTTTCCCAAGAAATTTCAAAAATATCATTAATTGATTTTTATTTTTTACAACGATTTTAAAATATTTATAAGGCTGCCTGTATCTAGTAGTTTAAACTGACTTTTTTTTTTCCTAATGCAATACCAGCTTTTAAAATATCCTTCCTCTCATTGGTGTGACAAAGGAAAAATCCAGCCAAAGTATTTTATTCTTGCTTAACCTTGAAAGATAGATGGTATGCTCAACGAAAAAAAAAATCTATTACTTAATTAGTTTTATAGTATTTGCCATCAAAACAGAATATATTTGAAATATAGGCCAAAAAAGAAGTAACAAAAATACACTTTAGAATTATAAAGAAGAATGTTAGAGGTTCTCTGAAAGTCAAAGTCAACTTCTTCACTCAAATTTCTGCCAAAGGATATACATGTTCAGTGGAAGCTGTGACCTTGTTTGGCTATTTGTTCTCTATTATATTTAATTTGAAATGCGGTGTTGTTGTTATGTGCCTCTGAGTCCCTTGCGACTCAGAGAGACCCTATGTACAACAGCCCTAAACTCTGCTCTGTCCTGTGTCCATCGCAGTGTCTCCAATACACCCATCCCGACTACCCCAGTCAGTGAATTAGTCCACCTCATATAGGGTCTTCCCCTCCTGCGCTGTCCCTCCACCCTACCAAGCATGATGTCCCTCTTCAAGGACGGGATCCTTCCTTGCAACATGTCCAAAGTATGTGAGACGAAGCCCCAGAATCCTTGCCTCCAAGGAGCAGCCGGTTTAACTCTCTCCAGGATGAACCTGTTTGTTTTCTTAGCAGTCATCAATTCTCCTTCTGTCGTCCCTAGTCATTGTCCAACTCTCTGATGCATAATAAGTGATTGCAAAGACCATGGCCTGTATCAGAGGTGCCTGAGTCTCCAGAATTTGAAATGCAGTTTCAATATTTTCCCAAAGGTATTAATTATATAGTATGAAATCTCTTGTGGCATAGTGCATAAGGAGCCATCCTGCTAACCCAAAAGGTAGGTTCTCTAGTGGTTCAAATCCACCAGCTCCTCCAAGGGAGAAAGATGGGCAATCTCCTCACTTGTGACTTACAGCCATCTTAAAATCCACTGGAAGATCAGCTTGAAAGTGACTACAATGAGTGAGTATAAGTTAGCAGATGTATTAATTTTTAAACTTTTCAACTGACAGCTTAATGGGGGGAAATGCAATTTAGGTAATAGCTAAAGAAACAAATAATTTTTGGGTGGTGTGTTAAATTCTTTATTTGGGAATATAATAATTGTTATTGAGTGGTCTTCTAGATAAAGAGGTTGCTTGATGAAGTAAAAGAGGTTTCTCAGATGTCACATGGCTTCACAGGACCTATTTTAGAGATTCTCTTTTTAAGCTCCTATCATAGCTATAGAAGATGAAGAAGCTGAAGAAAATAAGAACTCGCACACAGAGTAAAGCAGATGCTGAGGACTGAGACAATGAAGAACAGCTGAATGAAAGGACAGCAAATGGTAGAATGAATAGGAAAAAAAGTGGAGGGTGGGGAAAGCAGTACTTGGCTTTTGAGGGTATGCAAATACTATCATTTAGACCAGCAATGTCCAATATAACAGTAATTGTACATATGTAGCTACTTAACTTTAAATAAAAAATAATTCAAACAAAAACGTATTTTCTCTGTTGCACTGGCCACCTTTTAAGTTCTTATTATCCATGTGGTTAGCAGTATCACTGGAAAGCAGGGATCCAGAACAACTGCATTATCAAATAAAGCTGTTGGGGAGTGTTGTTTTAAAGGCAGTGAAGTCATATCCACTGTTACTCATAAAGCAGAAGACCAACTTGATTAAAAGTGTGCTTGATTTTAAAAAGGTAACTCAGACAGTGTGAGGAGTTGGCTTAGAGGTGAGTGGGAGATGAGGACAGCCAGTAAAAGGTACTTGTTTGATGTCTGAACTTAAAACAATGGTTGTGAAGAATTGGAGAAAAAAACCTATTTCAGAAATTGTGGCAATGAATAATCAATAAAACTTCAGCACTAACAGTACCTTAAAACTGTGAGGAAGAAGAAAGTGAGGGCTGATCTCAGAAATGATTGGGAGCATGGTGGCATTTTTATGTGAAAGACAGTGAAGGAAATTATAGGAGTGGGAGTAGAGACGAATCTATTTTTTGACACACTGAGTCTGAGATACCTGAGGTTTACAGAGATGGGTTAGGTCAACAGGTCCTATACAAAATTTTTAATAATTTTATTCCCTTATGACGGATTTTTATTTTTAAATTGTACAAAGAGACTTCTAAACTTTCACATGACTTCTAAAGTTTTTGAAGTAGGCTAGACAAGATAGAAAAACTTAGGTTCAATTTTTAAAAAAAAATATGGAAAAATGGCTTAAGGTTTTTTCATTTCATTTACCACTAAACCTGCAAACAGGAAGTGCAAAGAAGGTTATATGCAAATTGAGGACAGCAGCAAGTGACTGCAGCTTTCCAGTGTTACCTTCGATTCAATGTCTGAGGGTGTCAGTGAAACACCCTGTGACATCACCAGGTCAGAGGCAAGAAAGTGTGGCCCTCAGCCTGGTATTATACTGTCCTGCAGTGGGTCCTCCTTAATAGCCCAAGGCTGGAAGGTTGGGGCAGTGAGACTGTGGGGCAGTCTACTTATTTTTCATGAGCTTTTGCTCTCACACTCTTTATTCCTATATCTTTACTTAGCATCCTACCTCACAAAGGAAAGAGAGGATGCTCCAATCTCCAATTTCAATGTGTGGGTCCTTCACTCACCCCCATCACTTTTACTTATTTTGCAGGATATCATCCCTAATGACTATTATTGCCTTACCAAATCACGTGATAACTATGATTAAGATCAGGGGGAAAGACAATGCAGGGAGGAATTTCTTCAAACTGAGGCCAATTGAAAACATTTATAAAGTATTTGTGGAAACTAGACAATCAATAATTGGGCAATATAGATTAAGGCACTGAAGATACAGAAAAGATTAATGAGCAAGTGTCCTAGGAGGCTAAGGTAGAGGAGTTGGAAGCACAGGAAATGGGCTAACCCCGGAGTGAAGTAAGGACTAATTTTTCACCATTAAAGAAGGAAATGAAGCAAGCACAGAGACTCTGGAGCAGAATGTATCTAACCTGGCTTCGGAGGGTTTGAATGCAAAAGAGATTAGAAGCAGCTTCTCCAGGATCAAGAGAAGCCTAAAAGAGCCTGAAACAAGATCCAGGTTGGTGCTGTTTTTGTTTTTAGGTACCATGAGGTCAGCTCTGACTCACAGCAGCCCTATGCGCACCATCTTTCACAGTGTCTGCTGTGCCTAGCCCATCTGTGCAGTCTCTGGGCTGCAAACTCATCTACATGGAACACTTGCAGTCATGAGAACACCAAAGAGCCAGATGCCATCCACCATTACCTGCTTTGTTGGACTCTAACGCCAAATTTCCATGTTTTAAATAATCCTTTGTTTTACTTTATTTTTATATACAGAGACATACTAATACATTTTCCACCATAGTGCTTTCTTTTCCACTTTATTTTCTCCTATTTCTTTAGATCATTGATATGTGACGACCTTAGTGGATATATGAAAATGTGAGTTATCTATCAGAAGTAATAAATATTTGCTGAATGCATGTAACTGTTATTATTTTTTCCATACCATGAAAACATGTGTTCATCTCAGATCTTAACCAAATTTCATATTCTCAACTGTAAAAGATCTTTACAATTTTTAGGGAAGGTCAAGTTGAATAAAAACCCTTAAAAAATGACATTTTAAAATGAAAACAGTACTATCTAAATATTTTTGATACACAATCCAAAGAAGACATAAAACCAGTATCACAATTTTTGGTACTGAGTGTCCCTCCCTTTTGATCGGGCTGTGTGTTGGAAATTCATTTGTAAATTGGATGTTAGGAATATAAAACATAATTCCTATTTGGAAAAGTGCTATAATTATATTTCCAGACCACTCATAAAATAAAATCTGAGGCATAATATATTTATGTAACCTTAAATTTTCATTAAAATTGTCTATTAAGTCATCATTTTTTCCTTTTAATACACATCAAGACACTTCTTGAACAAATACAAGTATCAGTATTGCCTCAGCTTAACTAATTCAACTCTGGGATCTAAGTTATAAAATCATGAGTCATTTTAGTCTCTCTTCCATTAAAAGGCAGAGAATATTTTAGAAAGACTTAGCATAGAATGGACAATGAGAACGGAAAGGTTCTAATGACAGGTTGAGAACACTTCAACAGAGAAGAGTGAATCTTAGTCCAAGGAAGAAATTTTTGTTTTTATATCATGTAAATTCAAAATAAATCAAGATGCTTCCTCACTCAATATGGCAAACAGAGACGAAAAGAAAATTACAGCTGTGAGTACAAGCCAACTATTTAGAAGTGCATGCACATAAAGGCCAAAACAATATCTGCAATAAACTGATCATGGAGAGCGGAGGGGACAAGTGCCCATGTGATCACAGTATTGTCAATGGGAAATAAGTTGCCAACTTGTGGTTTTAATTGTCATGCACCATTTTCAGAGGCTGTACATCACACAGGAGGAGACTGGCCATCTTTTTCGGGCAGACTGGCTGTTAGATTGGAAAGGTTTCTTCAGTTTAGCAATCCAGATCCTTACCACTAGGCTTCCAGAGCTCCCTACAGTAACTGATTTCAGGTGAAAACAAAGTAAAACAAAGAGAGAAAGCTGCTATTCATCACAGAGATGAGGAGTGTAAGAGTCCTGGCCTGGAGGATGAGGTTCCACATCATCTATCAGTAGAAGAAAATGGGCCTAAGGTTCCTCTCCCTGCAGATTCTGAGAGTCAAGGATTGAGACACAAGAATGGGGTGAATCACCACAAGACAACTTGGGAATTTTTATGTTAGACAGACAGAATTGGCAGCGTGAAAAGAGGCCTAGACAAAGAAGATAAACTTTTCATTCCAGAGACAGGGAAAATCCCCAAGTAAGACAACATTTTCATGTAAAGGGCACTAAATGTGCATAAATCAGGGCCTGCCATGTCACCTCTGAATATGTGAAAATCAACTCTACCTTGATTTGTTTCAATATAATCTCCTTTTAAATAAATCTTCTAATGTGAGTAAGTGAAACTGATATGATTATCAATATTCAGGCACATTTTCTCCTGCCTTAATTTGGCATAACCTTGTATCAAATTTAAAAAATTCAATGAATCAAGATGTATATATACAAATACATTCTAAAGCAGAATGCCACATTACTTAAGCATGTATGCATTTATATGAAATGTAATTATAATTTATAAAGGTGAATTATGCAGCAGTGGCATTCACTTCCTAAATAACATGCCTCTGGAAACTCTATGAACTTTGATAAATGTTAATAGTTATAGAGGGGCTTCAAGCCTTTTGTTCATAGTGTTGCTATGAGTTGTGTGCAACTTGAAGGCAATCAACAACAACGTTCAAATAAAATTTAATTGAAACAGAGAAGACAGTGAGGTTAATAGATAAGTTGGCTCTTTACATAAAATGTTTCCAGTTACCATTGCCACAAAAAAAAGGTGAAGGATTACCAACATTTCTGAAACTGACTATCAAATAATACATAGTGCATAATGTTATATCTAGGAGAAAAATCAATTCCTTCGAATTCTGGTTTTGGAAAGAGTCTTGGACATAGCATGGACTGCCAAGAAAACAAATGAGTCTGTCCTGGAGGGGGTGAAACCAAATTTCTCATTGGAGGCTAGGATTTTGAAGCTCCATATCACATATTTTAGGCATGTGGTGAGAAGACACTGGTCCTTGGAGAAGGACATCATGCTTGGAAGAGGGGAGGGACAGAGTAAAGAGGAAGACCCAAGATGAGATGGATTGATAAAAGTAACTGGGGCAATTGGATTTGGTGTGTCAGAATTAGTGAGACTGGCTTAGGGCAGGGTTCAGAGCTGCTGTAGATCGCACGTGACTTGATGGCACATAACAACCCCAGTATAAAGAACTGAGACTATATTAAAGTGAGTGAATATAGTTATAGATAAGAAAGACATAGTCTCTGTCATCTTGTAACTTAAAATCAGCAACAAAATAAGAAAACAGGAAATTACCATAAAGTTTGAGATGTTCTGTGACAGGGTAAGTTGAAGTTGCTATGGTATCACATAGAATACTGAGGAAACTTTAAAAAGTCAAGTCTAAGTACAGATTCAAAGTATGAGGATCCTAAAGTTGGTCAGATAGAAGAGAAATGGGAAAAAATTTCAAATAGAACATGAAATGTTAGAATTCCTTAAGAGTGGTTTATTCCTGAGGGAGGATGCTTTGGAGAGGATCAGGAAAACATTCTTAAAGGCAATTCTCACTGTTGGTTGTAAAACAAGCAACAACTGGCTCTTTGGTATCACCATAATAATCTTAATCCCACTAAGATAGTTGTCCCTTGCTTTAATGGCTCAGAAGAATATTCCAATGTTATGAGCAGTTTTAGTATGTTGTTGTTGTTATGTGCCATCGAGTCGTTTGTGACTCATAGCGACCCTATGTACAACAGCCCTAAACTCTGCTCTGTCCTGTGCCAATCTC
>NW_006399847.1:3878199-3880008 GCF_000299155.1 Elephantulus edwardii
TGACCTATGCCCCCATCACCCCAACTTTTTAGGTTCTCACTAGATCTATCTTAATTCCTTCACCCTCTGCCTTCACTCACTAAACTCTGTGACACCACGTTTTGCCCCCTCCCCACCCACTGGACCCTGCTCCCTCTCCTTCTCTCTTTGGAATTTTATCCACATCTTACTAATTATCCTTCTATTTTTATAATAATAATTTTATGCAGTATGTGTCTTTATCCTTTTAAAAAAATGTGCAGCCAGAGTAATCGTTGAAGGCAAGGTTGGTGAAGCTTTTCCTTTCACACTTTTGCATGTTGCTAGGAATGACTATTCTTTGGGAAAGACTACCATACTTGGAAAGGTGGAAAATCAGCAAAAGAGAAGATTCTGAATGAGATGGACTGATGTTGCAACTGAAGCAATAGACTGAAGTATATCAGAAATGATGAGGATGGCACAGGATAGGACAGGGTTCAGATCTGTTGTTCATAGGGTTGATATGACTCAACAGCATCACCAACAACAATAACATATTTAAAAATTGGTTTGAAATGCATTTAGACACTACAGTTGGAAACAAAATGACTGATTATTAAAAGTCACCAAGAGGACTAAATTTCTTCTCTTTCTTCTGGACATTATCAACTCAGTATTTGATTTGTGAAGTTGCTGCTATAGAATCTTGCTATTGGCAAGAGAATGAAGCACTACACTGAGAATGATTGAGCTAAGACTGGTATAAAGAAAAAACGAAATAAAACAAACTGGAATCCTGATGGTTTGCGACCAGAGATCACTCTAACCTTTGGAAGTGTTTTGTGAAATAATCATTTCCTTACTGGTTAAGAGTGTTTGCAGGAGAATATTATTTTATTTGTAGTGGGAAGTATCATACTTAATAGATTAGGGAAAGACTAATCAACAACCTACATTATGCAGATGACACAACCTTGCTTGCTGAAACTTAGGAGGACCTGAAGCACTTGCTGCAGAAGGTCAAAGGACTATTGTTTTCAACATGGATTGAAACTCAACATCAAGAAAATAAAGATTCTCACAACTGGACCAACTGGCAGCACCATGAGAGACAGAGAAGAGATTGAGATTGTTAATGATTACAGATTGCTTGGTTCCAAAATCAACATTCTTGGCACCAGCACTCAGGAAATCAAAAGATGAACTGCACTCAGAAATTCTGTTGTCAGGGGCCTCTCCAGAGTACTGAGAAGCAATGATGTCAGTCTAGAGACCTGATCCAGGTCATGGTCTTTGCACTGCTTGTTATGCATTAGAAAGCTGGACAATGACTAAGGATGACAGCAGAAGAATTGATGCCTTTGAGCTGCCGTGCTAGAGAAGAGTCTTGAATATACCATGGGCTGCCAAGAAAGCAAATAGGTTTGTCCTAGAGAAGTTGAAACCAAGTTTTTCCTAGGAGGCTAGGGTTTTAAAACTCTGTCTCACAAACTTTAGGCACCTGGCCAGGAGGGACTGATCCTTGGAGAAGGACATCACTGTTGTAAGGATGGAGGGACAGTGCAGGAGAGGAAGACCCTGGATGAGATGGACTGATACAGTAACTGGGGCAATAGGAGTAGGCATGTCTGAGTCAGTGAGACTGCCTCAGGACATGTCAGGCTTCAGCGCTTTTGTACATAAAGTTGCTATGAGTTACAGATGACTCAATAGCACTTAAAAACAACAACAATTACAAGTCAGGCAGAACAGAAACCTTAAAGACAGAAAAGTCACATGGATAATGACTGGCTTCTCACCTCTAAAGTGCTCAGATAACAAACAATATGATAATTTTAATTTTTTAAA
>NW_006399847.1:3880763-3883542 GCF_000299155.1 Elephantulus edwardii
CATGCAAGGTAGAGGTGAAGTAAGGAACTGCTTATGAGGTTTTCCGTCCATTCCAACAACTAAGAAATAGTGAGAAGAGTTGGGACCTCAGAAGGCTTTTAGGACTCTGTGTCCAGGAGAAAATGAATATACTTACCAGTAATGTTAATGCTCACCCACAGCTCTTCTGGGAGGATCTAAATCATTATTCTTTTAAAAGAACATATCTGAGGTATAAGGTGAAGGATGAAGTGTAGGAAGACAGGTTCAAGGTCATAGTAACCAATCAAGATCAGAAGGGAGCTTTCCCTAAGACACTGGGGGGAAGAGTTGAAAATGGGAGAACAGAAGATAAAGTCCAAAAAACAGTTTTTCATGCTTACTCTATGTGCTTTGGTTTTTAGACGAGCAAGGCAGCATTATTTTCCTTCAAAAGCTTCAGTTTCGGAATTAGAGGAGATAGATACCTAAGAGATAGATTAGTATAGTAAAATGATTGTTTTTCTGAATATTACACACTGGGTGCTGGGGGATTCCTTATCAATATCCTGAGGGAGGAAGACTAAATGGAGGGTAGATCTTTAAGAAGAGAGGACACAGATATCACGGACATCTCAACTCTCCAATCTCCTACCAACTCTTGCCATTATTCCAATGAGGCTTAAGCTCTACTCAAGCATTAAATTCCCGTCAGGAGTCAAACTTGAACTTAAAAATCTACTTCTTTGGAAAACTTTTCCTAACCACCTGGACTCCTTCCAGTCATTTCCATGGCACACTCTACATTCTCCATCACTCTGTATTTTTATAAGTAAATCCATTTCCTATCCATATCCTTCGCTAGGCTGGGTGACACCTAGCTGATAGACTTCTCTATAAAATATAGAAAATTCAAAAAGTTGTTTGGTGACTATTTAATGAATGTAAAATGCAAAAATGAAGAATCATAAAATAATAACCAAAGCAATTCTACACTATTCACATATTAATTTCACTGAGGTAGGATGTGGGTGAAAAGAAACAAAAATCAGCTCCTGGAGTTACTGAGGTTATATTTTTCTTTGGTAGGTATGGACTTAGAAAATTGAACTCAAAAGTTATCATCAATGTTCCATATATGCTGGAGAAGAAGAGGGGGAAGATGCCACCATGTTAGAGTTAATATATGATTTTGTATTATACATGTCACTTCTCTAGAAAATAGGGTGAAGGGATTTTTTTTCTGATTTTTATTTTTTAAAGAGATTCTAGCCTCTCAGAAAACAGACACAAAATTGTGGAACTGGGATGTGGGAATATAGGGCATGAAGGTGACATGAGATCATACGTACAACATAGTCATTTTAGTCGACTGAAATTATGACAAACATGGTGACTCCAAAGATATTCTAGGCCTATGATGAGGTGGAGCTGCAGATGACAGGATATTTAATGCTAAGAATCAGTTATTAATGGCCTAACTATGAATGATCTGAAAGGAATATAACCATCTCTTCTATAGCCTCTAAAAGAGAACATATAGGGCTATAATCTTGAGTTAAATACCATTCAGTTTTTCATTATTAAATATTAGACAATTAACAAGGAAGACTGCTTTAACATTTTTTTTTCCTGGTAAAATATGTTGTTTAAATTTGGAAGGAGTTAGATTTATTCTTTATAAATGGCAAAAGATGATACTGTTGATATTCCATTAAAGCTCAGCAAAACCCACAACCTTTAATTGTATCCTGAGTGAAATATCCGAGATGGGTCTTAGTAGAAAATTGTCACAGAACCTCTTTGAAAGGTTTTGGGGTCAATCACTATTCCAAGCATTTTGTTCACAAATAACAGCAAATATGCTGCCGCAGAGAAACAGTGGTCAGAAACTTCCTGTCTTTGCCTGAGACAAGGATCAGGTAATTCTTCACCATTTAAAATCACTATTTAGGGAGGGCACTAGTGGTTTAGTTGGAAGGAATTGTGTGGCCAACCTGAAGCATTCAGTTGGAATCCATTAGCTTCTCCATGAGAGAAAAATGGGTAATCTCCTTCTGTGCCACTGAAAACCCACTGGGGGTTTAGCTGTGTGTCAATTCCAATAGTATGGTACACAATAACACAACAATAAAGATTACTATAGACAAGTGATAGGGAGATTTTCCTGTGAGGCAAACTCAGTCACTGTATTCGTAAGAAGGTGTGCTGCAATCCCCAAGGCATGTAGGTCGAATCCAGCAGCTGTTCTGCCAAGAGAAGGATGGACAATTTCATGATGTTCAATTTACTTCCTCTGAAAACCCGCTGGAGGGTCAGCAATAGGTTGGTTTAGGCATGATGCACAGCCACCAAAACAAGTTATACTTCAGCTTTAATCCTTTTTCTTCTTTCATGATAATTCTCTCATAACTTATCCAAGCATTTAAGAAAAGAATGCAAGGAAAGCATGTGGTAAGTTTGTAGTTGTTCTAAGAAAGACTTTTAACAAAATATGAATATATGCATGCTTTGCATGTATTTAAAAATGTACTTATTTAACATACTTCATATGCACTTCTCTTTCTGTGTGTTTCTTTTGCAAAAGCAGATATTCCCAATAGGAATCAAACATTTCCTTGCAGTGTTAGACTTTACAAAGGCTGAAATGCATACCACTTAACTCTGTGACAGAAAAGCAAGCAGGTGGTGTGATAGTGAATGGGCGGTACTGACAGGGAGGGCAAGGGACACTGAACTACAAATGGCACTGAATGTGATGGCTTCTCTGAGTCCTTCTGAATCACAGGACACTACCAAAGACACTCAGTTCTTTTTTTTT
>NW_006399847.1:3883642-3885471 GCF_000299155.1 Elephantulus edwardii
GTCTCCAACACACCCACCCCAATTACCGCAGTCACTGAATCAATCCACCTCATAGAGGGAGGGTCTTCCCCTCCTATGCTTTCCCTCCACCTTCCCAAACATGACATCTCTCTCCAAGGTTTGGTCCCTCCTTGCAACATGTCCAAAGTATGTCAGACAAAGCTGCAAAATCCTTGCCTCCAAGGAGAAGCCTAGTTTAAACCTCTCCAGGATAAAGCTAGTTTGTTTTCTTAGCAGTCCATAGTACATTCAAAACTCTTCTCCAGCACCACAGCTCAAAGGCATCAATTCCCCTTCTATCTTCCCTAGTCAGAGTCCAGCTTTCTGATGTATAGTAAGTGACTGCAAAGACTGTAGCCTGTATTAGTCTCCAGAATGACACCATTGCTCTTCAGTACCCTGGAGAGGTCCCTAACAGCAGACTTTCCCATTGCAATATGTTATTTTATTTAAGTATTAAAAAATATATTAATTTTGCTGTAACACGTATTATGAACTATCATATGTTTGCTGTGAATTCACTGTAAAATATATTATGAACTATAATTGCTGTGGAAATATATGATGAATTTTTGCTTAAGTTTAGAAATAAGAATATTTGTGAAAAAATTTACTAACAGTTTAACACGCCTAAACAGGCCGTACAGGCCCTAAAGCCCACTGACCACAGTAGGTGCAAACCCTTGAAAAGGAAATGTAACTAATAATAACTTGCTAGTAAGGCTACTAGCCTCAGAATGTGTGAATTCTGATAAGGAAATGTAACTTGTTACTGCCTATGTTGCTAAGAGAATGTAACTTGTAAATGTAAGAATAAGAAATATATTAGGAATCTGCTATGTCATATGTTAGAAATATGTTACGGTTAGAAATTATATTGAGTATTTGTGAAAATATACTGAACAGTTGATATGCCCAAACATGCACAAATAGGTCTCTAGTGGCTATAGTGCCTCACTGACCACAACAGGTGCGGACCCTTGATAAGGAGATATGACTGGTTACTGCCTGTGTTGCCAGGGAAACACAAGTAGTACTGAACACGTTAGGTCAAACACATATTGGTATTCAATATGTCCCAGCATGCCCCAGATGACTCACTATAATTTAAGGTGGGGAAGGAAGAGTAGATGTACTCTTTTTTTTGTGTCCAGCAAATCTCTCTCTGCACTTCACAATGAGATGAACAGTGAAGACTCAAAGGCTCTTTTCAGAGCCAAGAACTCTGGCCTATACTGATGGACATGAGCTACTGAGACAGTAGAGGATTCTTCCCACACTAATGGACCCTGGCTACATAGAACTGCTGAACTAGACGAGAACCTCCTGGCTACATTGAACTGCTGAACTAGTTGAGAACCCCTTGAATGCACCAATGACCATGTGAAGCAAAGGAAAGAAACGAATTAAGATCTCAGGGGTGAGTGAGTGTTCCCCACTGTTGATGAATCAATATGTTATGATGAATTTATGGAATTGCAATGTAGATAAATAACAGTTAACTGTTCAATGCTTGCTATGAATTGATTAATCAATATGTTGTGATGAATATATGAATTGCAATGTAAATAAATTGCCATTTTTGCTATGAATTAATAAATGAATCAATAAATTGTAATTAGCTTTTATAATATATCTATGAGTAATTAAGGCTCAAGCCTCATGACATTCCAGCCTCAAACCTGCAGTTAACAGCTGATTATGGAACATTTAGGAAATCCTATTAACAGACACAGAAAAATATCTTGAAACAATGGAAGAGCCTGTGGTAATGAAGGAAGAAGTTCAAGCTGCTCTGAAAGAATGAGTTAAAAACAAGGCCCCAGGAA
>NW_006399847.1:3898596-3906390 GCF_000299155.1 Elephantulus edwardii
TAGGGTCGCTATGAGTCGCAGGCGACTCAACGGCACATAACAACAACAACAATTAAACCATAATATTTTTAAAATTAGTATTAGTGTTATACTCCTGAGCGGCACAAATAATTAGTACTCATTCATTTACCTGAAGGTTAGTGGCTGACACATACTTTGAAGCCACAGAAAGTACTGACAAAGACTGCAGCTACCAAAACACGTTGGAGAATTTCTATTTGGGAAGACATGGGGTTATCATGAGTTGGAATCAACTCTATGGCATCAGGCTTAATGTATTCCAACCTTGTTTATTAATATCATTAGCAACAAAAATACAAGTATTCATTGTTTAAGGTTTTGTCTCGTACCTATTTTATAAGTCTGAAAGGAGAGAAAAAGCAAAGTCTCATTAATCTTTAATGCTTCAAAATTCTAGCTTTGTGTCTTACACTTAATTTAGACCTAAACAATTATAACTATGTAGAATGAACTTGGCTTTTAATTCATGAGCCTATAATTAAATATATAAGGAAACAGATACAAATTATAAATGATATCTCTAAGCACTGGCACATGGGAGAGAAGGCACCTTATGAAATAAAATAAATCATTTACTTGCCACTTAATCATCTATATATTTCTTTTAACCTGGATTTCCTCATTCAGCATAATTGATGTACATATGAATATTTCTGAAGTAAGTATGCTCCCAAGTTACAAAGTTTTGACTTAAGGATAAATTATATTAGCCCTATAATGGTATATACATTTTAGAAAATTGAACTGATCCTCATTTGCAACAAAATCTTCAACAAAGCCACCTTCCCTTGCTGTATGTGCGTTTTGAGACTTTTTTTTTTGCATTAAATAAAGGCTAAGAGGAATCATATGTATCTTCTCTGACTTACAAACATACTTAGAATGGATCTGGTTCATAATCCAGGAATTACCTTTAAGTGGCTTTCCTGAAAAACATTTTCAATGATTAAAATTGGGCTAAAGTACTTTAGATGTAATTTCATGCCTTAAACACTAACATTCAGATTAGTTTTAAGACATCATATATGAAAGCAAATGGCCATTTAAAGGACAATAAACAAGAATAGACCAAAATGGACATCAGAAGAAACTGAAATTTCTTCTTAAATAGAAAAAGTTAAAGGGTCTCTTATGGTTGATCATTCTGAGGAGTATATTCCTTAGGTGAGTGTTACTATTCCATTTACAAATCTATCTATTATTTGGCTGAAAGGCAATCAGTGTTTTGGGTGTTGGTTTAATTCCAAGTTTTAAGGGCATCTAAGAGTCATAGTTTCAAGGGTTCCACCAGTCTCTGTCAAAGCAGTAAATCTGACCTTTTAGGTTTGGAAGCAGGAGTGGCATCCACCTCTTAACAACATGCCTCCGAAACTCTATGAACTTTGATAAATGTTGATAGTTGTAGAGGGGCTTCAGGCCTTTTGTTCATAGGGTCGCTATGAGTTGTGCTCGACTTGAAGGCAATCAATGACAACAAGTATCAATTAATTTCCTTCAGCTATCTTTGTAGGAATTTTTCGGGTCTCTGGTTAGATTTATTCATAGACATTTTTTGAATGTCTTAAGGAAATTAAAGAAGACTTAAGTAAATGGAAAAAATATCCCATGTTCATGGGTTGGAAGACTTATGTTGTTAAGATATTCAAACTACCCAAAGAAGTCAATAGACTCAATGCAATCTCATAGAATAAAAATTCTAACAGCCTTATTGCTTATTTTGAGATGCTTTATTATTTCTTATTGTTGTAGCTGCTATCAATAAGGTGTGTACCAATAATATTTTGAACTAGTAAAATCTGTAGGATCTTGTCATTAGGTCCCATGGACTTGACTATGACTCATAACTATGAACAACTGATCTAAACCTTACCCTACCTACCCTGCCCCATCCTCACCAACTCGGATATGTTCAAGCCCATTGTTACAGCCACTGTGTCAATCCATTTTGGAGTGTCTTCCTCTCTTTCTCTGACCCTTTGTCTTTTCCAAAATTATATCTTTTACCAAAGACTGACAACATGCTTGAAGTATGTAAGAGGAAGACTCACCATACTTACATCTAAGGATCATGCTGGTTGCACTTCCTCCAAGGCAGAATTAGCCATTCTTTTGAAAACCCATGGGATATTCTATATTCCTCATCAGTATCACAGTTACAAGTCACCTAATCTTATTTGGTCTTCCTTATTCATTGTCCAGCTTGCAAAGGAAGCAACTGAAATTACCATGACTTGAACCAGGCACTCTTTAGTGTTCAAACCCAATTGCTGTTCATTAGTACTTTGGAGAGAGCCTTGGCATTATGTATTCCTCCTAGTGCAACACGTCTTCTGATATCTAAATGGCTGTTACCATGGGTGTTGATGGCATGGTTCTAAGTGAAATGAAATAATTGATCACTTCTATCTTTTCTCCATATATCATGATGTTGCACACTGTTGCAGTTGTGAGGGTTTTTGTTTTCTTGATGCTCAAATGTATTATAGATGTCTTGTTAGAAAAATAGAAAAAAGAAAGGGAAACTCATGAACAGAGGTCCTCAAGGACCCAATGAGGGTGGGATCCAGAGCACAGGATTACAGAGAGATAAGGATATGGAGAAACAGGCTAAAGAAGTAGGCCTCGCCTTTTATTTCATTTTAATTAGAGGAATAGACTCAGTAGGTAACTGTAGGTGCCTCTGATTTCAATAACTCAGTGGCTTATTTCTGCTGTTCACTTAATAGGAAGATATATGGGAGGACCACCAAGTCCTTGGCACTGTGATCGGCACTTTGAGGACACAGTGATTTATCAGAGAAGGAACCTGCCTCAAAAGAAATCACCATTTTAGCAGCAGAGTCAGAAGGTACACACTTCCTGTCCTAATATCAAGGCAATCTGTGATCATCTTATCTGTCCCTCACAGCTTGCAATAAGTACACTATATCTCTATATACCTTCATATCTCTCAGAAATGAAACTAATATTAAAATGATTCACCTTCTCTAATGTAATTGAAAATGGCAATTCTTCTAAAAGTTGACAAGTTGATGGATACATTTGTTATTAATCTAGCCAAGGGAATGGAATTAATTAACCTTGGCAGTGACTTGTAATTTGACCTTGGTCTAATCAGGCCAATTTTCCACTCTGCAGAACATGACTAATTACCTGGTTCATTTAGGTAAAGGACCCAACTGAACAAAACATAGAAACACATACCAGAATTTCCCTTTCATAATTAGGATCATCAAGAAATTATTATTTTTATGTCTTTCCTCAGATAAGGAAATGCATTTTAAATGAAAATGATGCTATAAGCCCACAAATAGGGAAAGAGATAAATGAAAAGTTCAAGCTAATTTATTAGGGCAGCTGAAATTTATTTCACTCTAATATAAAATGTATTCTTCTCATCTTTATTTTGCTTCATAGTATTTGACATGAACTTAAAAATTACAAGTTAATTTTTGTGTATTATCCTATGTAGAAAAGAGAAAATCTAGAAATTCTTCTGACACCCTTTGAAATGCTTTCATATGCATGAAATTTTACTATATAGATTTAAACATTAACTTTTCCTGAGAAAAAAACTCCAAAACAAACCCCCAACTGAGAGATTACACAAGAACATATCTTAAAACAAAAACTATTTATGGAAAATTCTATGCAGCATTTATGTAGCTACAAATTCTCTGTGTCAATTTAAGACAGGTTTTACATAAACTCCAGGATTTTCAAGAGAAAGAGTGTGTGGCAGATAACTAATGAAGTTCACCAAGTCTCATTATTTGAACAATACATTTCAGAAAATCTAGGTTTCTCTCACCCTGGATGCTAGTTTTTTATTGATTTGTCAGATGAAGTGGAAAGAGAAATTATTTGGGAGTAAAGTAACCATTCTACACCTGTATTTCTGATTCTATTTGGCAAGTTAAGAGGATATTTCCCCTCTTCATTAAAGCAAACATTTCCTTTCTTCATTAAAGCAGACTCGTTCATTTACTAGCCAACAATAAAGTGGGCCAACACTGATTTGGAGCATCCTCTCTGAGCCAAAGATATTGGCAGATTTTCAATATTCAGGTAAATGGCTTGGTTTATTCTGAAAGCCAGCATTAACACAGCTTCTACAACAAAGATACAATGATAGCAATGTCACTCCTGCTTGGGTTGGCACCATATAAAACTTTATATTTGTCCCAGCAACAAGATACTGTCCTTCTCCTGTGGCAAAGCATGAGCTTATATGGGCTTGCGAAGGAAGGTAAACACAGGGGATATACTAGAACAAGTTTAGTGGTTAGACCAAAAAAGTAGACCAAAATAATAGTAAATCAAAGCAGCTCTAGAATACAAATTGCATTATTTGATAGAATTCATCGTACCAACTGATCTTAAAATTATTCCAGGTTCATCTTCATCCTTTAAAATCTGTATCATGTTTATGTTTACACTTTTAAAACTAACAAAACCATATATAAAAAACCATATACAAACCATGCACACTTCTATAGGCATATTAATGATTTCTCCCTAGTTATCATTAAGTTTTTAGTGATTTGATTCCAACTCATGGTAAGTCTTCTGTGTATCACAGTAAAACTGTACTCAACTGAGTTTTCCATGACTGCTTTTCAGATTTTCAATCTCCTCCCAATGATTTACAACCTCTGAAAATCTGCTAGTGAAAATCAGCTATGAGTAGGGTTAACTTGACAGCAAGCAATAGGTTGGGTGTTTGGTTTTAAAAATTAGCTCACCAGTGACATCTAGGGCAAGGTTTCACATGTTAGTCATTGGGTCCCTATGAGCAATAATCACCTTCATAGCACTGAACAAAAACAGATGTATACAGCTGGACTCTACGAAGATGAGTGTGCCTTCAGGTTTAAAGGAAGACTCATAAATAATCTGCATTATACAGATGACACAACCTTACTTGCTGAAAGTGAAGAAGACTTGAAACACTTGAAACATTCCTTCAAGATCAAGGAATGCAGCCTTCAATATGGATTGCATCTCAATGTCAAGAAAACAAAGATTCTTACCACTGGATTAATAAACCACAACATGATAGATGTAGAGGAGACTGAAAATGTCAACAGCATAATCTTGCCTGGATCCACAATTTATACCCATGGTACCAGTAGTCAAGAAAGAAGGAGATTCATTGCACTGAGAATATCTGCAGTTAGGAACCTCTCCAAATTATTAAGGAGTAATGATGTTATTTTTGAGAACTAAGCTGCATCTGATTCAGGCCATAGCCTTTTTTTATTACTTGCTATGCATCTGAGAGCTGGACAATGAATAAGGATGACAGAAGAATTGACATCTTTGAGATGGGTGTTGGAGAAGGTCACTGAACATCCCATGGATGGCCGAGAGAATGAACAGATATGTCCTGGAGATGGTGCAGTTGGAATGCTCTTTGGAAGCAAGAATGATGAGGTTTTCCCTCACTGACTTTGGACATGTTGCTAGGAGGTGCTATTCCTTGCAGAAGAAAATGATGTTGGGAAGGGTGGAAGGCTGGAGGAGGAGAGGAAGACCCTCAACCAGGTGGACTGACACAGTGACGGCTGCAATGGGTCACTATGAATCATACCCAACTCAAAGACACCTAACAACAACTATTAAAGTACTTGAACCTTAAGAAAAAACACAAATAAAACACTTCCACCAAGTTAAGATTAAGGAGACATGGTATTGTTTCATTTAATAAAATTTTTTAGGAGAATTATGGAAATTAAAAAAAGGATTGAGCATACAATGTTGTTATTGTTTTGTTATGTGCTGTCGAGTCGTTTGCGACTCATAGTGACCCTATATACAACAGCCCTAAACCCTGCTCTATCCTGTGCCAATTGCACTGCCTCTGACACACCCATCCCGATTACCCCAGTCTCTGAATCAATCCACCTCATAGAGGGTTTTCCCCTCCTGCGCTGTCCCTCCACCCTCCCAAGCATGATGTCCCTCTCCAAGGACCTGTCCCTCCTTACAACATGTCCAAAGTATGTCAGACGAAGCCCCAGAATCCTTGCCTCCAAGGAGTAGCCTGGTTTAACCCTCTCTAGGATGAATCTTTTTGTTTTCTTGGCAGTCCATGGTACATTCAATACTCTTCTCCAGCACCACAGCTCAAAGGCGTCAATTCTCCTTCTATCCTCTCTAGTCATTGTCCAACTCTCTGATGCAAAACAAGTGATTGCAAAGACCATGGCCTGTATCAGGCGCACCTTAGTCTCCAGAGAGACACCGTTGCTCTTGAGTACTTTAGAGAGGTCCCTAACAGCAGACTTTCCCATAGCAATACTTTTTTTTTTTTATTTCCTGGCTGCTGGTGCCAAGAATGTTGACCGTGGAGCCGAGCAAACTGAAGCTGCGAACAATTGTTGATCCTCTAACAGGTTTTCAGAGACAGTAAATTACGTGAAAGGAAACTACTCATCTTTCTCCCTTGGAGCAGCTGGTTGATCCAAACTGTGTTCGTTTGCACTGGAAGCACAACTCCTTACCACTAAGCCACCAGAGCTCCCTTATAATATCGAGTTTTCATATATTGTCATTCCCTACGATATTCTCCTATTATTAATATCCTGCATTGGTATGATGTATTTATTACAACTATTGTTCCAATAAAGTGAATAATTTATATAAGAGTTCATTTTTTGTGTTGTAGATCTTGATATTTCATGTGTCCATCATTACAGAATTATATAGCAGAATTTCAATATGCTTTTCCTTGTTTTTTATGGCCTTTGCAAATTTGAAGAGTATTCGTCGATATTTTGTACAATATGCCTAAACTAAACTAAAATGCCTAGCTTGTCTATTATTATGTTCATGATCAGACTTAGGTTGATGGCGTTGAGGGGGAAATAACACAATTTTGAAGTGTTCTCCGTATATCAAATCAGGGAATATAGAGTATCAATGTAGTTTAATATTGTTAAATTTAACCAGTTTTTCTTCCCTATGCTTATTCTATCTGTCCTTGTTGTTATATATTTTGTTGTTGTTGTTTTTGAGTACCATAGAGTCAAAACCAACTCATAGCTGAACTTCTGGCAGGTTTTCAGAGAAAGCTAATTGCATAAAGAGATTACCCATCTTTCTCCCAGGGAGCAGGCTGGTAGCCTCCTACCCCGCGCTTTCAAGAATGCTCAAAATCACTGGCAGTAAGAGAAATGCAAATCAAAACCACATGAGATACAATCTCACTATGTAGCAGTGGCAAGATTAACAGGACAGCAAGTAATAAATGTTGGAGAGGATATGGAGAGATAGAAACCTTTATACACTTTTAATACCACTGTAAAATGGTACAACCACTCTGGAAGGCAGTTTGGCATTTCTGAAAGCTGAATATAGAAATTCCATATGACCCAGCTATTCCACTGCTTGGAATATACCTAGTGAAAAGAAGAACTGAGGCAAAAACTGAGATTTGTACACCAATGTTCATAGCACTGTTATTCACCATCGCAATAATGTGAAAACAAATATCCAACCACAATAGAATGGATTGAGAAATTATGGTACATTCATATGACAGAATATTATGCAGCACACAGGAGCAATGATTTTGTAAATCACGCTATAACTCTGGAGGGACTGAAGAGCATTATGATAAGTGAACTAACTAACTTAGTTCCATAAAGACAAGTACTGTATAAGACCATTATTGTAGAAATAGATAACTAGTATGAGGATCTAACCGGGGGGGGGGAAGCAGAGGGGCATGGGGTGGTAATTATAGGGTCACACAGTTCGATGTGTGGA
>NW_006399847.1:3906571-3913896 GCF_000299155.1 Elephantulus edwardii
AGACAATGAGCTGTTATGTAAAAAACAACTCACTGAGACTCTATGAACAATGGCTCTGGCACTTGCTCTCTCCTGAGCTAATATCACCAGCTCTGACATACCTGACCTCAAGCCACAGTCATTGACAGTCTCAATCCATTTCATCCAGGGTCTTACTCTCCTGTGCTACCCTTCTAAGCATGACATACTTCTCCGAGGACTAGCCTCTCATGGCAACATGCCTGAACTATGTGAGAAGCAGCTTCAAAATCCTTGCCTCCCAGAAACAAGTTGTTTCACTCTTTCCAGGACAGACCTATTTGTTTCTTAGCAGTCCATGGTATATTCAATATTCTTTTCCAGCACAACTCAAAGGCATTGATTTTTCTCCTGTCATCTTTATGTATTGTTGAGCTCTCAGATGTATAACAGCAGAGAAGGCCATTGCATGGAGCAGGCACACTTTACTCTCTACACTGATATCATTACTTTTTCACAATCTGGCGAGGTCCTTGACAGGAGATTTTTCCCAATGCAACTCATCTTTTGATTTCCTGACTGTGGGTGCCAAGGGTGTTGATTGTGGATCTGAGCAAAGTGAAATTGTTAACAACTTCAATCTTTTCTCCTTCTATCATAATACTGCCAGTTGGCCCAATGGTGAGAAATTGTCTTTTAATATTTTTATACAAAATTTTGTTTTCTTGATGCTGAGATGGAATTAATATTGAAGGCTGTAGTGCTTGCTTCACCTGCAGAAAATACTTCAATTCTTCCTCAGTTTTAGCAAGCAAGGTTCTGCCACTTGAATAATGAAGATTTCTGATGATCATCCAATTTTGATGCTACATTCTTCTTTATAAAGTCCAGCCTCCCAAATATTCTGTTCAGCATATAAACTGAAAACTATGGAGAAAGGATACAATCCCGACACACTCCTTTTTTGATTTTGAATCATGCTTCCCTTGCTCTGTTCTTATAACAGCTTCCTGCTCTAGCTACAAGTTTCGGATGAGCACAATCAAGTATTCTGGGGCTGTCATTCTCAATGACAGCTACAATTTTTTGTGGTCCACATAGTCAATAAATGACTCTGCATGGTCGATCAAACACAAATAGACATCCTTCCGACACTGTCTGCTTACGGTTAAGATCCATCTGACACTAGCAATGGTATCTTTAATGCCATGACCTCTTCTAAATCCACATCTGTTGATGTATTGTTCTAGTTGTTTTTAAATAATCTTCAAGAAGATTTTGCCTGTATGTGATATTAGTGATACTGTTTGATAATTTCCATATTATATTGTATCGCTTTTTAATTCAGTGTGAACTACAGTGGAGGGTAGGGGAATTAAGTTCTGCCTTCTGGAAGATGAGTGTGTTGTTAAGTCATAAGGTCATCTCTGATTCATAGAATGAAACAGTCCCCAGCTGGTTCTGGGTCATCCTCACAATCACAGTCATACATGCTTGAGCCCATGTTTTAAGTATTTGAATCAATCTATCTTGATGATGATGTTTCACATTCCTTTGACCCTCTATTTTACCACATATGATAACTTTCTCCAGGGACTGGTCTCTCCTGATAAGATGTCTAATGTACCAGAAACTAAATGTCAACATCCTTCTTAAGAGCTGCTTGCTTTTTTGGCTGCACTTTTTCCAAAATAGATTTATTTGTTCTTTTGCCAGTCCCTGGAGTATACGTTTTTCTTTGCCAACACCATAATTCAAAGACATCAAATTATCTCCAGTCTTCCATATTTATTGTCCAGTTTTCCCACATATATGTTGTTGTTGTTATGTGCTACCGAGTCACCTATGACCCATAGCAACTCCCTGTACAATAGCCCTAAATCCCGCCCTATCCTGTGCCAATCTTATTCTCTGATACACCTACCACCATTACCTCAATTACTGAATCAATCCATCTAATTGAAGGTCTTCCTCTCTTGCGTTGTCCCTCCATCCTCCCAAGCATGACGTCCCTGTCCAAGGACTGACTCCGCCTCACAACATATCCAAAATATATCAGATGAAGTTTCAGAATCCTTGTCTCCAAGAAGCAGCCTAGTTTCACCATCTCAGGGATGAACTTGTTTGTTCCCCTAGTATTCCATGGTATATTCAATATATTCAGCTCAAAGGCATCAATTCTCCTATCATCCCTAGTCAATGTCAACTTTCCAAAGCATACCAAGTAACTGCAATCAGGAGCACTTTAGTCTCCAGACTGATATTGTTGCTCTTCAGCACTCTGGAGACGTCTCTGATAGCAGACTTTCTCATGAGGCAATTGAAAATACCACGGCTAGGGTCAGGCTACGTTAGTTCTTAGTCACATTTTTGTGACTTTTTAACACCTTTAAGAGATATTTTGTAGTAGATTTCATCTCCCCAAAATACATAGTTTGATAAATAGTACCTAAAATTATTCACATTACATTACAACCAACATAATGATTAATAATTTTCTGATTGAAGAGAGAAGATACTTTCTGATATAGCTAGAAGATAACACCAGAATCAACTAACAGCTGAATGAAAAAATCTGAGAAAAAGTATTGCCATTTCATTTTTATGAATAATATAGTTATTTTTACATATAATTTTTTCATTATTCTTATACTTATTTTAATATAAGGAAACAAGTGGTTTCTTTCTTCTGCCATTAGGGTGCTACATAATTTTTTAAAAATCACTTGATAAACATGGCTTCAATCCCAAAACACCTTAATATTCACCACCATTCAATCTGAGACTAATTTCAAATGTCTTCAAACAATTAAAAGCAAAAAACCTTTCCTCAAAATGTATGTAAATGTTCTTGCTTTGTTTTATTTTTTTACTTCTGTGGGTGGAAAATCAAATGGGCACTAAGTGTAATAGCTCCCAATGAACACTGCTAATGGTACCAAAAACATCTCAATAAAATATTGGAGGGCTTCCCAGATAGCAGGTTTTTAAGATGGCAAATTATATTAGCAGCAGTGGAATTCAATTCTAATTAGCCATGGCACTTCTATACACTTTAGAGTTGATGAAGTGCTCTTCAGACTAACAATTTTAGTAAGTTCTGTTTAAATTTATTATCTATTTCCATTTGACAGTAACCAAGGAAAACTTGTGATTCATGCAATAATAACAGCATAGTTCACATACTGTAAATTTTCAGTTTGTTCTTACTTCACACACGCATTCATTGCTGTCAAGTTAGAAATGACTCATAGCTGTCCTGAAATTGGTTTAAGAACCTGTAAATTTCATGGGAAGAAATTGTTCATCTCTGTCTCTCTTCAATCAAGTAGTGAATTCAAGGCATTGAAGAGACACAGCCTCGGATTAACAGTTTAACTCCCAATGTCTACACTATCATCTGTAGCTATTCTTTGCTGTCAAGTTGAGCACAACTCATAGCAACCCCATGAACAAAAGACCTGAACTCTTTTTATAACTATCATTGCTTCTCAAAGTTCATAGTTTCCAGAGGCATTATCATTTAGTCAAATTATTCTCAAAATCTCAAATCTTTCATCTTCTCTTTGGAAAACAACAGTTTACTTTTAAACACTGTTTTATCTTTTTAACTTTTGATGGAGAGAATTATATCAAATGTTAAACCTTTTCAATTTTGTGTCCTTTAAATTATCAAAACAAGTATTACTTTGGATCATATTTTGGAAATATTTATCATTTTGGATAAATGATAAATAAACAAATTTAAAGTCACTCAAATCTCATTACAAATTTACTGTTGCTCAAATCCTTTACTACTTACGGTAATTTGTAGAGATGCTGACACCTCTTTTCTCTTTTTATTCATAAAAATAAATCTCAATGAAAAGTTAATATGTTTACTGAAGAAGTAAACACAAAGCTTATGAGCTTATTTTGAATCCATTTTTTGGAGGGTATGGAGGCTATATAAACAAAACGCACGGCCATCAAGTTAGAACCAGCTCACACCTGGTTAACTGGCCCTGCAGCGGATATTCAGCATCTGTAAATCATACTGGAGGAGACTGCAATTCTGCCAAATTCTAACATGCTGCTTTTGGGTTGGCAGTGTAACTTCATACTCTCTAGGCCACAGAGCTATCTTTGTTGTTCTTGTTAGGTGCCTTCAAGTTGAGTACGACTCATAGAGACCCTCTGAACAAAAGATCTGAACCCTGTGCCATCCTCACACTTCCTGACACACAAGGGCCCATTGCCGCAGTCACTGTGCCAATCCACATAGTTGACCTTCTCCTTCCTTGACCTTCCACCCTTCCCAGTATCATGTCCTTCTCCAAGGAATAGCCCCTCCAAGCAATATGCCCCAAATATTTGATGAAACCGTATCATTCTTGCCTCCAAAGAGCACTCCAGCTGCACCCTCTCCAAGATATATCTGTTCATTCTCTTGGCCATCCATGAGATGTTCAGTGTTCTTATCCAACACCACAATTCAAAGGTGTCAATTCTTTTTCTGTCATCCTTATTCATTGTTCAGGTCTTATGTTCATAGCAAGTAATTGGGAATTCAATGGATTGAATCAGACCCACCCGAGTCCTCAAGCTGACATCATTACTCCTCAATAATTTGGAGAGGTAGCTCTAACTGTAGATTTTCCAAGTGCAATGTGTCTCCTTCTTTCTTGAATGCCAAGAGTGTTAATTGTGGATCCAAGCAAGATGAAGCTGTTGACAATTTCAATGTCCTCTCCATCCATCATGACACTTCCTATTGGTCCAGTGATAAGATTCTTTGTTTTCTTGACCTTGAGATGCAATTCATACTGAAGGTTGCATTCCTTGATCTTCTGCAATAAGTGCTTCAAGTTTTCCTCAGTTTCAGTAAGTAAGGTTGCATTACCTGCATAACACAGGTTATTGATGAGTCAACCTCCAATTCTAATGCCACACTCCTCTTTATAGAGTCCAGCTTCTCAGATAATTTGCTCAGCATGCAGACTGAATAGGTATGGAGAAAATACAATGCTGATGCACTCTCTATACGGGAAAATATTCAGGTCTGCTATCTATCATTTATTAAGTATTTCCTGACTTCTCCCTATATCACTGTGATTACTCTTCCTGAGCACACATGGACCATTTCTGTCTTTCTTTCTCACACTCCTTCTCAGGCTACTTTCCAGCTCACAAGAAGCTTATGTTCTTATATCAGTTAAGGAACCACTTCTGGCCAGCAGAAAGTGTGACATCTTGTACCCTCCTAATGACCAACATATATTGAGCAATCAGTAAAGAGCTATTAAAATGAATGTCTAAGATGAATTTCAAAACCTCAAAATGGCATGCTTCATGAAGAAAATTGCAAATTCACATTTTTTTAAAAAAAATGAAACCAAAATGGACTTTAAACCAATCAATCTAATCTCCAGGTGGTTCTGACACAAAAATAGAATATTGTAAAAGCTATGATATTAATAGGTATAAGAAATGGAATGATTTAACATAAAGTGGAAGAGATGAAATTATTGATTTAATGTTTTTTTATAAAGGCAGGTGACTTAGTCACACATTCATTTTTGATGGAGAAAATAATTAAATAAATATTTTGGGGGAAAGAGATTAGACAACTTTAGTGAAAACAAAGCAATGAATGTTTTGGATTATAAATGTGTAAGCTTAGTGGCAGGAATTAGTAGAACTTGACATGTATGAAATAATTTCATCTTTGCTTTAAAACCATGAGGTAGGCACTGTGGCTGTCCTCATTTACAGATGGGGAAACTGAGGCTTAGAGAATTACATTCCCCAAGGTCTAGCATAAGAAGATGGCTCCAGTATAAATTTCTTAACCCATAAGTGTTATTATAAAGAGTTATAGTTGTTGTTTTCCTATGGGGACCCTGGGCATAGCAAAAAGTTAATATGTTAAACTGCAAACAGAAAGTCTGTAGGTTCAAATCCATCCAGAGGTATGTGAAAGCAAAGGCCTGGGGATACACTTCCAAAAACCAGCCACTGGAAACTCAGGAATCATGGCTGTATTTTGACACTCGTGAGGCAGCCTAGAGTCAGAATCAGCTTCATGCCTATTATTTGTGTATTTATTGGCTCAGCTAAAGTGAGAAATTGTAAATTTGTTATGGCAAATTAAGACAGATCTTATATCCTCTCACGCATGTATTGATTAAATTATCATAAAATTCTTAGCTCAATGTCAGGGCCTAGGAGCTTATTGGTGAGACACTCTCTAGTAGTCTAGACACTGCTTTGGGGGAAAAATGTTTTCTGAGTTTAAGACAGATTAGGGCATGTTGAATACAATAACTATAATGTAAAGGAAATGTTGCTGTGGCTGAAAATATGAATAAAATGACAGACCAACAAGAAGAAAATAAGATTATCCAGCAGAGAATATTGTTGTGAGCCACTGAGTTGCCTGTGATGTATAATAGCTCAGAATGCCGTTCTATTCTGTCTCATCATTCTTGCCTCCAAAGAGCACTCTGGCTGTACCCTTTCCAAAATATATCTGTTCATTCTATTGAGCATAGATGGGATGTTCAGTGGTCTTCTCCAACACCACAGCTGAAAGGCATAAATTCTTCTTCTGTCATTATTCATTGTCCAGGTGGCAGATGTAAAGCCTGAATCAGACACATCTTAGTCCTCAAACTGATATCACTACTACTCAATAATTTGGAGAGGTCCCTAACTGCAGATTTTCCAAGTGTGATATGTCTTATTTCCTGACTGCTAGTACCAAGGATGTTTATTGTGGATCCAAGCAAGATGAAGCTGTTGACAGTTTCAAACTCCTCTCTGTCCATCATGATACTGCCTATTGGTCCAGTGTTAAGAATCTTTGTTTTCTTGATACTGAGATGCAATCCGTAGTAAAAGCTGTATTACTTGATCTTCTGAAACAAGTACTTCAAGTCCTCCTCACTTTCAGCAAGTAAGGTTGTGTCATCTGCATATCACAGGTTATTGATGAGTCTCCCTCCAATCCAGATGCCCCATTCCTCTTAAGAGTCCAAATTCTCTGATAATTTGCTCAGCATATAGATTGAACAGGTATGAAGATAGAATACAACCCTAACATATGAATATCATCTATGAAAAAAACAAAAGGTCATTCCAAAAACAGAGGAGAAAAAAATCAAAATCGATGTCAGAAGAGACTCTAAAGGTCACACTAGAATGTCGAGAAGCCAAGTCTAAAGGAAAACATGTTGAAGTGAAAAAGCTGAACAGATGGTTTCAAAAGGCCACTCGGGAGGACAAAGCAAAGTATTATAATGGAATGTGCAGAGAGCTGGAATTGGAGAATAAAAAGGGAAGAACTCGCTCTGCATTTCTCAAGCTGAAACAACTGAAAAACAAAT
>NW_006399847.1:3917376-3940022 GCF_000299155.1 Elephantulus edwardii
ACAACAACATGGGCAATATAGCGAGTGACTCAGAGAGCATTAAAAGAAAATGGAGGGAATACACAGAGTCACTGTACTAGACCGAACTGATTGATACTGAAAAACTTCAGGAAGTACCATATGAACAGGAGCCAATGGTTATGAAAGAGGAGATGGAAGCTGCATTAAAGGCATTAGCAAAAAATAATGCCCAGGAATTGATGATATATCAATTGACTTGTATCATTTAACAGATTCAGCCTTGGATGCGCTCACTAGGAAATTTGGAGGACGGTTATCTAGCCAAAGGATTGGAAGAGTTCCATATTCCCATTCCCAAGAAGGGTGATCCAACTGAATGTGGAAATTAGCGAACAATATCAATAATATCATATGTAAGCAAAGTATTGCTGAAGAAAAGTCAAAACAGGCTGGAACAGTCATAGAAAGGGAATTGCCAGAAGTTCAAGCATGTCCTAAAAGAGGCCATGACACCAAGGATATCATTGATGATGTCAGATCGGTCCAGGTTGAAAGTAAGAAATACCAAAAGAATGTCTATTTGTGCTTTAATGACTATGCAAAGGCATTTGTGTAAATCATGGCAAGTTGTGGCTGACAATGAGAAGAATGGGAATACCAGAGCACTTGATTGTGCTCACGAGGAACAAAAACCTGGATCAGGAGGATGTTATGTGAATGGAGCAGGGAGAAAATTATTTAGGATACTGCAGCCCTCATTTTTATTATTCTTCCACTTTTATTTAACAAACATTTGTTAGAAACCAACATACAATCAGGTTTCATATCTTTTTAAAAAAACCACAACAAAACAAGTTAGGTTTAATGTTCCCTCTGGTTCAGGCTTAGGGACCCCATAGAGGACACTAGCAGATTAGTCAAAACAGTGTTGTTTCTTTTACAGTCCCCAGAGGAAACTGATAAAGGCTAGTGAGTGGTAGAGTCTTATAACAGAGGAAGTCTTAATCAGCAAAATTCAACAAACAATGGCTTCAGGCTACTAATACTTAATGCAACTATCAAGATATTTGAAACTATGACCCTAATCTCCTTGTAATTTAGAGGACAGTTTAATTTGTTGCTCTTTCTATGGGAACATGCGCAATTCGTAATATAATTAACAATTTGCTCTAGCATATTCCCTTGAAAAAGAAGCTTTGTTAGTGCACCCTAGTGCTTAAGTAGTAAGAGTTCAGATGACTCTTGCAATCCCTAGCTGTGGGTCACTAGGAAATGACTTAATCTCTTTCAGATGCTTATATTGTCTACTTTGCTGATGTTATAAAGATCAGGAATATTATAAATTAACAACAAAATTTTATGGCCGACATTTTCTTCATGCATTACTAGCAACTAGACCCATCTATCAGACACAGTGAAGAATTTAAAGATTTCTTTCTAATTAACTCACATTAAAAAAATACACTGTGTTGTGGGGCATTCAAATTAAATATTAATAGTAAATGCACTTGAATTTTTTATGCATAATACTACCGGTGGAACTCTTTGGCCCACAGTATTGTGATCAAAAGAATAAATACACTATTTGTTGTTGTAATAATTGAAAGACCTTGTTATGTAACATTGTTAACACATTCAGCATATAATAAATGCTTTCAAATTCTTATTCCCATACCATGTCAAAGATTTGTTTGACTCCACTTTTGGTAAATTATTTAACACATTTTGATGAAAAGAGTACATAACTTTACTTTGAAGTATTATTGGTTTGTTGGGTTTTTTTGTCCTTTACATGCAAAGCAGAGGAACAGGATAGATTGGTATCTAGATAAATGTTATTATTCTAACCTTTTTTGGTGTCAAAGTAATACACAACCATTTTCATAGTCATGGTAGCTAACTACCCTAACTTTTAGGGGTCCTTTATCAGTCTTCCACAGTGCAAAAACAACATCTCTTCAATATTTTTGTAATAGCCCTTTGAATCTCTCTCTATAGATTTCTTTCTATATAGAATTGGTGCTACTCATAGTAAAAGATCATTACTAAATAATCTTCAAAATAGCAGGCAAAAATATCTAGAATTACAGGATTACAATTTATGGTTTTTTGTGTGTGTATGTGTGCATACCAACCATGCATTATGATATCAAGATTTATATTATGGATTAAATTGTTCTCCTCAGAAAGATACACTGAAGTCCTAATCTCTGATAAGGGAGCTCTGGTGGAATAGTATTTAAGGAGTTGTGCTGCTCACTTATAGCCCACAGCTCCACGAGAGAGAGATGAGAAACCAAATGAGCTGGTTCTGCCTTAGTGGTAATGGGTTAAGATCCCTAGTACCTTGTTGAAAATAGGGTCTTCGCAGATACTTCAGCTAGCCTGAAGTCAGACTGGAGTAAGGTGGGTCCTAACTCAATGTGAGTGCTGTTCTTAACAATCAGAGAGACACAGAGAGGCAAAGTAAAGATGGAGATGGAGATGGGGCTGAGGCTGAGGTTATGTTGCTACAAGCTAGTGAATGTTTGGACCTATCAGACTCTTATCAACAATCAGGAAAGATCATTCCCCTTGAGTCTTCAGAGAACACCTAGCTATAATAGTATATTGCCTTTAAACTCTTGGTCTTCAGAACCTGACAACACATTTCTCCACTTTTAATTCACCTACTGGTGTATTCTGGCAAGATATCAACAATGAAGAGTAAAAAAATGAAGAATATAACTTTTCAAAACTTCTTCTGCACACTAATAGCACATAAATAAAAATTCCAACTCTGAGAAGCATTCCCTATTCTGTTTAATTAAAATTAAAAAAATCATCAAAATGTTGTCAGGAAGTTATAAAATTGATATAAATTATAAAGCAAGATTTAGTCCATACTGATAATCTAAACTTCAGATATCAGTCTTTTGTTTTCTACTCAGTAAAGTAATAATGTTAGTCTTTGGGTTTTGGTTTAAAATGGATTGGAAGTACTATTTAGATTTTATTGATAATTTATGAAAGGTGCTATAGCAACGATCACATATATCATCTATTATAACTCTTACTGAACTGTTACAAAATTCAAATTCACTGCTGTCAATTCAATTCTAACTCAGAGTGACCCTCCAGTAGCTTTTTAAGGCTTTAAATCGTAATGGAAGGACACTACTCATATTTCTCCCATAAAGTCTCTGGTGTACTTGAACCCCCAGGACCACACACCATTTGGATTAGTGGTCTAACCCACTACTTGCCATGAACTGTATGCCACCAGAGCTACTGATACTTTGAAGGAGGTAATATTATTTTTTCATTAATGCCAAAACAGATTGAGAGAAACCTAACAGCACCGAGCATATCATACCTGAAATATTTTAAATGGTATCTGAAGATTATTTATGCAGTTAAAGGAGCCTAATGAATTTTCCAGCTGCATGTATAACATTATTGCAACATAATATTTTCATTAAATATTTGCTACACATAA
Source organism: Elephantulus edwardii (assembly GCF_000299155.1). Classification (NCBI taxonomy): domain Eukaryota; kingdom Metazoa; phylum Chordata; class Mammalia; order Macroscelidea; family Macroscelididae; genus Elephantulus; species Elephantulus edwardii. The sequence continues at coordinate 3,920,816 of NW_006399847.1, forward strand.
TAACTCATTTGATGTTTGTCATGGTCTCTGAAGCAATGTAATTACAAAGTGATTTATGGGAACATAACTTAGTTTAAGTTTAATAATTCCTGCTGTCACTAGAGTCATTCATTCATATTCTTTTTCAACTGCTTATAACAGATGCAACAGTTACTTCCTTTTTTCATTCTAAAATCATGTCTATTGGGATTGTTACTACAGAAGGAAACTTAGTTCTGGGTGACATAAACAAATACGTAATTTATTAGAAGTGTTTGGGAAAAGATGGAAAGAGATTAGAAAAGACATCTGTAGAGCTGCTGGACATGCAGAATCCCTGGACACGCAGAATCCCAGGACAGCATGAGCAGTGTGACCGTAACAAGGCCATGACTTGACTGTCCCTTCCAATCCTTCATCTTTGGCTTTACCCCTAAATTATAACTCCTAATAGAACGAGCTTTCAGAAGGATTTATCACTTCACCAAGACTTTTAGATGAGAGGAAATTCCTCAAAAGGAATCCATGTATTAAAACAAAAGGAGTAACAAAACAAATAAGAATGAAAGGACAAATTCTGCTGGGGATTTTTGGGGAACAGAAATGAATAAATTTTGTTCCTTACCTGAGTTCAGAACCAACATGCATAGGTAAGTAGGAGGGTAGGTGAATTGAGAAGATGAGAAGGAGAAAGGGAAGGAAGAAAGACAGATCAGTAAGGAGAATGTCACCACTTTAGCAGATGGAAGACTGGTAAGAGAATGGCAGCCAAGTTGGCCTGTCAGACTTAATGAGACAATTTCCCACACACAGACACTTGCACAGCTGGTGAGCTGCTCTCATGGATTAACCCCTGCCCAAAGGACAGCAAGGAGACCAGCCTGTGGTCTCTTTCTTGGCAGCTGAGTCTAAAAGGAAGGTTGGGCTAAGGCAGAGCTCAGTGTGCTTCATGCCTCCCCTAACCTCTCCCACAAAAAGCCATCCTTTTCCTAGCAAAAGGTGAGTGGCATCCTAGGGAGGGGTAAGTATGGGGTAAATGAAAAGGTTTCCAGCAGAAATCTCTACACATAAAATAAGAGTGGGGAAATGGGTTGGGAAAGTTTGGATTCCCCACCAAACAATATCCACTGTAGCTTTCATTCTCACACAGTATAAAATCTAGTAAAGAGCTAGATTGGTAGTGGTGTTCACTTCTCAGATATGGCCTCCAACAAGCGGTGGGTTCTCCCAAATAGAAGGCAAAATTTCTGCCACTGAACCAGAAATACCTCTTTGAAGAACAACTGAGAAAACAATAGCAATTTAAAAAACCCTCAAAACAAAGATAGCTACAGAGTTAATTCTGACTCATGGCAATGCTCCATTGAGTTCTGGAGGCTGTAAATATTATGGGGAGAAGAGAGTTCATCTTCTCTCACAAAGTAACTAATGGATTTGAAGCACTGACCTTCATTTTACTTTTATCTACAATCCACACCCTTGGTACCAGCAGTCAGGACACATAATGCACTGGGAAATTCTGAAGTCAGGGAGTTGTCCAAATTATTGAGAAGCAATGATGTCAGTTTGAGGATAAGGTGTGCCTGACTTAGGTCATGGTCTTTTAGAGTTAAATAAACAAGGATTATAGAAGACGAAATGAAACTTTTGAGAATAGTACTGAATAACGCATAATGCCTGGATTCCCAAAAGGATACACAGGTATGTCTTGGAGAAGGTGCAACCAGAGTACTTATTAAAGGTAAGGATAGTGAAGCTTCATTTCACATACTTTGGGCATGTTTGTAGGAACATGCATCATTGAAGAGGGATATCATGCTGGAAATGGCGGAGGGATAGCAAAAGAGAGGAAGAGTCTCAACAATATGGACTGACACAGTGATTGAAGCAATGGGCTCGAGTGTTGGAGACTCTGAGGATAGCAAGGATAGGAAAAGGTTCAGATCTGTTGTTCATAAGGTCAATAAGGGCTGTACTCTACTCAACAGCATCCAACAACATTCATAAGTGTCTGGAATGAAAGAAGTATAAACATAAAAAAGTTAACAGTAGCTTTCTAGGTGTTGTAAAATTAGCAGGAAGATTAATTTTGTTTCTTTGGGCTGCTAAGTGAAAGTTGGGTTTAGAAGAGGTTGTGGCACTAGGGATATTATTACCAATGTCAGATGGATCTTGGCAGAGAGCAGAGTACCAGAAGAATGTCTATCTGTGTTTTATTGGCTACGCAAAAGAATTGTACTGTGGATCACAATAAATTGTGGCTAACCTCAAGGGAAATTAGATTCTCAGGACACTTGATCATGCTTATACAAAACCTATACTTGGATCAAAGCCTCAGAATAGAGCAATGAAATACTGCATGATTCAAAATTAGAAAAGGAGTGTGTCATAGATGCATCCTGTCCCCATACCTTTCAATCTGTATGCAGAAAAGATCATTTGGGAAGCAGGGCTTTACAAGGAGGAATGTGGCTTCAAGATTGGAGGAAGACTCAATAACAACCTATGATATGCAGATGACACAATCTTGCTTGCTGAAACGGAATAAGATCTGAAACATTTGCTGCAAAAGGTCAAGGACTGTAGTCTTCAATATGGATTGAAGCTCAACATCAAGAAGACAAAGATTCACACAACTGGGCCAAGTGGCAGCATCATAATAGATAGAGAAGAGATTCTTAGTAATTACAACTTGCTCAGCTCCACAATCAAACTCTTAACCAGCAGTCAGGAAATCAAAAGATGAATTACATTGGGGAAATCTGCTGTCATGTACTTCTCCAGAGTGTTGAAGAGCAACGATGTCAGTCTAGATACAAAGGTGTGCCTAGTCCAGGCAATGATTTTCTCAATTACTTGATATGCTTCAGAGAGTTGCACAATGACTCAGGATGATGGAAGAAGAATCGATGGCTTTAAGTTGTGGTGCTGGAGAAGAATCTTGAACATACCATGGACTGCCCAGAAAACAAATCAGTCTGTCTTAGAGAGGGTGAAACCAAGTCTCTTCTTGGAGGCTAGGTTTTTGAAGCTCCCCCTCACTTACTTTGGGCACATGGCCAGGAGAGATTGATCCTTGGAGAAGGACATCATGCTCGGAAGGGTGGACGGACAGCACAAGAGAGGAAGACCCCAGATGAGATAGACTGAATATAGTAACTAAGACAATGGGGGTTGGTATGTCAGAATTAGTGATATTGACTCAGGACAGTGAAGGGTTCAGAGCTGCTGTACATAGGATCACTATGCATCACAGGTGACTCAAGGGCACATAACAACAATAATATACTATGACAGGTTTGGAAGCAGAAGTGGTATCCACTTCCTAAACAACATGCCTCTGGAAACTCTATAAACTTTGATAAATGTCAATAGTTGTAGAGGGCTTCAGGTCTTTTGTTCATAGGGTCTCTATGAGTTGTGCTCTAGTCAAAGACAATTGACAACAACAACATACTGTATATAAGTTCTGATTGACAGATTTAATTCATATTTTGTAATTGTGGGAGAGTTGGTGGCTTAGTGCTAAGAACTTACACTAAGGACTTTGCCAACCCCAAAGCACACAGTTCGATTCCACCAATTACTGCATGGGATAAAGATGGACAGTCACTTCCCTTCAGCATCACTATCTCTGAAAATCTGCTTGAGGGTCAGGTGTGAGTTGGTTCCAACTTGATAGTTTTTAAAAACAACAATGATTTCTGGGAGTAGTTTATAAGGCACTGCGAATCTGTCAGTTTGTCATATTATAGTGTATGCACTGCTGTGATGCTGGAGGCTATAACACTGGTATTTTAAATATAAAATAAAAAGTGACTAAACGTGTACACTTCACCTGATGGGCCACAGAGTTTCAAATTTACTGCATATATAGAAAAGGGGTAATGGTTAAGTTTAATATTTTCTGTCAGAACAATGAAAACCAATCAATAAAGCCAAAGTACAACTTTTAGCATATTCTACTTGAATTAAAGAGACCATCTCAAAGATACAGGTGACACAATAAACACTAATGGCAAAACAGACAAACTGAAGGATGGTATCAAAGATAACAGACATGAAGAAAGTAAAAGATAATTAGAAAAACAACAACAAAAAGTTCATGATAGATTTCAGAGGAAATTCTGAAACTTGCTTTCAACATTGAATAGCTACAACAAGTAAAAGAAACTATGAAGGGGCAGGGGTGAACAGAAGACTCCAAAAGACAACTGGAGAAGATAAAGTGAAATAGTAAATGTGTAAAGATTTTAATTTAGATTTCCAAACAAGGGAAACACATTTGACACTTCTCAAATGGAAAGATGAGTGCAAGGAACTCTGGTGACATAGTGATAAAGAGATGCTCTACAAACCCAAAGGTACATAGTTTGGATCCATCAGCTTCTCCATGGATGAAGGACAGGCAATCTCCTCTCATGCAGTTTACCACCTCTGAAAATCTGCTGAAGGGTCAGTTAATAAGTTGGCTTTGATTTGACTACATATAATAGCAACAACAGCAAGTTGAAACAACTGGATAAATAATGCAAGCCTTGGGCTACAATACTGAAGGATTCAATGGACAAAAGATTGAATAAGGCAGAGAATATAGTAGATGGAATAAACAAAGTCACTGCTTAAAAAAAGAAATGGTTGAAAGTGATTCAATTTAGCAGGTAGAATAATGAGAAAATAATTCCAAAGGAAAAAGGTCCAAGTTGCATCGAAGACTTGGTGAAAACTAAAGCTTGAGGATTAGAAGATAGCAACTGACATGTCTGAATATACAGCTAAGTAACAGGGAAGTGTTATATATCTGTTTACATCTCACTCATATATACCAAGGAATTAGGAGAATCCTACCTAGGCACCCAATTAGATTCATTTTTGTTTACATTCCAAAGTTTGTTATAAATAGTGTTTATAAAAGAAGATGGAAGTAGTATACAGAGTCACATATTGCTTTGGAAAAGTTTGAAGTCAGGGGCCTCTCCAAAGTACTGAGGTGCATGGTCAATTTTAAGATCAAGGTGAACCTGACTCAGGCCATGATATTTTTGATCACTTGTCATGCATTTGAGAGCTAGACAATGAATAAAGATGACAGAAGAAGTATTGATGCCTTTGAGCTGTGGAGGTGTAGAAGATTACTGCATATTCCATGGACTGCCAGAAGAGCACGTTTTGTGCTTGAGCTAGTCTCACTGACTGACCCACCTATATCTGTATAGAGTTCAGAGCTATTGTAGTGCAGCCAGAATTCTCTGTGGAATCAAGGATGCTGAAGCTTCATATCACAGACTTTGGGCATGTTACTAGGGAAGGAAATTTCTTAGAGATATGTTTGGAAAGGTGGATGGTCAGTCAATATGGGAAAACCTTCAGTGAAATGGATTTAAATAGTAACTGCAACAATGTGTTCAAGCGTGTCAAAAATTGCGAGGATGGCACAGAATAGGACAGGGTTCATATCTGTTGTTCATAGAGTTATTATGTGTTGTACTCAACTGAAGGCGCCCAAAAACAACAACAACGATGCTGGTCACATTTCAGCAGAATTTCTGGACTAGGATGCACTGGAAGGAATATCTAGTAGTTTACTTTCAGGAAAATAAAATTAATTCAACAAAATCTTTACAGACTGTAATATACCAATAATAAATCAATCATCATAATTCTAGAGAACAGTACTGAATATATCATGGACTGCCAAGAGAACAGACAGATCTGTTTTGGAAAGGGTGAAACCAAGCTGCTCTCTGTAGGCAAGGATTTTGAAGGTCAGTCTCACATACTTTGGGCACATGTCTGGGAGGAACCAGTCCCTGTAGAAGGACATTATGCTTGGAAGGATGGTGGGACAGTGCAGGAGAGGAAGACCTCAGATGGACTGACACGGTCATTGGGATATGGATATAGGTGGTTCAGAGTCAGTTAGACTAGCTCAAGATAGGACAGAGTTCAGAGCTATTGTATCTAGGACTGCTAGGAGTCACAGGGGACTTGATGGAACTTAACAACAATGGTGTAGGACCAGGGAGTCCTTTGTTTCATTTTTCATTGGACCATCATGATTTAGGGGTCAACTTGAAAGCAACTAACAACACAACACAACACTACAGGGAAAATTTTAAAAATATTTTCTTAAGAAAAGTAAATGATGTGGGATATTAAAACAGTAAACCTTTTTAAATTCTGGAAAATCAGCCTAAGTGTAATAATTTCTTAAAATCAGGTGTTCATAAGAAATTAGGGCATATATTGAAAACCTAAAGGGAACTTTATAAAGAGACAGATGAAACTGTGAAATAATTTTCTTTTCCTACATTTGGTTAAGTAGGAAAATGAAACAAATAGAATAAAATCAAGCATTGTGACATAAATCACCTAACTAAGGCTTTCTCCATAATTCCAGCTGTGATCCAAAGAAATAATGTTATCTTGTCTGATTTGGGCTGAGTTCCAGAGAACACTGTAACAGAGAATTTGAAAGGCACTTTGTTAGAAACTCTCAGAGTTTCTTATCTATATCAAGGTGTGCTAAATCGTGGAAGAGATTAATGATTTACAAGCTTCACAAAAGCATCAAGTGCCTTTCATAAAGTCATTTGAAATAATATTTCTCTTTTTGTCTAAAATTGAACATAAGATGTACATGCCCTCTGACATCAATATCAGTAAGTCTATCATTCACTGTAATTTTACTCTTCATTTTAATAGAAATGCTGAGAACTTTCTGGAGCGATTCATATTGGTTCTCTTACACATTAAATCAGCAAGCTAAGAGGGTTTGGATAAAGTCTTTAATTACTGCACAATTGTTCCCTTTTGGTGGCTATTTCTGCTGGGAGGCCTGGGGATGGGTCCAGAAATGGACTGAGCCCTTCAATTGATCCAAATGCATTGATCCTGATGAACCATAGTGCTATAGTTAGGTTAAAAATGTTATACCAGTAGGACACAATCTTTAGAAAACAATTTTAAGTGACATAAACACTTAAATACATTTTACATAATGCCTATTGCATATTGATATTGAATGTTATGTGGTCTCAAGGTATAAGCAATTAATAACTGAACTTCCAGTGGGTTTTCAGAGAGGGCAAACTGCACTGGACACAACTGAATATCCTTCTGCCTCAGAGTAGGTGGGAGAATCGAACCACTTGCCTTTAGGTTAGGAGTTCAACTCCTTACATATAGGCCACCAGAGCTAAGAGATAAACCTTTAGTGAATGGACCAATAGGAATTGAAAATGTGCCATCAGTCTGAAGGACAAAAAAAAAGTGAAAAAAAATACTCTATAAAGAATGGCTTTAAGCTCAGGATGCTTTGAGGAAAAAGTGTAGCCTTTTCTTCCTTGATTTCTGTTCAAAACCAGTTTTTGAGGACTATCATTATGGTGCTGCAAAATGAGTGCTCCTGAACATGTTAGAAAGAAAATCAAGCAATGATTCTGTTAGAATACTGTTTCTCTACCAGTTTTTATTCGAAGGGATTACCTTCCATCATGCAGAAAAAAGGATATATAATCTTGCCTCTGTCATGGAAACCACCAGCACTAGACACCTCTATGACTCAAGAGTGGGCCTAATTATCCTCACATCCTTCAGATTGCTGTGCTATTTTGAGCTTTTGTGGAATGTGGATTTCCCATAACAATACAATATACTCCACTTCTTTTTTTTTCTTTTCAGGGATATTAAAGCTTTCTCTCTCATCTTTTTAGGAGCCAAAGGAGTATACTACACATGTCATTATAAGGCTTTTTTTTTTAAAAAAATATATATATCTGATGTATTCCTTTTTTTTTTCTTTCCTTGAAATTGATGCTGCTTATGGCTCCACTTTTTAAGGACACAGTCAGCACAGCAGGGATACAATGCACACCAACTGGGAGAGACAGAGAGGAGAGGAAGGGGAACACAGAAATAGGGCAGTAAAGGTGCTGCGGCAAATCAAATTGGAAATTCAAAATTAACTTAAGAAAAGTGTCATTGTTTTTTTATAAGTGGCAGAACAAAAACTTTGCTATAATGTTCATTCAAAATTTCTTTTCAGGAATATAAGGTCACCACAAAGAGAAACACAAAGAGCAGGAGGGAAGGTAGCTGCACCAAGAAGGCTGCATTGTATACATTTTATCTATTGTTAGGTGTCAACTGGTCAAGTAGCAATTCCATAAGCATACCTAAAGCCTGCCCTCTTCTGGTCCATCCTGATCATCCCTGACATATTGAAGTCCATTGCTGCAGTTACTGTCTCAACCCATCTCCTAAGTGTCTTCCCCTTCTTCACCTATCCTCCACCTTTCCAAGAATGATGTTCCTTTCCAAGGAATAGCCTCTTCAAGCATCCTTCCCAAAGTATGAGAGAGAAAGTTTTGTCATAGTTACCTCCAAGAAGTATTCTGGCTGCACTCTCTCTGAGACATATCTGTTCTTTTGGCAGGCTATAGGACATTCAGTAGTCTTCTCCAACACCACAACTCAAAGATATCAATTCTTCTGTCGTCTTTATTCATTGCCCAGATCTCTGATGCATATCAGGTGATTGTGAAAAACATGGCCTAAATCAGGTGCACCTCGGTCTTCAAACTGGCATCATTGCTTGTAAGTATTTTGTAGAGGTCCCTGACAGTGGGCTTGCCCAATGCTTTAAACTTACTTGGATTAATAACATCGTTGGTATAATAATATCTAGAGATGTGCAAACATTACATTATTATGTATATAAACATGATAATAGATAGAGATGTAGGAATGCAATGAGTATCTCCTGAGCTATCCTCAGCCACAATATAGGTTAGACATGTCAAAGTTCTAGTTACTCTTCTAATTGTGACTCACTGTGATTCCAAGCAGATAGCCCAGTCATTTTCAAGCTTTGTCTTGGTGTACTAAAACTACCAACCCTTTGAATTAACCCTACTAGAACCTATTCTGTTGATGAAGGTGCCACTGCAGGCTGTTCTGTGGGGTTTGTACACTGCAGAGGAGTGGTTTCATGAAGAACTCTGAGTCACACAAAAAGGGGATTAAGTCCATTTTGGACACTTAAAAATGTTTTAATCTTTGTAAAACTTAACTACTTCATCAGCAGGATGGATATAATAGCTCCTTTCTCACAGGTATTGACTTAGCATAGTGAAGAAATTGGTATGAGGTAAGTACTTTTAAAACGGCAGAGACAAAAATGGCAAGTAACATTATTATGAGAATCTCTAGAGAGTGTAGCTGTACATGAACAGTTGACAGGCAGATTCCTCAGATTTGATTCCACATTTGTACAGCCAGGTCTTTCCATTGCTCTGTATCCTGAAATGTTGTGAAGATATTTCTCTAATGTGAAAAAATCATATTGTCTACGATCTTGGATATATAGTCAATTCAAGGTTCTTCTACAATAGAATGATTTCTTTGATATTTCAATAGCAAACTATGATAACATAAACATATTTGAAGTACAAATGAAACATTTTCACTGTGAAGTGACGCTCTTGAAATTTCCATTGCTTATAACATTTATTTCCTATGACAATTTACCTAGATCATAAATACTTTGATTTGGTATTTCCCATGTTTGTGTTTATGTGTTGATTATTTTCTTAAAATTAAGATAGTGGGAGCAGAAGGTTGAAGATGGGATAGGGTCACACAGATTGATAGGGAGAGGGAAGGGTGTTTAAAAGAACAAGGAAAGATCTGGTATGAAAAACAATGCATACAAACTGTATGTAAACCAGTATAAAATAAACATTTTCTTTAAAAAAGTTAAGCTATGTATTTCAACGGGATGTTTGGATTTGATTCTTTCAAAAACAAAGTATATTAATAATTTTATCCTAGATGGACTAACTTAAACTGTGACTAAAATGTAAGCAATGTGAAAAGAGATCATAACATTAGCATATCTGTATTTAAGAACAGGGAGCTTTGGTGGCATGTTCCAGAGAGACCTGTGAAGCTAACACAAAAGCCCCATCTCTGTGCTGGTTTGAATCCCCCAGCAGCTTCTTCAGAGAGAGCGAGGCAATCTCAATCTTCTGCTTTACACCCTCAGAAATCTAATGTAGGGTCAGCTATGAGTCAGTTTTGAGACAACAGCAAAGAGAGAGTATTGAGGAATATATCCCTTGCATGTGCATTCTGATATTGTTCAGATCTTAAGAAAGTTAATGTTGTTACTGCTGTGTATCATCAAATAGGAAACAAACCATACATGACCCTCCGGGGAGTTTTCAGAGGCAGTAAATTGCATGGGAGAAGATTGCCCAGCTTTCTTCTGCAGAGCAGCTGGTGGATTCACACTTTACCTTTGCATTGGCAGTCCACTATCCCTTACCACAAAGCCACCAGTGGAGATTGTGGGAGGAGGATAGGCAATCTCCTCCCATGCGATTTACTGCCTCTGAAAACCCACTGGAGGGTCAGCTATGGGCTGGTTCCAACTCAAGGACACACAACAACAAACCACTAAAGCTTCCTAGGAATGTCCAGATTAACACGGTTAAGTGTTCAGTATCTAATTTCATTACCTGCTATTATGTTGCACATCTGCATTATCTGTTCTAGTGGATCTTAATTTGAAATATTTATTTGGATGACACTAGGAAGTCTTAGCTAACAAGGCCTCAGCTTCCTTTTCCACATTCTATGTAGGAATACTTAAGACAATGCAATTTTGATCAACTTAATGTTTCATTTCTTGATAAATTAGTTTTTCAAATGAAAAATACATTAATCTCTCTTTCCCCTGGAAGCCCATTTTTGTTTTAATTGTAATGAATATCTAAGTTCCCATTGACAATTCAGGGACATTAATTATACTTACTACATTTAACTGTTAGTTACTTTTATACATTTTTAAAATGTTTCCTATAGGTTTGACAGATCATAGTATATTAGCTTTTAAAATTGAAAACTATCTAATTTCTAAAAAGAATAACTTATTAACAAATCCTCAAAGCAATCAATTCTACATATATTTTGGAGTAAATACTGCTTTAACTGTGATGGAGTAATTGTTGTAGTTGTTGTTATGTTCCATTGAGTCGCCCTTGATTCATAGTGACCCTCTGTACAAAAGCTCTGAACCCTGTCCTTTCCTGAGCTAGTGTCACTGACTCCAGCACATCTAATCTCACTGCCCCAGTTACTGTGCCAATTCATTTCATCCTGGGTCTTCCTCTCCTGTGTTGTTAGAAATTAGCTATTAGTCACCAGGAGAAATTGTAATAAAAATATAATAATATTTGTTCTTTCTGAGTCAAAAGTTGTCTAAAGATTAATGAGTGTTCTTTATAAATCATGTTTTGGACATAAAGCATTTTTCTTTTTGCTGATACACACACACACACACACACACACAAAGTTGTCCCCCTTCAAACCATGTTTAAGTGACCACAGTTTTTTTTACCTGTAGTCTCTTCAGCCATAAAATAAAATTACTATCAATATAAATTCCAGTGGCTTCCAGTGGCCTAGTGATAAAGAGTTGCACTGCCAAGCCTAAGGAATGAGGCATGAATCTACCAGCTGCTCCACTGGAGAAGGATGAGCAATCCCTTCCCATAGAATCTCCAGCCTCTGAAACCTCAATGGAGGGTCAGCTAAGCATAGGATCTGACTACGGCACAAAAAAAAAATAGCAACATCACTAGGAAACTAAGAGACTGAAAATAGAGCAAGAAATTGCTTTTAGTTTAAAGGCATTAAAGCATAATATAAATCCAAACTATACACATTTTAGTGACACCTGTTGTAATCCAGTGTAATGGAACTGGTTTTGGCCAATGCCAATTGGTTATTAGAATAACATACCAGATTCAACCACTTTCCTTATAACTATCACATATTTGATAGTATATATTTTTAGTAACTCTTTTGTTTTTAATTTTTTTTATTTTTGTTTGCTTGCAAAATTCATATACATTGTGGTTCACACATTCCTTCATTCTTATTGTGTTTCTTATTATTATACCCATACACTGGGAATACAGAAACATTGGTATACCATTCACATACCAAAATTATTCATAACTGAACTATATTCACTATTAACCTATTTCTTTAGATCTCTACCAATTTTTCCTAATTCCTTCAGTCTCTTCCTGTGATTTCCCTCTTTCCCCTTCCCTCCTGGGACATTTGTACACATCTCACTAGTTATCCTTCCGTTTTTATAATAATGGTTTTATGCAGTATTTGTCCTTATAAGCCCAAGGTAGTTCTTTCTGCCTACTGTTCTCCAGCCTCTTTCATATTATACAATTTTTTAAAAATTCCTGCTTCTGAGTGCTGCATAGTATTCCATTATGTGGATGTATCACAATTTCTCAGTCCATTTGTTTTTTGATGGACATTAGGGCTGTTTCCATGCTCTTGCTATTGCAAACAACACTGCTATGGATATAGCAAACTAAAAGGATAAAAAAATCAAAACAAACTCCAAACAAAACATTCAGTTCTTTCTTATGATAATAAGTAAAATAAAATTGCCATTTTATAGATCAAGAATGGTCTGACATTAACAAGTTCACATTGTTCAATCTAACTTTTGTGATTTGCTGTTAATTTGAAGTTCCTGGCTGGCAAAAACATTCTAGTAGTGGGCTATTAAGAAAACACTAACAGTTCCAACCCATTCAGAAATATCTTGAAGTACAGCCTAAGGTTCTAAAAGGTTATAGCTTTGAAAACCCTATTGAATACAGTTCTTCTCATGTACTCTACAATCAGCTCCATAGCAACCAACAACAACATAAATTAATACTGCTATTCCCTTATGTAAAGCCAGTCTATATATTTAGAATAATATTTGGCAAATGACATTCAACACATAAGTGCTATAGCTATAAATATTAATACTGTAAAGATCAAGTATTTACATAACAAACAATTAAGATTATTATCCCAAAATACTGAACATATTCTATCTTCCACACAAATGCTTATTTGTAATGACTTACACATGTGACATAATAGCCACAAAAGACATGTGCTCTGTTTTGGCAGAACTGATATTTCAGAGCTCCCCTATATTTCTTTAGTGAAAGAAGGGATTTCGGTGAAGAAAAAAGCCAAGCATGCAATTTTATCATCTTTATTGTTATGATTGTTTTCTTCTTTTAGAATTAAACAAACATTCCAGCCTTTTCAAAACACTTCCTTCCTAACAAAGCCATTCTTCCTTACCAACAAGGCCTAGATTTCGAAGCAGTGAGTTCCAGATGATGGCAGCCTGGAGCAATCTGCTGACCTTCCAGCAGGAAATAATGATGTTTCATCATACTCCACCTAGGTAGTATCACTTTGCCAAGAAACGCCAGGCTTCCTATTTTAAGTAAGATTTGATTCTGCTGTTATTTTTAGAGAGCTTGAAAGCATTTACATCAATGAAATGCAAACATGCTCTTTTACTCATCTAACGTGATCACATTTACTTGCTGGAAAAGGAAGCAAAGCCTGGGGGTAGGGCACACTCACATTCATTTTCCATGAAGAACTCCACTCAATGAAAGCCAGCCACAGAGAAAGAAGGGCCTTTGTCAAGATTACCAAATCCCTTATCTACATACACAAATATCTACCTCTTTTAGCACTACAGATCTTAATCTTAGCTATTATCATCAAAGAGCTGATTATTGTTAAAGAATTTGTTAATATTGAACAGGTTATAGATAGCTAGATATCTGTATAGATATCCGTATCCAGTCTCCCCTCCCCAAGTCATTTCATGGTACTACTGTTATGTGAGTGCTGTGGTGATGTGCTTGTCATATTCCAGCATCAACAGCAATAACTCATGAGGAACAGGTTTCAGTGAAGCTAAGAAAGACCAGGTGGATAAACGTGGAAATATATTCCTGAGAAGAAGGCAATGGAAAGCTTCTAGATCACAAAAGGACACTGTAAGATTCACTTGTTTTGGACACACCATCAGAAGGGATCATTTGCTGGAGAAGAGCACTATATTTAGTGCAAGTTGATCAGAAAGGACCTTAGATGAAATGAACTGGGCATGTGACTGGAAATGGACTGGCCAATGATCAGGCAGATGACACAGGGAAAGACAGTGCCTTGTTGTACATGGAGTTACCATGAGTCAATGTCAAATAGCTATCTATGAAAAACACTGACAATATTCTAAAAGGTGATAAAAGCACAATGAGCTTTTATAATATGAAGTTTGTAATGCAGACGGTAAGGAGATATTTTTATGTCACTGGTGATCCATGATACGTGTAACATTTTCAGTCTGTCAAGTTTCCTGGTGAAAACTTATATAGCTATGTTAATCTGAAAACAAACCTCATCCCTCCAATCTCACTGCTAGAGTACTCTTGGAGCCCAGATGTCCCATATATCAAAATCACTTTTATATCAAAACTCCTTCTCCTTTATTTATTATGCTTTCTATCACTGAAAATACATGGGGACAAATTTAAAATCAGAAAATAATTGTCAATAATTGAAAATAACTGTACAAACAGAAAATAAAGGTTAAATTGTTTCTTTTATGTCTCTAATTTTTAGAAAGCAGGGGGCAGGATGTAGAAAGGATGACAGGTGTTGTTTCATGAAGGCCAAATACATTTAGACTTCTTAGGACAAAATATTCACTTATAGTTCTGGATTGAAGGATGAAAATGGGTGATATGGTAATATTTAAGTATGCAGTGGTATTGTTAACATTTGCATGTCAATGGGTAAATATGAAGGAAAGCCCATGATCCAAATTCACCAGCGGCTGATGGAAGATGGATGGACAATCTCCTCCCATAGCACTAACTGCCTCCGGAGTGTCATCTATTGATATCCATAAATATACACATTAATACAGAGATACTCCCAAATGCCACTGCTGTGGAGAAGACTAGAGAGAAACAGAGAACTTCCTTTGTGATTCCTGTAAATCTTGACAGGAAGAGATGGCCAATCCTTCTCCAATGTAGCCATTCATGGATTCATAAGAAGAAACAAGTAGCTTTTTGTTTAGCAACAGAACAAGCTACAGACAATGTCCTCAGAGCTCTCTAGCATATGTAGCTAATTTTAAACAAGGACATCTACTATTTAAAATTATTAAACTCTTGTTTGTTGAAACAGATTGGCATTCTATTACAAGTGTTTTGGCTTCAGTAGGAGTATGCAATGAGGGTTGCAGAGTGGATTATATTTGGGGGTAGGGGGTGGGGTTTGGGGAGATGCGGGGGGGATTGTGTACCAATGAGGGAGTTTTTCTTTTGCTTTTCAAGGAGAGGAGCAAATGGGGCGGGGAGGGGGGAGGAGTTTGTGCGGGGAGAAGGGTGCAACAATGAATGAATGGAATTCCATAATCTCTGTAAGATGTTCATTGAAATGAAAAATAAACAACCTAAATGAAAAAAAAAAAAGTAGCCCATGTTCCTTCATGAGTTGGGTCATTCCACGCCTCCTAACTCTGAATTTCCCACAGTGCATTTCTACTGATATGAACTAGGCCTTTCTTGACGCTGAGATCCAATATATCCAATAGGAACAAAACAAGAAACAACCTCTGTTCAGGAAAAGGACAGTCCTCTCTCATGGAAAGCAATTATGAGCTGTCAGGCAAGGTTCACTGTCCCTGACCTGGATGCAGAGGGGCAGGAAGGGCAGAGAAGTCATACATGGCATGAAGGTGAACAGGCTTTTTAACTACTTGGAGGGGAAGGTGGAGAAAGTGGTCATGTCGCTCGCTGATTGGCTATGGCTGCTGGTGCTAGCTGCTATTGTAAGTGAGGTAGACTGTTGTATTAGATGGTTTGGGAAATCCCCTTTGTAGCTTCTGTTTCCTTGAGGCTATATCACAGGATTCCTGAGTCAGCCCCACAGGCCTATTGTCCCAGCCTTCCTGGTTATATACAAGCAATGTATTCTCTCTGGTTGCTTTCTGCTGAGAGGGGTCGTCATGGGGATAGGAGAGAAAGGTTGGGAGATGGCTCACTGGGCATCAGGATGGAGCAACATCTGGTTAACGGCGACACAAGAAATTTCACAGATACGAGCTTGCAAAATTTTTAGTAGGCATGGTACTACTAATAGAAAAAAACCAAACAAACCCAGGTTATTAGTAATGGACTTATAATTGGGGCTAGCCAAGTCATTAATGGTGATTGCCACCATCCCGGTTGGATCCTGAGGACTGTCCAGATTAGCTGCTGTGCTGTGTGTCTGAGTCTCTCCAGGTAAAGGCAAACAAGAAGTAAGAGTCAGGATGTAAAGGAATAGTAAAGAAGGCATCCTTAACATCAAGAATGATGAAATGTGTAGTTTTAGGGGGTTTATGAGAAATTAATGTGTAAGGGTTAGGGACTACATGGTGGATGGGGAGGACAGCCTCATTAATGAGGTGTTGGTCCTGGACAAGTCTGTAAGCATCTGAGGGTTTGCACACCAGCAAGATGGGAGTGTGAAATGGGGAGTTGGTAGGTAGAAGGCCTTGGCTGAGAACCCTGGTAATAACAGGGCAGATTCCACGACAATGAGGTTCTGAAATAGGAATTTGGGAGTATGATGCAAATTTAGTAGTATCTTTAAGAGAGATACAAACAGGGGGGTGGTGGGAAGCTACTACTGGTTTTGAGGTATCCCAAACTATAGGATTAACAAAGTCAGGAGGAAAAGGGAGGTCAGAGGCAGAGGATGTTGATAGGTGAGAAATTAGTGGGGTAAGAAGGGGAAGAGAAGGCCCTGGAGAGATAGAAATAGTGGAATAAATATTTTGGATAATATCTCTACTCAGTAGGAGGACAGTACATAACTAAAAAGGAGTGCAATAGAGGGATTTTTATCTAACACACAAGACACCAGAGGAGTCTTGTGTGGGTAAGTAGGCTTTCCATCAATTCTCATGACTACAGCCTGGGAAAGAGTTGTGGTATCTGAGGAGGTGGGAAGGACAGAGAAGGTAGCCCCCATGTCTATTAAAAATGAAATAAATGAATGGACAGAGAAGATATGGTATATCCACACAATGGAATACTATGCAACACTGGAGAACAGGAACTCATGAAATATTATGCAAAATGGATGACCCTGAAGGACATTATGCTGAGTAAAATATCTCAGTCACAAAAGGACAAATATTGCAATAGGGCCACTGTTGTAAAATGAGACTGACATTAGTGTTGAGAGAAGACAGAAAAGGAGAGGAGGAATAATGTATATTTCATTGAAACAGATGAGGGAAAGAACTGTTTAAAAGGGACATATGAATGGGTATTCATTACAGAAGTCCAGAGTGAAGGCTCCATAGTGGAATGGACTTGGGGGGGAGGGGATGTGGGGGGGCAGAGATTGCATAACAATGAAAGCGTTTCCCTTTTTCTTTTCAAAATGAGTTAATTGAGGGGGAGGGGTGGGAAGGGAGAAAAGTGCAACAATGAATTACTGGAAACCCTAAGTCTCTGTACACTTTCATTAAAAATAATTAAAAATAAAAAAAACAGACTTACAACTATTATAGTCACCCAGGGCTCAGTGAGGGTAACGGGGTTCCTCAAATCCAGGCAGCTTCAGTTTTCATCCATTAGGTCGAAGAGCTCAAGAGGCAGGACTGCCAGGTGGCCATCAGCTTGTCTTCCACATTGAGGCTCAGAGGATGAGTTAGACACCAGGGGGCAGTCACTTCACCAGTGGCCTGGTTGCTTGAAGGCTGGACAAAGCTTTGTTGGTGGCCAGCGGTGTAGGCATTGCCATGTGCAATGACCTTCTAGGCTACACTTGAAGCATATGCTCAGCAGGGTAGATTCTGAAGGTAGGTCCCATTGAGGACCCTTTTTACTTTGTGGTGCTGGCCAGAAAGTGGCTACAATGGCTTGGGTCTGGAGAGCTACTTTTTGATGCATCTGAGCCTTTTATTATCACTGCAGCTCTGTCTTTCCTGGAATTAAAAACTTTAAAAGCCATGTTTACCAGATCACAGATGGGTGTTTGCGGTCTGTCCTCAGCTTTTTTGAGTTTTTTTTCCTTATGTCAGGTGCAGATTGTGTTAAGGAACGAGTGGCTAAAACCATAGACCCTGGTGCAGTTGAAAGGTCTAGGTGGGTATACTGGGCTAGAACTTAAGTTAGCCTATTTAAAAAGACTGCCAGATTTTCATTTGGCCCTTGTGTTATTTCTTAGAGTTTTGTTATACTAAATGCCTGCTAAAAGGCACTAAATCATAAGGTCAGGCCTGCACCAGCCTTTTTGGCCATGTTGATAGTCCCAGTAGGGCTCTGCATCTGGGACTGCTACTGCACCTACAGGCATTGTCTGATCTGTGACATGTGTCTGGTCTCCATATGTGTGGGCAGCTGCTAAAATGCAGTCTTTTTCATCAGGTATGAGGGTAGTGGTGAACATAACATGGAGATCATGCCAGGTAAAGTCAAAGCTTGTGTTAGGTTGTGGAATTCTTTATGGTAAAGTGTGGGGTTAGAAGAAAAGGAACCATAGCATTTTTCAATAGCAGACAAATCAGACAGGGAGCAGGGAACGAGGAAACAAACAGCTCCTTCGGTGACTGTAACCTCCCATAGGGGGCAGAGTAACTCAGGAAATGGTGAAAGTGAATAGCACTTTGATGGTGGATCATGAGCATGTGTATTGAGAGCTAACAAGAGGAAGAGAGAGAGTACTGCAATGGGAGAAGATTTCGGGTATGGAGGGGTTTGGGATGAGATGAAGGCACAGTGGGTGCAATTGATCATGTGGGGGTGAGGGAGGCAAAATCTGCAGGAGGATCCAGGTCAGAGAGGGTAGGGACAGAGGTTGGAGCAGCAACAGGAGAAGAAGAAAGTTTTGGATATTTCCGAGAGAGAAACATGTGCACAGTGGAACAGAGTGAACAAAGGTCTGGATGAGAATGAAGCAGACAAAAGGCCTGCATCGAGGGGACCTCCAACTCTATGCCTGACCTGTGACAAAAGTTGTCTAAGGCCAACAATATATCAGATTCTAGAGTCATCAGGTGGCCAACAGAGGTGGTTATCGAGTGGGAACTGATGCCAAGAGATAGAGTAGGAAAAAAAATCTATTTAATTTTCTTTATGTCTAAGCTATTTTGTACTTCACATCAATTAGAAAGTAAACAGCCTAGCAGTGATTTTTATGGTCAAATTTCTTTTTTTTTTTAATGATGATTTTTTTTTAATTTAGGTTGTTTATTTTTCATTTCAATGAACATCTACAGAGATTTTGGGATTCCATTCATTCATTGTTGCACCCTTCTCCC
>NW_006399847.1:3940642-3942294 GCF_000299155.1 Elephantulus edwardii
CTTTATTTGCAACTTTTTGAGAAAGCGCCACAATGCTTTCCACAGTGGTTGCACCATTTTACACTCCCACCAACAGTGAATCAGGTTCCCAGTCTCTCCACAACCTCGCCAGCATTTGTTGCTTGCTGTTCTGTTAAATTTTGATGGTCAAATCTTTACACTTGTGATCCCATCATCTGTCCCATCTCTAAGCAATGTGTGGACATGTGTCAGCATCATGACAATCAGTCCATACAAAGGAGGAAAGGCAGAAGGGCAGCAAGGTGGCTGGGGAACCTGGTCTAGTGGAAATGGGAATCTCTGATGCATCCATGATTGTGGACAGGGAGCCTGGAGATGGGCTGGGGGGTTGGGAGGGGGGATGACAGGGACCATGTGGACTTACTGCTGGCAGGAGGAGGCTGGACTCCAGAGGGTTCTGATCTGAGGTGAAGGAACAGCCCAGGGGGCACACACCCCCCCCAGGTTCAGCTCCAGATGTAATATAAAGCAAGTGCAGATACTAAAAGTAAGCGAAGAAACTTTTTATTGGGAGCTCTCGAGAGAGGTTCATTGTCCCAGGCCAGAGAAAGAGAGGAAGGGCAAAGAAGACACATGTGGTGTGAAGCTGAATAGGCTTATTAACTACTAAGGGTGGAGGGGGCTGTCTGTTGGCAGAAGAATTGGACGTTAGCATGCTGATTGGTTACCGCTGCTGGTGCTAGCTGCTGACTCTGTTGGGGAGGAACTGGCTGTTTTAAGCCAGGTAGATTGTGGCATCAGACAGCAAGGTAGGGTGTAGAGGAAATAGTGCAACAATGAATGAATGAAAACCCAAAATCTCTGTAAATGTTCATTAAAACTAATAAAATTTAATAATAAAAAAATAAAAGGAAAAAAAAGACTAGAGCTTTGAATATGAATTACGTCTCAATATCAAGGAAACAAAACTATTTACAACTGAATTCATAGCCAACATAATGAGAGGGGAAATTGTGAATTTTGTAAAGATTTCATTTCACTTAGATCCACACTCAATACCCACGGTAGCAGCAAACAAGAAATTGAAGTGTTACATTATGGAATTTTGCTGTCAATGATGTTTGTAAAGTACTAAAGAGCAAGGATGGCTGTTTAGAGACTACAGTATGCCTGTCTGACCCAAGCCACAGTACTTTCATTTGTTTCACATGCATGTGAAAGTTAGACAATGAATAAGGAAGAACTGAACTGTAGTGTTGGCAAAGAACAATGAATGTGCCCAGGATACACAAAAGAAGAAACAGGTTTATCTTTGAGGAAGTGCAACCAGAATTCTCTTTGGAGACAGGGATGGTGAAACTAACTTGTCACATACTTTGGGCATGTTTTCAGGAGGAGTCAGTCCTTGGGAAAAAAAGACATCATTCTGTGAAAGTAGAGGGTCAGTGAAAGAGAGGAAGGGTCTTAATGAGATGAACTGGCATAGTGACTGGGATGAACATAGGGAAGATTTTAGGATAGTGCTAAATAGAGTAAAATTTTGATCTGTTGCTCATGGAGTCATTTTTAGTTGGGGAGCTACTGAACATTGCCTAACCAAAAAAATAACAAGAGTTATTATGATCTATACTCAGATGTCCAACTCTCTGATGCATAACAAGTGATTGCAAAGACCATGGCCTGTATCAGGC
>NW_006399847.1:3943669-3948321 GCF_000299155.1 Elephantulus edwardii
TATGAGTCGCAAACGACTTGATGGCACATAACAACACCAACAACAACATACTCAGATGATGAATATCACACCATTCCCTGGGAATTCCTGTTCGTGAGTGGTTAGATTATTTAAAATTCTCAGTGACATCTTAAACTTCATTTGCTTTTATTTATCTCTCCAAGTGGTAAATGAGGTGATAGAAGAGGTCTTTGATGAAATGCAAACAATCTCTATGGTTTAGATATACATAATTTCACTTGAACAACAGCAGAATGAGAAAAAGGAGGAGGAAGAATACCAAGAATTTAGCAGTAACACTAACAGTTTTGTTGTTGTTGTTATGTGCACTTGAGTTAGAATGATCCATACCGGACAGTCCAGAGGCTTTTTAGAAGCTGTATACTGCAAGAAAGGAGACTGCTCATTCTTCTCCCACAGAGCACATAGTGGATTCGACCACGCAGTGCAGGTGTTCTCCACTAGTTCATAGTGGTGATATTTATTATAAACCATTGCTGGTATCATTCTATTATTCATGCATTTAGGCAGTCATTGCTCAAAATTCTCTGCTAAATTAGATGGTTTCTCTTGCTTTGACGAGGGTCTGTATTGGATCTGAGTTGACTGGATTTGCTGGATTTAGCTAACAATGAGCTGTGGGCTTGAAGCCTGTTCTTTAGAGTCAACCAGAATCTCATCTAGAGGGCCTTGTATATGAAAGGTGATTGGGCCCTGGAGCCTATGACCCTCAGGCCTGGTGTTAATTATGTTTGGGGTGAACATTGTTCTAAGTGGTGCAGCACTGGCCTGTCAGTTTGCTGTACTGAAATAACTTGGGGTTGCTGTGATGCTGAACTCTGTGTCACTGGTGTGTCAAATGTCATAATGGTTACCCATCGTGGACAGTGTTTGGTGGAGCTCCCAGAACTGAGACATCAGGAGTACATCCTCTTCCTAAAAAACATGACTCTGTAAACTCTGTGGACAAAGAAAAATGATGATAGTTATAGACAAGGCTTCAGGTCTTTTGTTCATACGGTCACTTTGAGTCCTGCTTGACTCAGCAGTATTTAACAACAACAACAACAATGATAACAACAAATTAGATAGTATGCCCTTATTCTTGTTTTTCAGAGGTTAGGAAGCTGGGCTAAGTTTACCTAGATAATAAAGAATTAAGCCAGAATCTGACCCTTGATAATATATCACTTTCCCGGTTTTATTTCCCTGTCTTTTTATCTCAAAAATTGTCCTTACAAAGGCTATCTTGTGTTTTCTTCACAGTGACATTTTGATAGATACTGATACTACAATCAAGAGAATTAGGTGATTCTTCCAAGGTCACTATATATTAGTGAGTGTCTACCATCTGAGAGTCTAGCATTTTTCACAATTGTTTCTGTTTTACAATGCAATTCCTATTATCTTAGAACTCAGGATATACTGAAACCTAAAATTCAATATAAGATTGGAAGAAAAATAGCCATCTATTAAAAATCTTTGCATCTTAACACAGTGTCAGGAGATACAGAGAGGGACAAACTCCGTGACTTTGTTCAAAGGTGCCAAGTCACCCCTGGATATGAGACAGATAGGGCACTCCAATTTCCAGCTGCTTGCCCAAGCTTCTTCTCCACAAGCCTGCCTTGGGACTCAATATAACTGTCTTAATTAGCTTAGTAGCAAACAAAACAACAAAATAAAAATAGAGGAAACAAGCACTAATGTTGACTTTCAACCTCAGAGGAAACAATTAACAATGACCTTCACAGTGTGATGGAGAATGAAATGCCTGAGCCTTAACCATCTTTTCAATTTCTTAAGGATTTAACTCCTTAGAATGTGGAAAAGGTTCTGAAGATTTAACTGGATAAGGATTTATTTTATACTAAAATACAAGTTTCTACTCTATTTTCTCCCAGCAAAATCAAGCTCATAAATGGTGCTATAAGTGCCTGTGACATCATCAATCAACATAAGCTGCTGAATCTGCTTAATTACTGATGGAGCAGAGGGCAAACATTGAGATTCACTAATTACTATGAACATAGGAAAAGAAGAGCTATCAATATCATTGGAGGACTTCCCCAAATGCACATAGCAAACTGGCTTTTATATTCCCCACTTGGAAGGCAATTATTCTCACCCCCTCCCCCAATTTAAAAACAACAACAACAACAACAACAACAACAACAAACAACCTTTGAATTTAAAAAAAAAATAACAATTTAAGAAAAAATTTCCCATTGCAATCTAGTCTTCACTGACGTAGCTAAGGTGATCCTGTTCAAATAATATTAAATCTTGCTCCTCTTCTCTGAAAACTTATCAAATGGCTTGGTTTCTCTCTCAGAGTAAAAGTCAAGGAAGTGTGGGAATATCCTGTGTGACCCGCTTACATCCTCTGGCCCTTTGTTCCCCATCACCTGCTGCTAGCCCCAAACACACAACTCCTACCGTCTGGAGTTGGTCACACACTCATGCCTCAGGCCCTGTACCCACTGTCCCTTTCTGGAACATCGGGTGTCCACAAAGCCTGCTCCCTCATCAAATTTCCCATCTGCACACAAATGTGACCTGCTCAGTGAAGCTGAGCTTCAGCATCCTACCCCTCTCCACTGAAAATGTCAACTCATTCTTATGGCACCACATTTGTTTTAATTTGCTCATGCCATGCTCCTCTCTAGTATAACTCCACAAGGACACTTTGTTTTTCTCATAGGTTCACACCAGTAAATGACCCTCTGTTGGTACCTCTCTGGTGGTTCCTATCCACCAGATGCTCCTCAGGGAAAATGCTGGGCCATCTCCTCCACAGGAATTTGTAGCCCCCCACTGGAGAGTCAGCTATGGGTGAGTTCCACCTCCATAGCCATGAAATTGAGTATTTTTAGAACCCCAGTAAGTACACAACCTATATTTCTTGAGATAAATAAATAAATAAATTAACAACTGATGCAAAATAAGGAAAGGGACTATAAATAAAAGATTCAACTGAGCACTTGACAACTTTGGTATACTAAGGAGACTGTTAACTTATGGTCTGACATGGTTTAATGTTCTTATAAGGAGAAATGGGAGAAACCATGGTGGCACAGTGGTCAAACACGCATCTGTTAATCACAAGGTTGGCCATTTGACCTCACTGGTTGTTCTGAGGGGGAGAGGTGGGGTAGTTTCCTTCCATGAAGATTTATGGTCTTGGAAATCCAATGTGACTCTTACCCTCTATCCTATTGAGTTTGAAGTCCTCTTGACAGTAGGGAGTTGTTATTGTTAAACATAAAAGAAGAATGATGCTGCTAAAATAAAATGAACTCTCTCCCCCTCCAGTTTGAACAATAAAATGAGTATTATTCAAATATAAACAACAATACCTAAAGCCAAAGAAGAGAAAATGAAAGTTTTTATCAAATTTTACAGTCTGAAATTGACCAAATATTTAGTAAAAATGCATTAATGATAACTGGTGACTGGAATGCAAAAGTTAAAAACAATGAAGAAGGCAGGGAAATTGGAAAGTATGTTCTTGGTGACAGAAGTGAGGTAAAAAAATAGAATCATAAAATTTTCTGTGTTCAATGATTTACTCATTGTTGTTGTTTTGTGCTAGTGAATCACCTGTGATTCAAAGCAACCCTAAGTAAAGCAATTCTGAAACTATCCTGTTGTGAGCTACTCTCACTGACTTCAACACACCTACTTCCATTGCTGTAAGGCTGAACACTGCGACACTGATGTGTTAATGGTTGGTTACCCAATGCGGACAGAGAGTGGGGTGGAGCTCCTCGATTAAAACAAACTTGGAAGGAGGAGTGGCATCCACTTCTGTTAATAGCTTGCCTATGGAAACCCTATGAACCTGGAGAGAGGATGAGAGACACCCAAGCATTGAGGACCCTCCTTCATAGGGTCACTATGAGTCCCCTGCGATTCGACGGCACTTAACAACAATAACATCAACATAGAGAGACCAGCTGGCTCAGTGGACAGAAAGCAATGCTACCAAGCCAAAGGTGGGTGACTTTTAATCCGCGCCCTTGGGCCTGTCTTTCATTGTTTTTGTTCAGACATTCCTCTAAGTCGTATACTCCTGGTGTACAAGTTGCCATACAGTGGTAACTTGTGGTTGCTGTGAGGCTGAACACTGCAACACTGATGTGTCAAATGTGTTAATGTTTGGTTACCCAATGCAGACAGAGAGTGGGGTGGAGCTCCTTGATTAAAACAAGCTTGAAAGAAGGAGTGGTATCCACTTCCATAATAGCTTGCCTCCGGAAACCCTATGAACCTGGAGAGAGGATGAGAGACACCCAAGCATTGAAGACTCTCCTTCATAGGGTAGCTATGAATCCCCTGCAACTCGACAGCACTTAACAACAACAACATCCTGTCGTGAGCTAGTCTCACTGACTTCAACACACCTACTCCCACTGCCCCAGTTACTGTGTCAATCCGTCTCATCTGGGCTCTTCCTCTCCTGCACTGTTTCTCTACTCTTCCAAGCATGATGTTTTTCTCCAAGGACAGGTCCCTCCTGGCCACAGGCCTAAAGTATGTGAGATGACACTTCAAAATCCTAGTTTCCAAGGAAAAAACTGGTTTCACTCTCTCCAAGACAGACTTAATTGTCTTTTGGTTTGTTTTTTTTTTTTTTTTGGTGGTCCACG
>NW_006399847.1:3948421-3962407 GCF_000299155.1 Elephantulus edwardii
GACTTTACACATGGATGTAACCAGATGGACTGCATAAAACCAGATTAACTACATCTGTGGAAAGAATCCTGGGAGATAAATATCAGAAGTCAAAATCAGGCCAAGTATAGACAGTGGAGTAGACCACCAATTACTCATGAGCAACTGCAGCTAAAGAAAATTAAAACAAGTTCATAACAATCAAGATAAGATATTAATCTATCACACCTGAATTTAAAAGCATCTTAAGAATAGATTTGAAGAAATGAACACCAATGATTATGAATATAATACATGAAGACAGCAAAAGGTCACAACAAAGACAGAGGCTGGAGGGGGGGAAATCAAAATGGATGACAGAAGAGTCTCTGAAAACTGTTCTAGAGTGTCAAGAAGGCAAAGTAAAGGGAATAGATGTTGAAGTAAAAGAATTGAACGAAAGATTTTTTATTTTTTTAAAATATTTTTTAAGGATAGCTCGAGAAGATAAAGCAAAGTATTAAGAGAGGATGTACAGAGACATAGAAATGGAGAATAAAAAGAAAAGGACTTGCTCAGCATTTCTCAAGATGAAAGAACTGAAAAACAAATTGAATCCCCGAGTTGCAATGTTTAACAATGCTGTTGGCAAAATCTTGAATGATTCAGGAAGCACCGAAATAAAATGGGAGGTGGGGGGCATTCACAGAATGACTGCATCAAAAAGAACTGACTGATACTCAAATATTTCAGGAAGTGCCATGTGATCAAGAGCCAATAACAAGGAAGAAAAACATTCAAGGCATTGGGAAATCAACTGACATGTTTCAAATGACAGATGCAACCCTGGATGTGTTCACCACATTATGTCAGGAAATTTAGAGGAGCCTCGCCAACTGACTGGAAAAACATTTGTTCCATTCACAAGAAAGGTGATCCAACAAAATGTGGAATTATCAAACAATATGATTAATATCACATGGAAGGAAAATATTGCTGAAGATCATTCAAAACCAGCTAGAACAGTACATAGAGAGAGAGGGCAATTCAAACTTCCTGTCCTCAGAGCAGGAGCAGAGCCTTTGATGCCCAGTGGAAAGCTTGTACTCTATCATACTCCCCACACCAGGATGTACAGCAGGCATTGAAGAATAAAAGTTATCCCTTAAACGTAACAGAAGACCTTTTTATCCCAAGGGAAGACTATTTACGTAGGAGAATTTATCACAACCTTGGTATTTATAATTTATGATGAGTTCAGTTCTGCTATGGGGCACAACAAACACGAACTGCAGCCTGGTTGAGTGATTAACAGAATAAAAAATAAACTCGTCAGATGCAGGGTCACACTCTTTTTCTGTACCTGAAAAGTACTGCAAACAGTTCTACAGATCATCATCAAATAGTATTGTGTTAAAATGCATGTTTAATTCAATTACCAAGGAGAAAATTCATACTGCAAGAACATTTGTTCTTGTCATTTCATGTTCATACTTGGTATTATGCTTCTTTTTTATGCCAGTCACCTTGTTCTTAAGCAGAGACAATTTCAGAAAACTTTGTTTCAAATGAAGAAAAATGATGGGCTTTCAGACCTGCTTTTGTGGAACTTCACATGGCACCTAAATGCATCACTTTCATCACATAGCATCTACATGCAAAGCTAAACTGTAAGGGGACATTTTTAAACACTTGTTTAAATTATTTAAAAAACAACAAACAAACTCTAGATGTCAACATAAGTAGATTTGCAGGATGTTGGAAAAAAGAACCAAAACGAAAAAAAAAAAAAACCAAAAAACTCAAAACCCCAACAGACCTAGTCTCCAGAAAAAAAAAAAAAAGAGAACTAAATGCATTTAAAAGTAAAAGAGATTTGGAGGTAAGGAAGAAGAGAAAGAATAAGGAGACAGAGAAAGAGAGGTGGATATTCTGTATAAGTTTCTCATAGATTTGTTGTTTTTGTTGTTATGTGCTGTCTAGTACTCTGCAACTCATAGATATAGATTCAATGAATTGATTTTATTTAATTTAAAAGAATCTTCCAATGATAAGGTTAATGCTTTAAAAGTAGGAGACAGATGAGAGTTCTACCAAGAGAACTGAAGGTTTGGAAGTTCAGGAAGTTTCAGCTCAACAGTTCTGGACTACAGATGCCCTAACTTCTCCCCTCTGGCTTGTTCTCTGTCAGAATCAGAATTGAACCACAACTCACTGGGTTACAACCCCTTGGGAGGGTTACAGAATTTGAAGAATTGAAAAATACAAAGAATCTCTATGCCTCACTTGACAGGTAAGCATGCCCAGGAATGTTTCACCTTGTTTAAAATCTAGTGAAAACAGAATGTTGTATATTCGATTTTATGTTTATTTTGAAAATAAAATATAATCAGTTATTTTTTATTAATAAAATGTGTTTAGAAATGCTTGGCAACCTCATTACTTTTTATTCGAATAAAAGGAGACACAGAAGTCAATTAGCCAAAACAAAGGAAGTCTGGATGAGGCTCTCCGAACCCTCACTATGAGGTGTCCCTCAAGAGAGCACTATGGGAGGATTAGTAGGTCTCAGGAGCTAAGTAGAGAAGAATGGTGAGTTACTGCTGAAGGGATACTGAGCTTCTGATTATGATAATGAAAATGTTTTTCAAATAAATGATGACAGTTGTGCAATAAACTATTAATATATTTAATACAACTAAATTTTACATGAAAACATTGCCAAAATAGCAAATTTACATATAGATATCACATCACTTTTCTGAAAAAAATAAGGAACGTAATTTGGATACATAATTGAAATTACATATGAAGAAGAATGAACATTTTAGTATAACTTCAATATCTATTTCTATTTCTCCACCACAAGAAACTCTTCTTCATTTAGTAAAGACCTTTCCTCATTTTAATCTCTTTCACATCCATTTATGTATGTATGTATGTAGGTATGTATGTATGTATGTATTTACAGAGTTGATGGGCAGAGGGAATGGGGATGGGAGACGCTCAGATTGAACATTTTCTCTGTTAAAACACCAAACTTGCTGTCAGGTCAATTCCAACCATCAGCAACCCTATAGCAGAACTGACCTAGGCATTTCCCAAGGCTGTCATCGTTATGGAAGTAGATGGTTTCATTGTCTCTCATGGAGTGGCTGGTAAACCTCAACCACCAACCTTTTAATTAGCAGCTGAGCATCTTAACCACTATATGCCACCAGCCCTTCTCATTTGAAGCTAATCACAGAGCCATTCTTCCGAGACATTTCTGAGTGGACCCAAATCTCCACATTTCACTACTCTGGAAAAAGGCTAATTGAGTATGCCAGCCATAGATCTGTCAGGCTCAGATGCACTGTTACCAAAAAGCAACTGGCTTATAACTAACCCTCCTGTGAGTTTTCAGAGGCTGAAAATAGCTCAGGAGGAAAATGCTCATCTTTCGCCTATAAAGCAGCTAGTCGATTAGAACTGCCAACATCCAGAGGTATTACCTTTAGGTTAGCAGTGGAACTCCCTATGGACTATATATATACCCGCTTTGTGGAACGAGGCTCCCCCACGGAAATGAAGTGTGTCTAAGATGAACATTGCACTAAGTCACCAAAAGCAATGAGGGACCTGCAGACAGTCAGTTGGGGTCCTGTGCACTGGAGAGCAGCATCTTTCTGAGGACAATTCTGATGAGAAACTGTACTTCGCTTTTTTTCTGGCTCCAGTGGCCCAGCGGTAAGAAGCTGCACTGAAATCTCAAAGGTTTCTTTTTCAAATCTACCAGCTTCTCCTCTGGAGGATTAAATCGCCTCTGTAAACACACCGGAGGCTGGTTAGCTATGAGTCAGTTCCCACTTGACGGCATACAACAACAACAGATCCTATTAGCTACAACCAGCTGGCTATCAAGTTGAATACAATTCATACTGACCTCATGATGCTCTTCAATCACCTTCAATGGATGATTTTGGAGAAAAAATAATCAAGCCTTACTTCCAAGACACCTCTAAGTGGAGTCACATCTTTCACAGCTGGGCATTTAACACCCTTTCTGACATGAGAGGAAGATGCTCTGTGAAATTCTGAGCTGCTGTCCTATTCTTCTTTGCCCGTTTCCCACTTTTCCCCTTCACCATTTATGCACAGAGACATAAACATGTTTTCCATTCACTTGGACTGCAAAAAATAGGAACTTGACACAAAAACAAATCTTACAAAACAAAAGAAAATACCCTTTGGTGCTCTTAGGGAAATCTAAGAAAACTATATGGACACATCCTTAGCAATGCCTTCACTGTATCAAGTGAAATTAAACTTGTGGCTCATTTATATGGAGAAGAGTTGGGAAAGAAAAAAGAAGGAAAAGAAAGAAGAGATTCTCATGTGCAACATCGAATTCTATACTACTTTGTTTTGCACAAAAAAGTACTCAAAACTCCCTGACACCAAATAGGCTTTTATTGCATGTCTTCCTTCCCTTTTCACTAAAAGCTATGCAAAGAAAAGCTGAATATTCAAATAAAAACAGGTAGGTTTATCTTCAAATCCTAAAATAATAGTTTCTTCAGCACTCAAATGCAGTCAGTAAAGATAAAGCATGTGCTGCTGATGAGACAAGTGAGCATTGCCCTAGATGTCAGCATTATTTATTGTCACTGAGCTGAAAATCAGAAACCAATTCACAGGACTTCGAAGGCTGTGCCACTAATCACGAGTTACCTTCTTTCCCTAAATAAAGTCACATTTTTCTTACTTTCCAGAATGTTATGAAGCCAAATGCTTCAAGACACTTGGAGATTAATCCTGAGATTCAAATACTCTAGCAGTTAAAGATTTTTATCAGCAAGCCTCGTGCTGGTGGCTGGAATTTGAAATTCCTGAGAGAGGAGAAATGCAGGAAATTGCTGCAATATGAACTGTACGTTGTTATACATAAGGGTCAGTATTAACTTACTGTGCCTCTGGGAAGTAGCAAAGTGCCATTTATTTACAAATTCAGTATGTAAGAAAAAACATTTATGCATTATGCAATAGGGTTTTGTATCCAATCAAATTTATTTAGCACCCCCATAGCTAATCTTTTGCAGGTGCTGTATTAGATACTATAAAGAGCTGCAAAAAAAAAGCAATAGGATTATGATTTATCCAAGAGGTAGGGTAGATGTCAAAGAGAAAAATGGAGGTAACACTTGGAAACATTAAAAAATAGCAAACAAAACATATTTATCAAGACCATTATTGTCAAAAGACACTATCCTTACCTGCAAGATGACTGCAATTTCGTTTTTTAAAACTAATACTATTATTGTTATGTGTTGTCTAGTCAGAACCAACTCACACATTATCTCCCAGAATATTTTCAGAGGCTGTAAATCACAGGGAAGGAGATTTCCCATCTTTCTCCCATGGACCAGCTACAGATTAAACAAAAACATGCTTTTGTGTTGGCAGTGCAACTCCTTACTGCTTCTCCACAACAGCTTGCCGAATACTGATATTTTTGCTGTTTAAAGATGATTGGAGCAGTATATCAATAGCGAACTGCCAGAAATTTAAGTTGGATTTAGAAGAGATAGTGGCATCAAGGATATCATTGCTGATGTCAGTGGTGGATCTTGGCTGAAAGGTGAGATTACCACAAAGATGTTTACTTTTCATTGACTATGAAAAGGCAGCTGACTTGTAGATCATGGAAAACTATGGATAAATTGAGAAGAATGGGTATTCCAAAACAAATATGCTATCATAAACCTGTTGTTGTTGTTGTTTGGTGCCATCAAGTTGTAGAGGACTCATAGCGACCCTATGAACGAACGGCCTGAGCACTGTTCGTACATAGAGATTCTGGAGGCAAGCCATTTCAGAAGTGGATGTTGCTCCTGCTTCCAGGCTTGTTTTAATTGGGAAGCTCCAGCCAACACTGTCCACCATGGGTACCCATTACCATGATTGGCACATCACTGTCACAGTGTTCAGCATCACAGCAACACGAGTTACCTCTGTACAGCAATGCACAGACCAGTGCAATACCACCTAGAAGAATGTTTGACAAGAAAACAATCTGAACTCGGACGAGGGCCCCAGATGAAAATCACCCACCTCGGCTTGGTAGCATAACTTCTTTTCTACTAGGTCAACGTAGCTCTCTCTTTGTCGTCATCGGTGTTATTGTTGTAAACCTACATACATGCAGTTATGTTAACAGGACAGGAATCCTGCATGATTTAAAATCAGGAAAGGTGCAGCTTCTTGCCACTAGAATTTGTTCAAATTTGTATTAGAATTTTGTAAATAAACTAATGAAAATTAAAAAAAATGTCAACTTGGGAAGGGAGAAGGGAGGGAGAGGGGGTAAAATGTACAATAAATGAATGAAAATCTAATTTTCTGTAACCTTTTGTAAAAATGACAAATAAAAATTTTAGTTAAAAAATAAAAAAAATAAAATCAGGAAAGGTGTGTGTCAAGATTGGCAGCATCATGAGGGATGGTGAAGAGATTGAGATTGTTCACAATTTTAGTTTGCTTGGCTCCAC
This sequence comes from Elephantulus edwardii, assembly GCF_000299155.1. Classification (NCBI taxonomy): domain Eukaryota; kingdom Metazoa; phylum Chordata; class Mammalia; order Macroscelidea; family Macroscelididae; genus Elephantulus; species Elephantulus edwardii. Next base: position 3,954,910 of record NW_006399847.1, read on the forward strand.
AATCAACACTCTTGGCACCAGCAGGCAAGAAATTAAAAGACGTATTGTGATGGGAAAGTCTGTGGTTAGAGACCTCTCTAAATTACTGAAGAGCAAAGATGTCAGTCTGGAGACTAAGGTGTGCCTGATACAGGCCACGGCCTTTGCAATCACTTGCTATGCATCAGAGAGCTAGACAATGACTAGAGATGATAGAAGGAGAATTGGTGCCTTTGAGTTGTCATGTTGGAGAACAGTATTGAATATATTATGGACTGCTAAAAGAAAGAACAGGTTTGTCCTAGAGAGGGTGAAGCCAGGCTACTCTTTGGAGGCAAGGATTCTGAAGCTTCATCTGACATAATTTGGACATGGTGCAAGGAGGGATCAGTCCTTGGAGAAGGACGTCATGCCTGGGGGGGTGGAGGAACAGCGCAGGAGAGGAAAACCCTTGATGAGATGGATTGATTCAGTGACTCGGGTAGTGGGAGCAGGTGTGTCGGAGACAGTGAGATTGGCACAGGATAGAGCAGGGTTTAGGGCTGTTTGTACACACATGTTTGTTATGAGTTGCAGGCGACTTGATGGTACATAACAACAACATAACTATTTAATCATTATACTGAGCAAAAAATTTGAGAAATTGGAACTGATTCCTTCCTCTAAGTTCCATAGACCATTACTCAGTCACTATCATTACTCACTCACTCAATATAAATATCATTACTTGCTACCATTGAATGGATTCTAACATACGATGTCCTCTTTTTTAATTATAATTAATGACTCGATGGCACATAACAACAACAACGATTTTTAATGCAACATATATATTTTTACAGCATATTCTTTCCATTTAATTTTCCCCCATTCATTCATTGTTGCATGTTTTCCTACCTGCCCACACCTCCCTCCAGTTCATTTTTCTCTTTGAAAAGAAAAAAAAATCTTGCATTGTGATACAATCCCCTCCCAAGTCCACAGTCCACTTTACTATGCATTTCTTTTTCTGTAGTCTTATCAAGAAAATAATACCTAATCCTTCATAGGGTCCCTATGAGTCACCTGCAGCACTTAACAACAATAACATCAACATAGAGAGAGATCAGCTGGCCCAGTGGACAGAAAGTGATGCTATCAAGCCAAAGGTGGGTGACTTTCAATCCGCGGCCCTCGGGCCTGTCTTTCATTGTTTTTGTTCAGCCATTCCTCTAGGTCGTATAGCCCTGGTATACAAGTTGCTGTACAGCAGTAACTTGTGGTTGCTGTGAGGCTGAACATTGTGACACTGATGTGTCAAATGTGTTAATGGTTGGTTACCCAATGAGGACAGAGTCAGATGGAGCTCCCCGATTAAAACAAGCTTGGAAGCAGGAGTGGCATCCACTTCTGTAATAGCTTGCCTCCGGAAAATCTATGAACTTGGAGAAAGGATGAAATACATCCAAGCGTTGAGGACTCTTCTTCACAGGGTAACTATGAGTCGCCTGCGACTTGACGGCACTTAACAGCAACATATTCCTTTTAAACAGTCCTCTCCCTCATCTGTTTCAATGTGGTATATATTATTTATCCCCTCTTTTCTTGGGTTCCACATGGTGCCTTCTGAGGCTATAAACTTTGATGGGAGTAGATACCCACCTTTTACCCTTGGAGCCTCTGAAGGATTCAAACCACAGGAGAAAAGAAGCTTATTGGTTAGCAGAGCAACAAGCTATAGGTTATGCCACTGAGTACCCTAGGGCACAGTTTCTCTATTTTACATAAATACATGCATCTCTTAATGTCCTTAGTTTGGGTTTGGTTCTTTTTTTTGGGGGGGTGCTCTCCATCAGGCAATTGAACCCAGTCTCCCACTTGACAGGTGGGGATACTCACCACTGTACAAATGGGGAGATGTCCTTAGTTTTTATCAATTAAATGGCAAAAAAATCCAAAACAAACAAACAAAAAAACCACACAAGGTTGATTAGTGATAGACAGATGGATTATTTGGAACAGCCTTGAAGTTAAGGATATTGATAACCAGAGATGTTAAATGTTATGCCTATTGTCACCATGTTAATGGTTAAATGAAAAACTTATGGCTAAAAAGGTTAATTCTGACATATCAGTTGTTGATTCTATCAATTCTAAAATACAGATGGCATCACATTCAGTTAGCACTCACCCAGGGTAACTTGAACTACATATGTGAGTGTACTGTTTGAAATAAAAAATAAAGCTTTCAAACACTATTTTCTATTATCCAGAAGACAGTAAGGTGGCATTCTCATTGGGAGATGAAAAAGCAAGAAAGCATAGACCTTTTATATAAATAAACATGCACTGTGGTTCAAAGCACCAAAGACTAGAAAATAGTTAAGAGATAACATTTCCTTGCCATATGAATCTATTTCAAGATTTTCCATAAAACACTGAATCAAGGACTATTTAGTGGTGTTCATTGATTATTTTATAGCTGTGAGAAAACAAGGGTATAAGGCATGGCTTAAAGTAGTTACTAGCAAAGGAAATATTAACATGAAAAAACTCTGAAATAAAGCAATATGCTGTGAAGTGCTAAGCTGTGTGACAGAAGAGAATTCAATAGACAACATCTAAGGGGATGTGCTGAACCTTGAAGTGGTGGAGGGGAAAGGGTGTCTTGGTGGGACAAGTCATAAACAGAAGCACTGAATTATCATGATAGAATAATGACAAATTCAAGCTAGGCAAATCAGGGATGAGAAGCTGAGGCTCAGTGGGAAATAGCATGGGGATTCATTTCAGGTTTGCCAAATTACAGCTTCGGCACAGAGACTTAGATGCATTATGAAATAGAGCACAAGTTTAAAGCCTATCTATTTCTGATAGGTTTTTATTAGCCACAGTTTATTGAACCCGTTTGCGAAGCAGAAGTCAGAAATAGAAATTGTATATGAAAGCTGGTTTTTATGAATCCTAAATAAGAGATATTCTGAGATCTCAGTATAGACCATTATTCAACAAAGGAATCATGTCCATCATCTCGCCAAGGGAATTGTGTATTTTCCTTCCTCTTTTGTTCTAATTTCCTTTCAAAGAAACTCTTTTTTATTGTTCCACTTTTGTAAAAAAAAAACTATACTTATTACTGACTACTGTTTACCCTATTCAGCAAAGTGTCACCATTCCACTTGAAGGCAGGGGGAAAACACTAAAAAAAAACCCCCAAATTATTACCAATGATTCAGCATTTTTTAACTCCAGTCTAATCTATCAAAAAGTATAGACATTAAAAAAAATGATGTCCTGAGCATTCAGGCCTAAAAACCAAGGCCAAGAAGCACTGCTACTTATGCTTCTAGTGATATCAAATTCAGCTCTTCACAAATTAAAGTATATACATTTCAAATATTTGTACTTTTACAAAAATACAAAAAATTACATTTTAATGAAAATATGTTAGACTTTTCAGGTAGAAAATGTCAACTAATTGTAAAGAGATTCAATCTTTGAACCATTATTTTTGGCATATTTTTCAATAGAATCAAAGTCTAAAACCTACATGTAAGTTATTTATGTGAAAGAACTAGAGCCGTAGGGAAGAACAGAAAGCTTTGGTGATCTGACAATTCCAGGCAGTAAACAGGCATATGGATGCTAATCTAAGTTGAACCACTGAGTCTCCACATCACCACACATAGATCATTTGGTGTACTTCTCTGCTGGTTACCCCTGTAGCAAGGACTAATCAAAAGCAATACTAACAATATATGTTTCTCTACAGAAGTTCAACTTGGACAGCATTTACTTCAATCCAATGAATTCTGTAAAATTTAATTGGATTTATTCAACTTAGAGCCCTCTGGTGATGGAGGATATATGTATATAAATCAAAACTCAAACATACTGCTGTCAAACTGATATAAACACATAGCAACCACACAGGATAGAGCAGAGGCACCCAGAAGGTTCTCCAAAACTGTACCAGATTATTATACTTTTCTTCAGGGAAACAGCTCGTAGGTTAAAATTACCAATGTTTCCATCAATAGGGGAGTGTTTTAAATACTGTTCTGTGCTACTGTGTTTAAAGAATAAGGATCACACAGGGCAGACTAGGGTTCAGATTTGTTGTTCACAGGGTTGTTTTGAGTCAAACTCAACTTGATGGAACCTAACACCACCACCAGCAGGATGTTATTCTGTATATTCATACAGAATAAATTGTTAGGAATCACTGAGTTGTTTACAACTCAGAGCAATCTTAAGAAAAATAGGTCTGAACCTTGTGCCTTCTTGAGCCATTCTCACAATCTCTGACACTCTTAAGCTCATTGTTGCAGTCACTGTGTCAAACTACCTGGCTGAAGGTCTTCTCCTTTGCCATCATTTCACCTAACCAAGTATGAATAACGTCTCCTAGTAACATGGCAAAAGTATGTGAGATGAAGCTTTAGCACCTTTGCCTCCAAGCAACACTCTGGCTGCACCTTCTCCAAGACATACCTGTTCATACTTTTGGGAATCCGTGGGATATTAATCATTCTTCTCTAATAGCACAGTTCAAATGTGACAAATCTTCTGTTATCCTTATTCATTGTCTGTCATCCTTAACTACAATCCTTATCTATCAATCCCATTGTGAAAATGAGAACTATAGAGTACTTAATTCTTTTCATATGGGATCTATGTATGAACTAAGACTATGTCATCCAAACAGAGCAAAGGGATGGGATATTAAATAGTTTAAAGTCATAAAAGATGGGCATCAGGGTCGTTTCCTTTTACCATACTCATTTAATCTATTTTTCACAGGGCCACTATAAGTTGTCAATATTTCTTCCCTACCTTCCCTCTGTAACTTGATTTGTGCCACCATTAGAACCTGTACTTGGAATATTACTGCTTTTAATTTTTTACTCATGTACTTTTAACTTGTTAGTTAAGTTTGTGTCTTCTAGGCTACAACAGTTCAATGATGCATCTTCAATGATAAGAACATGTACAGCTAAGCACAATTGGTAACAGTGCATCTAAATTCCAAAATCAATCTCCACAACAGTCTACGTGTTTCCTATTGCCAAAGGGGCCCTTAAGAGTAGTGAGAGAAGATATTCACCCTGAAACCCACAGCGTCCCTTTTCAGCAGGAAGTAGCGAAGAGAATATGCCATCCACTTTTCCTTATGAATCAGGGTGAAGTCTCTCTCAGGGAGGAGTGATAGAGAATGGCAAAGGACACACTGACAAAGGAGATTAATCAGAACTGGTTTTGGGCCCTGGCCTGCGTGGCGTCTATGTAGCCGGGCTCCCGCTCGCGAGGAGGGGCGACCGCAGATGGCGGATCTGTCGCTGCTGCAGGAGGACCTGCTGGAGGCCGCGGACTAATGTATCTTGAAGTATAAAAATTAGATAACTGTTTATATCAGCTCTAGCTGAAATGTAGAGGGACAGCAAAAGAAAGGAAGATCCTCCACCAGGTGCAGTGACTGCTGCAGTAGGCTTGAATGTGTCAGAGATGGTCACGATGGGACAAGGTTCAGATCTTTTGTTCATAGAGTAGCAATGGGACTTATTCAGCTTAATGCCACCTACAACAACAATAACAATACAGCTGTATAAGAGCTTCTTGTATGTAGACTCAAGACTTTGTAAATAAAAATTCATTCAACAAGTACTCATGCATCTCTGGAGCAGAAATAACTGAGCATTCATTTCTTTTCTGGAAGCTAAGGTTCATCTGATCCAGGCTGTGGTCTTTACAATTACTTGCTATGCATCAGAGAGCTTGACAATGACTAGGGATGATAGAAAGAGAGTTGATACCTTTGAGTTTTGGTGCTGGAGAAGAGTATTAAATACACCATGGACTGCCAGGAGAACAAACAAGTTCATCCTAGAGAGGGTGAAGGCAGGCTGGCTGGTCCTAGGAGGCAAGGATTCTGAAGCTCCATCTGACATACTTTGGACATGTTGCAAGGCAGGATCAGTCCTTGGAGAGGGACAGTGCAGGAGAGGAAGATCCTCGATGAGATGGATTGATTCAGTGACTGGGGTATTGGGAATAGGTGTGTCAGAGACAATGAAATTGGCACAGGATAGAGCAGGCTTTAGGGCTGTTGTATGAAGGGTCACTATGAGTCGCAGATGACTCGACGACACATAACATTTCTTTTCAGCTAAATTGTTAAATTATTTTCCATTAGTTCCTCACTAAGAGGTTAAGATGTCTCATTTCTTTCTCAGCCCACAATCTGGAGGGGAAGACATACTTGCAAAGAATTAAATTATGATTTATTCATGAGCTCTAAGGCTTATGCTCAGTCCTGGGAATAAAGCAATAAATAAGAATGTTCACAATCATGGACCGTAGTGGTTTACAAACAGTTTTAATACAAGTGCTCCATCAAAACTGAGTCCATTAACACAGTAGTTAAGAACTGACTTGAGCTGCCATGTTTCAATCTTTAGGTGCATTCACTTAACCTCTCTAGGTTAAGGTTTTGTCACTTGTTAAATAGAGATGCAAAATCAAGACAACTATGAGATATCATCTCACCCCAATAAGACTAGCAAAATTTAACAGAATAGCAAACAAATGCTGGTGAGGTTGTGGAGAGACTGGAACATTTATTCACTGTTGCTGGAAGTGTAGAATGGTGTAATCACTGTGGAAAGCAGTGTGACACTTTCTCAAAAAGTTGCAAGTAGAGATACCATTTGACCCAGCAATTCCACTACTGGAAGTATACCCCAAAGAGACCATAACTGACATCCAAGCAGATATTTGTACACCTATGTTTATCGTGACTGTGTTCAAAATAGCAAGGAGTTGGAAACAACCTAAGTGCCCATCAACAAACGAATGGATACAGAAGCTGTGGTATATTCACACAATGGAATACTACGCTGCATTGAAAAACAAGGAACTCATGCAATATTATTCAAAATGGGTGACCCTGGAGGACATTTTGCTGAGTGAAGTATCTCAGTCACAAAAAGACAAATACTGCATGGTGCCACTGTTACAAAATAGGACTGACCTTGGGATTGGGGGGAGAGTGAGAAAGGTGGGTTCAATAATGTATACTGCACTGAAACAGATGAGGGAGAAAACAGTTTAAAAGCAATATATTGTAGGGCATTATGATTATCATAAAGAGTCCAGAATGAAGGTTGCAGAGTGGAGTATACTCAGGGTGGGGGTGGGGGTGTGCAGGAAGATTGTATACCAATGAAGGAATTTTTCTTTTACTTCTCAAAGAGAAGAGTAAACTAGGGGTGGGAGTTGGGTGGGCGGAGAGAAAAGTGCAATAATGAATGAAGAGAAATCCAAAATCTCTGTAAATGACCATTGAAATGAATTAAAAAAACAGACGTGAAAAAAAATCAAATGCTATATGGTGCCACTGTTGTAGAATGAGGATGGCATTGGGGTGGGGTAAGACTGAGAAAAACTGGATGAAATATGTTTACAGCATTGAAATCTATGGGGGGAGAGAATAGCCTAAAAGTATTATATTTTAGGGCATTATTTTTATCGTAGGAGTATG
>NW_006399847.1:3963572-3971164 GCF_000299155.1 Elephantulus edwardii
CATGGCCTGTATCAGGTGCACCTTAGTCTCCAGAGAGACACCGTTGCTCTTGAGTACTTTAGAGAGGTCCCTAACCGCAGACTTTCCCATCGCAATATGCTTTTTGATTTCCTGGCTACTGGTGCCAAGAGTGTTGACCATGGAGCCGAGTAAACTGAAGCTGTGAACAATCTCAATCTCTTCGCCATGCATCCTGATGTGGTTTAATACAAGCTAGAATTCACCCTAAGGAAATAAGGCATTCCCTAAGAGTCAACATTGTTCTTGGTTTGTATTTACTGAATCCCTCCCTCCTCAGATAAGCATAGAGTAAACAATGGAGAGGACCATGACCTTATCTGCAAAAGACTTCCCTATGATCCCTTGGTTTTATTTTCCTTTTTAAAAAAATGTATTATTAATTTCAATGAAAATTTAGAGAGACTTCGGGTTTCCATTCATTCATTGTTTGCACATTTCTCCCCTCCCCAACCCTCTCCCCTAGTATACTACCTGCCTGGAAAAGTAAAAGAAAAATTCTTTCACTGTTTTACAAACCCTCCCCCAGGTCCACTCCACTATGCAGCCTTCTCTCTGGACTCCTGTCATGACAAAAATACCTAATGACATACTCCTTTTAAACAGTTTTCTCCCTCATTTGTTTCAGTACAGTATACATTATTGAACTCAACTTTCTCAGTCTCTCCCCAACCTCGAGGTCAGTCCTGTTTTACAACAGTGGTACCATGCAGTATGTTTTTGTTTTCTACTCTCTTATGATTTTCCTTTGTTTACATTCCTTATGATTCTCAATCAATACTCAGAGAGGCATGGCTTGAGGCCTTCAGTCATGGGAACTGCTGGCCCCCTGTCTTTTATGTTCTCTGCTCTATCTCATTCCTGGCTGTCTGTCTTATTATTAATAATTATAAATATACTTTACCCTCAGTCTGCAACACACATATCAGCAAAATTTTGCTGATAATTATCCAACAATGACTGGAATAATACACCAACAGAGAATTACCATAAGTGAAGGCTGGGTTTAGACGCGGTTTTGGTACTACGGATATTGTAGCTAATGTTAGATGCATCTTCGCTGAAAGTAAGGAGTACCAAAAGAATATCTACCTTAGTTTCATTGATTATGCAAAGGCATTTTACTGTATGGATCATAAGAAACTGTGGCTAACTCTGAGAAGAATGGGAATCCCAGAACACTTGATTGTGCTAAGGTGAAATCTATACTTGGCTCAGGAGGCAGTGTCAGAACAGAGCTAGGAAACACTGAATGGTTCAAAATTGGGAAGGGCTGAATCCTGTCTCCATACCTTTTCAATCTTTATGCATAACAGATTATCCTGGAGGCTGGGCTCTATGAGGAGAAATATGGCATCAGGATGGGAGGAGGAATCATCAATAATCTGCATTACGTAGATGACACAACCCTACTTGCTGAAACTGAGGAGGACCTGAAGCACTTGCTGTGGAAGGTCAGGGACTGCAACACTGGGCCAATCGGCAGCATCATAATGGATGGTGAAGAGATTGAGATTATTCAAAGTTTTGGTTTGCTTGAATCTAAAGTCAACACTCTTGGCACCAGCAGTGAAGAAATTAAAAGATGTATTGTGATGAGAAAGTCTGTGGTTAGAGTCCTCTCCAAAGTGTGGAAGGGCAAAGATGTCAGTCTGGAGACTAAGGTACGCCTGATACATTCCATGGTCTTTGCAATCACTTGATGCATCAGAGAGCTGGATAATGACTAGGGATGATTGTTGTTGTTGTTGTTGTTGTTGTTGTTATGTGCCGTCGAGTCACTTATGACTCACAGCGACCCTATGTACAGCAGCCCTAACCCCTGCTTTGCCCTGGGCCAATCGCACCTCCTCTGACACACCCATCCCGATTACCCCAGTGACTGAATCAATCCACCTCATAGAGGGTCTTCCTTTCCTATGCTGTCCCTCCACCCTCACAAGCATGATGTCCCTCTCCCAGGACCTGTCCCTCCTTACAAGTCCAAAGTATGTCAGACGAAGCCCCATAATCCTTGCCTCCAAGGAGCAGCCTGGTTTAACCCTCTCCAAGATTAATCTGTTTGTTTTCTTGGCAGTCCATGGTATATTCAATACTATTCTCCAGCACCACAGCTCAAAGGCATCAATTCTCCTTCTATCCTCCCTAGTCACTGTCCAATTCTCTAATGCATAACAAGTGATTGCAAAGAGAAGGAGAATTAACGCCTTTGAGCTGTGGTGTTAGAAAAGGGCATTGAATATACCATGGAATGTCAGAAAAACAAACAGGTTTGTCCTGGATAGGGTGAAGCCCGGATGCTCCTTGGAGGCAAGGATTCTGAAGCTTCATCTAACATACTTTTACAACGTTGCAAGGAGGGACCAGTCCTTGGATAGGGACGCCATACTTGGGAGAGTGGAGGGACAGCACAGGAGAGGAACACCCAAAATGAGATGGATTGATTTAGTGACTGGGGTAATGGCAGTAGGTGTGTCAGAGATGGTGAGACTGGCATAGGATAGGGTAGAGTTTAGGGCTGTTTTGCATAGGGTCACCATGAGTCACAGGCAACTCAATGGCACATAATAACAACAACAACAATTATGTGTTGTAATTGTCTCAATGACACCTCAAAACAAATTTTACTCTCTATCTCTACTGAGCAATCACTTAAAGAAATTGGTCTATTTGAAGAAGGATATGGCATTAGGATTCACGAAAGACACAACCTATGATATGAAGATGGCTTCAAGAAGATAAAAGATTGAAGTCTTCAGTATAGAATATATCTCTACACAGAGAAAGCAAAAATCCTCACAACTAGACCAGTAAGAAGCATTGTGACAAATGGATAAATTTTGAAACTGATAAGATTTCCTTTTACTAGGATGCACATGTCAGTACCAAATACTTTTCCCAGTCTGTGGCTTCCTTTTTTACACTCAAGAAATCAAAGGAAGTATTACATGGTATAAATATGCTGCCAATGGCTTCTTTTTTGTCATTTTTTAAAATTAATTTTAATGAAAATTTACAGACTTTGGATTTCCCTTCATTCATCATTGCACTTTTCTCCTTGCGGACCTCTTTCCCCCACCCCAGTATACACTTATCCTTGAAAAGCAAAATAAAAGTTCCCCCATTGTTTTACAACCCCTCCCCAAAAGTCCACTCCACTACACAGCCTTCATTCTGGACTCCTGTCATGACAAGTATACCTAAAAACATATCTCTGTTAAACATTTTTCTCCCTCATCTGTTTCAATTCAGTATACAGTATTTATCCCACCTTTCTCAGTCTCCCCCCAACACCGATATCAGTCCTGTTTTACAACAGTGGCACTATGCAGTATTTGTCCCTTTGTGACTGAGAAATTTCACTCAGCATAATGTCTTCCAGGGTCATTTTGAATAATATTGCATGAGTTCCTTGTTTTTCAATGCAGCGTAGTATTCCATTGTGTGAATATACCACAGCTTCTCTATCCAGTCTTTCTTGATGGGCACTCAGGTTGTTTCCAATTCCTTGTTGAGTTGAACAAAGCTGTAATAAACATGGGTGTGCATATATATGCTTGGGTGGCAGTTATGGTCTCCTTGGGGTATATTCCCAGTAGTGGAACTGCTGGGTCAAATGGTATTTTTATTTGCAACATTTTGAGAAAGTGCCACACCACCTTCCACAGTGGTTGCACCAGTTTACACTTCCACCACCAGTGAATAAGGGTTCCAGTTTCTCCACAACATTACCAGCATCTGTTGCTTGCTATTCTGTTAAATTCTGCTGTTCTTACTGGAGTGAGATGATATCTCATATTTGTTTTGATTTGTATCAGTTTTAGAGCTAGGGATTTTGAACATTTTTTCATGTGCTTGTTGGCCATCTGAATGCCTCCTAGGGTAAAGTGTCTGTTCATATCCTGTGCCCATTTTTCAGTTGGATTGTTTATCTTGTTGTGGTGCTCAAGTATTTTATAAATTCTAGATATAAGTTCTTTATCTGATATGTCATTACCAAATACTTTTTCACAGTCTGTGGCTTCCTTTAAAACCTGTTGGAGATGTTTGTGGATGTGCACAGGGATTTGATTCTTATAAGGTCCCATTTATCTATTTTGTCTTCTCCTGGTTGTAGGTTTCTCAGGATATTTGGAAGACTGTTTATGTTGTGGATTAGGATTTCTAGCATTCTTCCAAGCTTTTCTTTAATGAAGTTTATAGTCCTTGGCTTTAGTCCTAGGTCCACAATCCACCCACAGTTGGTTTTTGTGTATGGAGTGAGGTGTGGATCTTGCTTGAGTCTTCTGCAGATAGCTTTCCAATTTTGCCAACACCATTTGTTAAAAAAGTTGTCATTTCCCCACTTAACTGATTTCATCTCCTTTTCAAAAATCAGTTGACCATAGGTAGATGGGCTGATTTCCGGGTTCTCAATTCTATTTCATTGATCTATGTGTCTGTCATTGTACCAGTACCACGCTGTCTTAACCACCACGGCAGTGTAGTAGGATTTGAAATAAGGGAGTGACATGCCTTCTACCTTTTTTATATTTTTAAGGAGGGTTTTACTTATTTGGGGCTTCTTTCCATTCCAAATTAATCCGGAGAATGCCTTTTCCATCTCACTGAAGAATGGGATTGGAATTGGGATTGCATGGAATGTGTAAATTGCTTTTGGTAGTATTGAAATTTTCGCAATATTGAGTCTTCCTATCGATGAGCAAGGGATATTCTTCCACTTCTCCAGGTCTCTTTTTTGTTTCTTGTTGTAATGTTTTGTAATTTTTTTCAATAGATTCTTCTTGCTTCTGGTTAGATCTCCTCCCAAATGTTTAATCTTGTGATTCATTATTGTGAAGGGTATCACTCTTCTTAGTTCTGGCTCTGTATTCTCTTTGTCATTGTAGAGAAATCCAACTGATTTTTGTATGTTGATCTTGTATCCCGCTACTTTGCTGAACTGGTCAACTATGTCCAATAGTTTTCTTGTCGAGTCTTTACGGTTTCCTAGGTATACTATCATATCATTTGCATACAGAGATAATTTTACCTCCTGTTTTACTTCCTTCTCTTCTCTTCTCCTCTCCTCTCCCCACTGCTATTGCTAAGACTTCCAATACAATATTGAATAAGAGAGGTGAGAGTGGGCATCCTTGCCTAGTTCCTGTTCTTAAAGCGAATGCCTTTAAACTCTCTCCATTGAGAACAATGTTGGTTCTCACATTTGCATAAACACTTTTTATTATATTGAAGAAATTCCCCTCTAGTCCTATTTTGTTGAGTGTTTTAATCAGAAAAGGGTGTTGGATTTTGTCAAAGGCCTTTTCAGCATCAATTGATAGGATCGTGTGGTTCTTGTTCTCTGCTTTGTTAATATGATGAATTACATTAATTGTTTTTCTTATATTGAACCATCCTTGCATACCTGTTATGAATCCCACTTGGTCATGGTGAATTATTCATTTGATATATACTTGAATTCTATTGGCCAGTATTTTATTCAGGATTTTTGCATCTATGTTCATAAGAGATATTGGCCTATAGTAATCCATTTTGGTGGTGTCCTTTCCGGCCTTTGGTATCAAGAATATGTTTGCTTCGTAGAATAAATCTGGAAGAATTTCATCCTTCTCTAGTTCCTGAAAAGGTTTATGTAGAATTAGTGACAGTTCTCTGAATGTTTCATAAAATTCACTTCTAAAACCATCTGGTCCAGGGCATTTTTTGGTTGGAAATTGTGGAATTACCTTTTTCAATTTCTTCTTTTGTAACAGGTCTGTTCAGATGTTCAATTTCAGTTTGTGTCAGTTTAGGTAGGTTGTACATTTCTGAGTATTTGTCCATTTTCTCTAGGTTTTCATATTTGTTTGAGTATATTTTTTCATAATACTGTAATTTTAGCTTTTTTACTTTAGTTGGTTTTGTTGCTATGTTGCCTGATTCATATCTTATTCAGATTAGTTGTGTCTTCTCCTTCTTTTCCATTGTGAATTTTATTAAAGTTTTGTCGATTTATTGACCTTTTCAAAGAACCAACTCATAGTTTTTTTGATAGTTTCAATTGTTTTCAGTTTTCTATTTAATTTATTTCTGCTCTATTTTTAATAATGTCAGGTTTTTTATTTGGTGTCGGGTTTTCTTGCTGTTCTTTTTCAATTTAATGGAGATGTTGAGTTAGAGAGTCAATGGTCAATTTTTCCTGCCTTTAATTTGTTTGCTAATTGCTATAAATTGACCTCTGATTACTGCTTTGGCTATTTCCCTGAGGTTTTGTTAAGTTGTGTTTTCATCGTCATTTTCTAAAGATACTTTTGAATTTCATTTTTTATTTCTTATAGTACCCACTCATGTTCAAGCAAGGTGTTGTTCAGCTTCCAAATGTATGGGTTTTTTCTCTTTTACACTCTTCTTATTAAATTCTAATTTTGTAGCATTTTGGTCTGAGAAAATGCTTTGTATTATTTTAATGTTTTCTTTTGTTGTTTTTTTTTAAATTTATCAGTGCTTGCCATGTGACCTAAATTTGGTCTATTCTGGAGAATGTTCCATGCACATTGGAGATGAAGGTACACTGTGCTTTTTTGGGGTGCAATAGCCTATAAATGTTTATGAGGTCAAGCTGGTTTATTGTGTGATTTAATTCTTCACTATTTTATTGAGTTTCTTTGTGGTAGTTCTATCTTTTCCTTTTTTTTTCCCTCCATCAGTCATAATGTTGCCTGATGTTGAGATATAATCCTTTTTTATTAAATTTTATTAATATTAATGAACATTTATAGAGATTTGGAGTTTCCATTCATTCACTGTTGCACTATTTTCTCTACCCTCCCCCCCAGTTCGTTCCTCTTCCCCCCCACCTTGAAAGTCTGTTTTAATTGGCCCATTGCCACAGAGCTTGTCAAAGCCAGTTCTGATTAATCTCCTTTGTCAATGTGTCCTTTGCCATTCCCTATCACTCCTCCCTGAGAGACTTCACCCTGATTCATAAGGAAAAGGGGACGGCGTATTCTCTTCTCTACTTGCTGCTGAAAAGGGATGCTGTAGGTTTCAGGGTGAAGATCTTCTCTCACTACTCTTAAGGGCACCTTTGGCAATAGGAAACATGTACAATATTGTGGAGATTGATTTTGGAATTTAGATGCACTGTTATCAATTGTGCTTAGCCGTACATGTTCATATCCTTGAAGATGTATCATGAAAGTCTAGCAGCCTAGAAGACACAAATTTATCTAACAAGTTAAAAGTACATGAGTCAAAAATTAAAAAGCAATAATATTCCAAGTAGAGGTTCTAACGGTGGCACAAATCAAGTTACAGAGGGAAGATAGTTCTTAAAAGAAAAGCCTATTGACTAGCACTTTGTCTATTATAGTATAAAGATTAGGAACCACAAGATGTAGAGGCTCAACTATGTCATTTATTCTTCTTAAGTCCTGGACCAAATTCCATTTACCACTGGGTTATTTTGCAGCTCACATGTCTTCATGCAAGACAGAGGTGAAGTAAGGATCTGCTTATTAGGTTTTCTGTCAATTCCAACAACTAAGAAATAATAAGAAGAGTTGGGACCTCAGAAGGCTTTTAGGACAAAA
>NW_006399847.1:3974914-3978970 GCF_000299155.1 Elephantulus edwardii
GCCAGCATTTGTTGCTTGCTGTTCTGTTAAATTTTGCTATTTTGACTGGGGTGAGATGATATCTCATAGTTGTTTTAATTTGCATCTCTTATGGCTGGGGATTTTGACACATTTCTTCATGTGCTTGTCATCTGAATGTCGTCTTCGGTGAAGAGCCTGTTCATATCCTGTGCCCATTTCTCTACTGGATTATTTACTTTTATCTTGTTATGGTGTTCAAGTACTTAATAAATTCTGGATATAAGTCCCTTATCTTATATGTTATTACCATAAACTTTTCCCAGTCAGTGGCTTCCCTTTTAACCCTGTTAGAGAAGTTTTTGGATGTGCATAGGGATTTGAGTCTTAGAAGATCCCATTCATCTACGTTATCTTCTCCTGGTTGTAGGTTTTTCAGGATACTTGGAAGACTGTTTATGCTGTGGATTAGGATTTCTAGTGTTGTTCCTAACTTTTCAGTAATGAAGTTTATAGTTCTTGGTTTTAGTCCTAGGTCCATGATCCACCTTGAGTTGGTTTTTGTGTATGGAGTGAGGTGTGGGTCTTGCTTGAGTCTTTTGCAGATACTTTTCCAATTTTGCCAACACCATTTGTTAAAAAGGCTGTCGTTTCCCCACTTGACTGATTTCCTCTCCTTGTCAAAAATCAGTTGACCATAGATAGATGGGCTGATCTCCAGATTCTCAATTCTATTCCATTGATCTATGTGTCGGTCATTGTGCCAGAACCATGCTGTCTTTACCACTATGGCAGCAGTGTAGTAGGATTTGAAATCAGGGAGTGGGATACCTCCTACCATTCTTTTATTCTTAAGGAGTGCTTTGCTTATTTGGGGCTTCTTTCCATTCCAAACGAAACTGGAGTTTGCCTTTTCCATCTCGTTGAAGAATGGGATTGGTATTTGTATTGGGATTGCATTAAATGTGTAAATTGCCTTTGGTAGTATTATCATTTTCACAACATTGAGTCTTTCTATCCATGAGCAAGGGATATTCTTCCATTTCTCAATATCACTTTTTGTTTCTTGTAGTAATGTTTTGTAATTTTCTTTGAATTGGTCCTTTGTGCTTTTGGTTAGATTTATTACCAAGTATTTAATCTTGTGATTAGCTATTGTGAAAGGTATTGTTTTTCTTAGTTCCGCTCTGTATTCTCTTTGTCACTGTAGATAAATCCAACTGGTTTTTGTATGTTGATCTTGTATCCTGCCACTTTGCTAAATTGGTCCACTGTGTTTAATAGTTTTCTTGCTGAGTCTTTAGGGTTTTCTAAGTATACTATCATGTCATCTGCATAGACAGATAATATTACCACCTCGTTGCCAATTTGGATAACTTTTATTCCCTTCTCTTGTGTTATTGCTATCGCTAAGACTTCCAAAACAGTATTGAATAAGAGAGGTGATAGTGGGCATCCTTGCCTAGTTCCTGTTTTTAAAGGGAATGCCTTTAACCACTCTTTGTTGAGAACAACATTGGCTCTTGGGTTTTCATAAATACTTTTTCTATGATGAAGAAATTCTCCTCTAATCCTATTTTGTTGAGTGTTTTAATCAGGAAAGGGTGTTGGATTTTGTCAAAGGCTTTTTCTTCATCAGTTGATAGGATCATGTGGTTCTTGTTTTCGCTTTGTTAATGTAATGAATTGCATTAATTGTTTTCCTTATGTTGAACCATCCTTGCATACCTGTTATGAATCCCACTTGGTCATGGTGAATTATTTCTTTGATGTATCGTTGGATTCTATTTGCCAGTATTTTATTCAGGATTTTTGCATCAATGTTCATGAGAGATATTGGCCTATAGTTTTCTATTTTGGTGGTGTCTTTTCCTGGTTTTGGTATCAAAGATATGTTTGCTTCATAGAATGAATCTGGGAGGATTCCACCTTCTTCTATTTTCTGAAATAATTTATGTAGAATTGGTAACAGTTCTTCTCTGAATGTTAGATAAAATTCACTTGTGAAACCATCTGGTCCAGGGTTTTTTTTTGGTTGGAAGTTGTTGTATTACCTTTTCAATTTCTTCTTTTGTAATGGGTCTGTTCAGATGTTCAATTTCGGTTTTGTCAGTTTAGGTAGGTTGTGTTTTTGTAAGTATTTGTCCATTTCCTCTAGATTTTCTTATTTGTTTGAGTATTGTTTTTCGTAGTACTCTAATGTTAGCTTTTTTATTTTAGTTGAGTCTGTTGTGATGTTACCTGATTCATCTCTTATACGGATTATTTGTGTTTTCTCCCTCTTTTCTTTTGTGAGTTTTGCTAGTGGTTTATCAATTTTATTGACCTTTTCAAAGACCCAACTCCTAGTTTTGTTGATAGTTTCAATTCACCAGGATGTGCGAGGGTGGTGGGTGCGGGGGTGCTGGATGATGGTAGGGGGTGGGGGCATGGGGCGCAGTACCGTGGTGGGCGGTAGGGTGGTAGGGCTTGGGCACTGCTGGGAGTTTGGTGCTGCCAGTCCGTCCACAGATGTTAAGCTGCCACATCACCAGTCCTCAGCACATCAGACTACCCCTGTCACGGTAGTATGCCACCTGGGTCCTGCCAATGCTCTCTTTAAGATGTTAAAGAGCAAGGCTATAATTTTAAATACTAAGGTGTGCCTGACCTAAGACATGGTCTTTTCAATGGCTTCATATAAATGCAAAAGGTGGATAAATAATAATAAGGAATAAGGAAGATAGATGATTAATTCATGTCTTTGAATTGTAGTGACAGCAAAGATTACTGAATAGCCCATGGACTGCCAAATGAATAAGCACATTTCTCTTGGAATAAATGCTACCAGAGTTCTATTTAGAAACAAACATGATAAAGACACTGTCTCACATACTTTTAATGTGTTATCAGGAGGGGCAGGCCCCTAGAAAATAACATCATGCTTGTAAAAGTAGGAAGTTAACTAAAGAGAGGGAGATCCTTCACAATATGGACTGAAACAGTGACTACAACAATCAGCTTAGTAGAAATCGTGATATTATTAGAAGACATATTAGAGGATTGGGCAGAGTTACATTCTTTCTATAAAGGGTGCCTATGACTTGGAGTCAGTTGTTATTATATACTATCTCACAGCTAATACTCCAATGGGTTTTTAGAGGCAGTAAATCTTGTGGGAGGAGACTGCCCATCTTTCTTTTGTAAAGCAGCTAGTGGATTTGAACTGCTTACCTTTGGGTTGGCAGCACAACTCCCTAACACTAAGCCACCAGAGCTACCTACAGATACAGTCAGATGGATAGTTGTTATTGTGTACCACTGAGACTGAATAACTGATAGATGAATGTTTAAGTCATCTATGAGCTACATTTTTAGATTTTGTTTGGCAGTCAACTCCTTACTCACACACACACACTTCATAGCTATTTTACTGATTCCAACTCATGACTACAGGGTACCTGAGTATGTAAGTGGAAAGAGATAGTCTCATCCTCCTGCTATAGAGACACTGGTGGGTTAAAACATCTAGCCTTTTGGTTAGAAGCCCAACACATAACTTATTATGTTATTAGAGTGTGTGATGCCATTCTCTCAGCATTTTCAAGTCAATTACAACTCATCATAATCACCAATTAGTTTTCCAAGGCTTTAAATCTTAATAAGAGAACACTCTATCTTTCTCAGTGTTGGATGGGTTTAAAGTTCAGACATTTTGGTTAATAGGCCAAAACTTGATGTACTATGCCCAGATTTCTTTATATCCCCTTTATAAATTTACAGCCATATAAAATGAATGAAGTAGCTCTACTACATAGTAAAGCATTTCTGTGAGTCAGAATGGTTTCAGTAGCAATAGACTTGGTTTATGTATGCATCCATATATAACAGCACACACATTTACATCATGTTTGACCAAGGTATTAATTTACTTGTATATTTCTTTTATATTTGTTGCTGTTACGTTGTTATGTGCCATCGAGTCGTTTCCGATTCATAGCGACCCTATGCACAACAGCCCTAAATCCTGCTCTATCCTGCGCCAACCGCACTGCCTCTGACACACCCATCCCGATTACCCCAGTCACCGAATCAATCCATCTCATAGAGGGTCTTACC
>NW_006399847.1:3980985-3989824 GCF_000299155.1 Elephantulus edwardii
GTCGATCTGATTCCTATGCATACCATCAGGTGAAGTCCATGTGTATAACCTGCGTTTGTGTCTCCTATAAAATGTATTTGCAATGAATAAGTCATCGATTTTACAAAATTCAATCATTCTATCTCCAGCCTCATTCCTGTCACCAAGCCCATGTTTTCCGACTATATTTAAAGTTCTGAAAAAAGAGTTTTTATTGTTCTATTAGCCAGTTTTCCCTCTTTCTTAAAGGGTTTTTTAAAGTGAGACTATAAATCATTAAAATATATATCCACTATGTGCTCATGTGAGCAGCCCAGCCCATGCTCACATAGTGTGACTCTGGTCTTGATTCTAGCTGAGAGAACTAACACATCACAAAACCTCTAATAAATATGCATTTATGCTTAGTTCATGAAGAAAGAGAAACTACAGGAAACAGAGTAAAAGGGTCAGTTACTTAAACCAAGAGTCTGAGAAAACAGTAGATATGCCTTGATATTGAAGGATTCTGAACTTCCATGGAAAACAGAAAGCTGTCATGATCTACAGAAAGAAAGTAAGAGATGATTAAGCAAGTTGTCACAAGAGTATACAAGATGCCCAAAGCATAAACTTGGAAGATGGGCTGTAAGAGAGCTTAGGGACCCTCAGAGGGCTCACATGTCAAATCCTCTAGATCTGAAAGAAAAATAAATCCTCAGGTCAACATATTTAATTGTTAAAACTACAACTAGGTTTTAAAAATATTCATTATGGTTGGATATTAAAATTACCAAAGTGTTTTAATTGTATCTAAAATGTGTGTGTGTGTGTATGAGAGTATATGTATATCAATTAATGAATTAATGTGTCTCAATGAACTATCTCCTTAAATTGTCACAATTCCTGGTTTAAGAACCTAAGAGCTTTTTCCCTCCTCATATTAACCTTTTTTGGAATTTTCTGTTACGGAATGTCTACTGATTCCATAACCTCTGGTAGATAATCTAGGGAGGTCTGGTGGTGTAGTTCAGATGGAACCGAGTTACTAACCCAAAGTTGGCACACACCCCTGGTAGTTTGAATCTGGCAGTGGCTCTGCATGAGAATGATGCACAATCTCTTCCTGTGCTGGAGGGTTAGGTTTTGACCCCAGGTTTTTGGAAGCTCTAAATTGTGTCACTTATAATATGAAGGCAATAATTTTGCATTTATTTTAAATAGATAATGTATACAGAAGTGGATAGACCCTTAGGAATTAAAGTGATCTGTCAACTTAGTAAGAAATTATAACAAATTATGATCTGCCACTTCATTTTATATTTCCTTATCCATTAATTGTTATGGGCAATGACAGAAGTTATACACATGACAAAATTATATCAACATCTGTCACCAAAAAGAAAGGTGTTTTGCTTAAAGAAGCACATCACACAGACAATCAACAGTATCATACACTATTCATGGGAAGACAGCGCCCTTGAGCAGGCTCCCTAGGGCAACTGAGCATGTATGTACTTAGACAAACAATAACAATGAAGACCATCTCTTGATGAATTGCCCTTTTGAGCTTTCATTTTAGAAAGACAGTCATTATGATTCAAATTCACATTCTATTCTGTATGTCATTTCCCACACAACTAGTAAAACTTAGGAAATGTTATTTTTACCTAGAGCACTTGTAAAAATAATAATGTTTTTTAAAAAAGAAGCGATGATGTGACTGAATTTTTATCATTAGTAAAAAAAATAAAAAAGAAATGTATTTTTTAAAAGTACAAATTTAAATAATATGTTGTTGTTGTTAGGTGTCATTGAGTGGACTGTAATTCATAGCAGTTTACGAACAGTAGATATGAACCTTCCTCTCTGCTGAGCCTTCCTCGCAATCTTTGATATAATCAAGTCCGTCGTTATAGTCACTGTGTTAATCTATCTTGTTGAGGTCTTCTACTCCCCAGTCCATTTTGCTATGCACCTCTTATTCTGGACTGCTGTCATACAAATAATGCCTAATCATATATTCCTTTAAAACACATATTCTCTTTCATCTGTTCCAATGCAGTGTTAATTCTTTATCCCCTCTTTTCTTTTCTCCCCCAAATATCCATGTCAGTTCTGCTTTATAACAGTTTTAGAACAGTGGTATAATGCACTGTTATTGTTGTTATGTGCCATTGAATCGCTTTTCACTCATAGCAACCTTATGTACAGCAGCTTTGAACTCTGCTCTATTTTGTACTAACCTTATTGTCTCTGACACACCTACCTCCATTACCTCAGTCATCTGTGTCAATCCTTATCATCCAGGATCTTCCTTTCCTGGATGTCCCTCCACTCTCCCAAAGAAGATGTCCCTCTCCAGTGACCCAACATGCCCAAAGTAGGTGAGAGAGAGCTTCAGAATCCTTGCCTCCAAGTAACACCCTGGTTTTACCCTTTTCAGGATGAACCTGTTCTGTTAGTAGTCCATGATATATTCAATACTATTCATTAGCACCACAGCTCAAAAGGCATCAATTCTCCTTCTATCATCCCTAGTCACTGTTAAGCTTTCTGATACATTGCAAGTAATTGCAAACATCATGGCCTGGATCAGGAGCACCTTAGTCTCCAGACTGACATCATTGCTATTCAGCACTTTGGAGATGCCCCTGACAGCAGACTTTCCCAGTGCAATTCATCTTTTGATTTCCTGGCTGCAGGTACCAAGAGAGTTGATTGTGGAGCTAAGCAACCTGAAGCTGTTAACAATCTCAATCTCTTCACCATCTATCATGATGTTGCAAATGGGCCCAGTGGTGAGAATCTTTGCTTTCTTGATGTTGATCTTCAGTCCACACTGAAAGCTGTAGTCCTTGCCCTTCTGCAGCAAATGCCTCAGCTCCTCAATTTCAGCAAGCAAGGTTGTGTCATTTGCATAATGCAGGTTGTTGATCAGTCTTTCTCCAATCCTGATGTTACATTCCTCCTCAAAGAGTGCAGCCTCCAAGATGATCTGTTCCACATATAGACTGAAATGGAGATAAGATGCATCCCTGGCATACACATTTCCTGATTTTGAACCATGAAGCATTTCCTTGCTCTGTTCTGATGACTGCCTCCTGGTATAAGCATAGGTTTCACAAAAACACAAGCAAGTGTTCTGGGATTCCCATTAACAATAGGAAGAACTAAAATGATCTAAACATCCAATTTATATCAAGGGGTTTACTGTATTTTATCAGAAAAGACAAGTCTATTAGTAAAGTAGACACCTTCTCAAATGCAAAACATCTACGATAATAAGCTGCTATGTAGAGTCAACTGCTGTGTTATTCTACTTTGTATGTTAAATTATATTCTAGTAAATTTATTTAGGTCTAGAACATCTCTAAATATTAAAGCAATAAAATAAAATTATTTTAAAATTAATAAACAAGTATCTATGATTTCAGGCAGGTTCTCTGAGTTTCTGGGATATCTCATTCCTCTTTGCTCCCACTTCTGAACTCACTTCAACTCACTAACAAACACTTCAGCTGCATTAAGCATTCTGAGAACAGTCTGTGCTTATTTTCATTAATCGCTCAATGGGTTAGGTGCTGGTGAAATAAATGGGAGTATCCACACACTTTACCATCTTGTTTCACTCTCCTTTCTATCTGGTTTTAATTTTTTACGGGTATAATGAAAAGATGTTGTTGTTGTTGTTCTGTTCTGATGAGTCGCTTGCTACTCATAGCGACCATACACACAATAGCTCAGAATCATGTCTTATCCTGTGCTAATCTCACTGTCTCTGAGACCCACTACCTCTATTACACCAGTTGCCGTGTCAATCTATCTCCTCCAGGGTATTCCCCTCATGTACTGCCCATCCATCCTTCCAAGAATGATGTCCTTCTCCAAGAACTGGTCTCTTGTCAACATGCCCAAAGTACACAAGACGGAGGAGGGAGGTTGGACAGAAAGAAAAGTGCAACAATGAATGAATGGAAATCAAAAGTCTCTGTAAACTTTCATTAAAATTAATTAAAACTTAGAAAGGAAAAGACAAAAACAAAACAAAACCAAAAACCTTGGCCTCCAAGGAGCAATTTGGTTTCACTTTCTCCTGGACAAATCTGTTAGTTCTTATAAATCCATGTTATGTTCAATACTCTTCTCTAGCACTAAAACTCAATGGCATCAATTCTTCTTTTGTCACCCTTAGTCATTGTCTGGCTCTCTGATACATAGCAAGCAATTATGAAGACCATGGCCTGGATGAGGTGCACATACCTTAGTCTCCATACTGATATTGCTGCTCTTTAGCACTCTGAAGTGGTCCCTGACAGAGTATTTTCCTAATGATTTTTTTTTAATTTCTTGACTACTGGCACTAAGAGTATTGATTCTGGAGCCAAGCAAACTAGAATGTGGTTATTGTTAGAGGCTCAGTAAATTGCATGATTTCCTATCAAGCTATTCCAGGGCTGCCAGAATAAGTATTCACCTAACTAAATGAGTTAATAACAACAAAGAACATAGACTAATCCTTATATTGTGTAAATAACTCACAAATAGCTAATAAAATTATTCTTAATATATCACTATTATCACATATTCAAAAAATCATAGTTAATTATTGTATAGAATTCTACATTTTGTCAAGAATGAAGCAATAGTATTTGAAAAGAAACGGTTTTCAAATACTGAAGAGTATTATTAGCCAGGGACTCCCTGAGCTGAAAGAGTGAACATACTCAAATAATGTGAACTTCAGATTATGAATTAGAAACTAAAAAACTGCTAATGAAAATTAGATAGAATATGGTGAAAGTCCCTCTCAAAGAGAACTGGCTTGAATTAGGTGCTCATTTCTTACTGAGATAATTCATCGCTAGCCAGTCAGAACCAACTCATATCTGACTCTCCAGTGGGCTTTTCAGAGGTTGTAAATGACATGGAAGGAGACTGTCCCTAATTCTCCCACAGAAACACTTACAGATTTAAACTTCCAGAAGGAACTGCCTCTATCTTTGAATTAGCAGAGCAACTACCTAGGGGTTCTAGGTTCTACCACCAAAGCTTCCTGTATGTAGAGAGGAGATTTTATTATATTTGACAGGCAGAATCATGGCCCCCAAAGATGCATTTCCTAGTCCCTGGAATCTATGAGTGTGTTAAATTATAAGGTAAGGGTAATTAAGGTTGCAGATGAATCCTAAATTGATTTCAACTGGTCCCAAAATGAACCGATTAGGTTGTCTTGGATTATCCACTTAGGCCCAGTTTAATCACAAAGGTCCTTGTAAAAGAAAGGACATAGAAGAGATTTAGCCATGTAAGAAGAACTCAACTAGCCACTGCTGATCTTAAATATGGAGAGAAGACCATGACTAATAAAAGAGGGAGTTTTTTAGACCTGGAAAGAGCAAGGAAATCAATTTTCCCACTAAAGCGCTTTAAAGAAATACAGCCCAGGTAGCCTGTTCACATCATTCTAATGATATCCGTGTCAGCCCCCTGATCCACTAGTTCAGTTCATAAGATAATTTATGTCACATTAACCCTTTAAATTTTTGGTAACTTGTTACATCAGCAATAGGTAACTCACACGATAGTTATTTTTCCACAGTTCCACTGCAGTCAGTTAAAATGCAATTGTCACTATGTGAACAATGTGAACAACTCAATTCATTGCCAGTCAAGAAGAACTGACTCATCATTGACCCCCTAGCAGAATTTCCAAGGTTATAGATTGCACAGGAGGAGACTACTCATCTCTTTCTCCTAGAGTAACTGGTGGAACTGGACTGAGAGGCACAGCCTGAGAGCAGTGCAACGCTCTACGGACTGCCCCACCAGAGTTCCCTGTCACTATATGTCAATAAATCCCTGTCACTATATAAGAGTCAATAAATGCAACCACTGGATTTAATAAATGCTACTGAAATTTGCACAAACTATTGTTTAAATAATATTTAAATTTTATAAATTATAAAACTTAATAAACACACAATTATTTTCCATATTTTTTCCAACAATTATGAAGATGACACAGGATAACAGCACTTTGCTTACACATAAATTTTTCCATGAGTTACAAGTGACTCATGATCAAATAATCAGCAATAAATTCTTTAAGTATATAGCCCGAGAGATCAAAGGGAATTTTGATGAAAAATATGTTGATGAATTCCATTGAAATTCTAGGCTAAATAAAGGCAATAGATTGCCCGTTTCTATTTAGTATGATGCCTGGCACTTAGGATATTTAAACAAACAAATAATTAAATAAATAAATCAACAAACAGTTAATCAATTATGTCTTCCTCAATATATACCATGGAAGGGAGAGGGGCTTTTATGAAATTTAGAGATGGGGTGGAAAGTACATCTACACATTGTAATCATTTCAGAGCTAAAGTCTATCTTCCTAATTTCCCATATTCACGATCTCTTCTAAGTCATCAGAGGTATGTGTGAGTTGAGCTTCCCATGCTGAGCTCATATTCAGAGATTTAATCTGGCAGAGGAAGGACAGGTAATTTGATGGTGCCAGTCAGTATTGCATAAGACTCGCTCATGGTGCTAAAGGTCTTTCTGTCAACAATTAGACTTCTGCCCTTGCACTCAAAACTGGTTTATGTGATTCCTTCCTCAAGCTGTACTGATACTTCCACCCCACATGAGCTCTACCTCCCTGTCTTTCGCAGTTTGTGCCTCAGCCCTGGCAGTCAGCCATCTGGCTTCTCAGCATCCTGCTTCTAGCCAGATCCAGATATAAATTTTTATTTTCACTTGTTCTTTTTACCTTCAGCTTTTAGCAAGGAAGAGTGGGAATTACACAGGAAAATATGGGCTAATCTGCTTAATATAGTTTAAATATGCTTGTCCTTGGAGACCTTGAACTGAGTTGTTAGAAACTGGGATCTTATGTCCTCAAGTAGGTTCTGAATGTTAACCTGCAGCCAAGGCAAACCTGAGGCTGAGAAAGAGAAGCAGATGGCTGGGCACCTTCCAGGGGCATGAGGTACCACTGTAGCAAAGCAAAAGCCAGAATTTTCTTTTTAGAATCTTTTCGTTTCACTCTTTAATTCCCTTTTGAGATTTTCATGTCCTAGTCAATGCTCCTTTATCTATGAAAAGAAAATTCTACCTACAATTTCTCAGACATCATTACCTTTTCCTTGTGTTTCCATACATACAATACTTCTCTCAAAAAGTGACCAATTTCAGGTAAATTTTCAACCAGATACTATAAAAACCCTAAATTGTTCAGTGTTTTGGACTTTGATTCTTAAAAGCACTAATTAATCTGAATGATTTAATGGGATCTGAAATAAGCAGAACACTTTGTCCAAGAGTCATTTTTTTCTTTTGACAGATCTTATAAAACTAGATATATAACAAAGATATCTCATAAGCACCAACAAATCTACTTCATCTTCTCTCTGACTCTCAATTCCACCTGAGTATAGGATGTGATGTTGTTGTTGTGTGTCATGAAGTCAGAATTGACTCAGAACTGATCCTCCAGCAGGTTTTCAGAGACAATAAATCACGTGGAAGGAGATGCCTATCATTCTGCCATGGAGAATATGGTGGAATTGAACTGTGTGCCTTTACGATTGCAGCACAGATTTTTACCACGAGGCCATCAGAGCTCCCTTGTGTAGATAATAAATAGCCTTTAGTTTGGAACAAAATATGGGTTTCAGTTGGAGATAGCTAATATATAAATCCTTCCAATATAGTAGGCTTACTGTGTTCTCAAAACTCACTGCTATAAAAGATTCCAGTTTAATTGGCCACTTTAATAATAAAGAAAATAAAATTGATAATGACTCTTGAAAGAATAATAGATAATCATAACATTTAAGAGGGCACAAATGGAGAACTCCTGGTATACCAAGTAATTTTTGTGACCTTGACAAGCTGATAGGTCAACACAGACTTACTAGGATGTTCAAACTACTGGTCTTTTCTTTCCCGATTTCTTTGCTGACCTTTTCACTGTTAAACAGTGTTACCATGAGACAGCTATAAGAAGGGTGAAAATTAAGTAAAAAATCAACGCTTAAATTTCTTCACACCTCCAGTATATTGTTGGAGAGAAAGTTAAATCTAAAGGAAAGTATTTCAGTGAACTTCAGATGGTATATTTTTCTATAGTTTATGACAAAAATGATACAGATCAAGTATTATACAGATCAAGTAAATCCTGTACAAATAACGTGCATTGGTTTTATTTGGTTTTGTTTTTTAAATTAAAACAGCCAAAATTATCCTGTGGGCTACACAACAAACAAACAAAAATAAGTAAGATTGATGTAAATTTGGCAATTAGACAAAGCTGATATTATATACATTCATTAAATTGTTGAGTTCACGGTGCACGAACTAATTCATCAACACTGGAAGGAGTTGAAGAATTAATTCTACTGCACATTCTCTTTATTTCCCTTTGGTCTGACTTTTTCTTAAGTATATAAATGTAAATTTGGGATATTTTAAGACAATAACTTCTTAAAAACACAACTATCTTAGTGATATAGAAAATCAGCATTTGCTCATATTTCTTTAATGCTAGGCAGAAATATATATATTAAGTATGTATGTCAGTATGGATACTAAGCTGTGCCTGATACAGGCCATGGTCTTTGCAATTACTTGCTATGTATCAGAGAGCTGGATAATGACTATGGATGATAGAAGGAGAAATGATGCCTTTGAGCTATGATGTTGGAGTAGAGTTCTGAATATATCATGAAATTCTAGGAGAACAAACAAGTCCTGAAGAGGGTGAAGCCAGGCTGCTTCTTGGAGGCAAGGATTCTGAAGCTTTGTCTGACATACTTTGGACATGTTGCAAGGTGGGATCAGTCCTTGGAGAGGGATGTCTTGCTTGGGC
>NW_006399847.1:3994314-4004456 GCF_000299155.1 Elephantulus edwardii
TAACAATTTCTAATTTTCCTACATTGATGGTTCTCACACTCCATGTTCCAATCACTAGTGTCTGCTTACAACTGTTCCTCTTCCTTTGTATTTCCTTGCTTGACAGTTCTGCCTACGTTGCCCTTTCTGTTCGTCTACGTGTGTTGTGTAATACATAGGGTTTTCAGAGGCCTGCCATTTCAGAAGTGGATGGCCAATCCTTCTTCCTCGTCTGTCTTAATCTGAATGTTTAGATTTAGAGGAGTATATATATATATAGTGTGTGTGTGTGTTTATATACATATAGTGTGTTTATATACATATAGTGTGTTTATATATATATATAGTGTGTTTATATATAGTATGTTTATATATAGTGTGTTTATAGATAAATAGATAGATGATAGATAGATAGAAAGTGTGTTTATATATAGTGTGTGTATATATATATATATAGTGTGTGTGTGTGTTTATATATAGTGTGTTTTTATATATAGTGTGTGTATATATATTACACATACCTATGTCCAAGAAGGACCAGTCCTTGGAGGAGGACATCATGCTTGGAAGTGTGGAAGGACAGCACTAGAGAAGAACCTGGTGAAAAAGATTTAAAACGTAACTGGGTCAATCAAGTTGGGTGTGTCAGAGTAAGAGAGACTGGATCAGGGTAGGACAGAATTCAGAACTTTTGCACATTTGGTCACTATGTGTCATGGGTGAATCAATGGCACATAACAGCGACAAGGATGATAGAAGAATTGATGCCTTTGAGTTTTGATGTATTTTTAAGAAAATATATTTTAAAATTTAAAACTATTTTAAAGTAATTTTATCATGTATCAGCAATTTCCTTCTGTGTGAATTTCCTTCTGAAAACCCAGAGAAATTGTCAGCTGTGGGTCGGTTCCAACCTGAAGATACACAACAACAACAGTGTTAATAAGCACAGAATCAATATAAGAGAAAAGGATATATAAACATAGATAGGAGTGAATGCATATTTGTTACTGAATTAGATTTAGCTAATAATTTAATCCACAAAGAATATAGTTTATATACCCACCAATTCTAACACCAGACTAACTTTTAACTTTCTCAATTTATTAATAAAGAGTTATGGGTCCCAGTTATAATAATATTGTATGATTACAATTCCTTTTATGTCAGTTTTACTTATATATAACAAAGTTGTTAAGATTCTGTAAAAATTTCTGTATAATAAATTTTTAAAGTATTCTTTTCAGAATGTATAGGACTTATCAAATACTGAAACACATACTTTCTTTTAAAGATAATAAATTTCTTTTGCTTATTGCTTGTCTGAAAAAATATGAGAATCAATTTACTAAAAAGTAACATATAAAATATGCATTTGGTTGTCTTAGTATAAATCTTTCTTATAAGTAAGATATGTGAAGTAATAAGGACTTTTAAAGGTCCCTTTAATTCAGTGCTATTTCATATATAACTTTTTTAAGTGGTTCACTGTTACCTGGAGAAAATTTTAACAGGATTTTTAATAGTTCTCAGAATAAAAGTGTCAGATTGATGGATTATTAAATAGTAAAAAAAGAGTAGTCATAGTGAATATTAACTGTGTCAAAATATTAGAAGATCCTTCTCTACAAATCCACTGCTATTTATTGAATTTCTGCCTAACTGAAATAAGACATCATAATAATTGTATACAAGAAAGACCATTTTTGTCTTTTCTCATCTACTAATTTTCACATAATATTCAGTATACTGTTGATTCTGTGAATGGAGAAATAATATTTTATTGGAGAAAAAAAGAGCACCATCATTCATATTATAATATTTTCTTAATATTCAGAAATATATGTCTAAATTAGGATGGAATACTGAATAATATATTTGATAAATATTATCATAGCTGCAAAGCAAAAATGGCAAGTAATTAAGCCAGGTATTAAATATCATTTTAAAATATGCAAATATGTATTATTTTTTATTTTTTCCAAATATGTATTATTTTTAAGAAAATCCTAAATAAACCCCTTGACTTCTGAATTAATTTTATCTTCAACTTTAACCTATTTTGTTTGTCAAATCTCTAGCATTCTTATAGTAGATATGGCCTCCTAATTTCAGTTTCTTTCAAGCCAGCAAATTCATGTAATTTGTGATAGAGTCCTTTACATTTTTTAGTATGCCATTTTAATTAAGGGAACAATGGTGGCCTAGTTTGTAAGGAGCTGTGTTTCATTCCCAAAAGCAGGTGGTTCAAATCCACCAGGGTCTCCACAAGAGAATAGTGAATAATCTGAAGGTCACAGAGCTTGGTGGGCTGATGGAGAGGACGAAGGAATTAGAAAAGATCCACTAGAGACCTGAAAAGATGGGATAATACTGGGCATAGATCAATGGTGATTAATTTTCTAAAACAAAATGTATAAATGATTGTATAAAACACAATGTGAATGAAAGAAATGTGAGACACAATGTATATGAATAAAATATACACAGTGTACATATATTTTGCATGCAAATCAGCATAAATAAAATTTTAAAAGTAAAAAAAATAATAGATAAATAGTATCTCAAAGAAAAATTTCTTGTAAAATAAAGTAAGACAGGAAAAAGGGGCCACATGTGCCCTAATTAGTATCATCTGTTCTGTGATGTCACTTCAGCTATCCAAACCAAAAACGTAAGCCTACTCTTAATGTTAATTCTGACTCATAGGCTCTCTGTAGGATAAAGGGTTTTTATAGGGTTTTCTTAGTTGGTAGTGTCAAATGGTTTTAGGTTAGCAGTACAAGGCTTAATTCACTATTCTACCAGGATGTCTTTATTTCAGATGCAATACAAAACAAACCTTAAGAATAATAAAGTTGGCAAAAATTTATTTCACCAAGTGTCTCAGTTGAGTAATTCAGGCTCTTTTTTTGCTATAAGCAGACTATGGTTGCATAAAACTCAGCTGACAGACTCAGTTATCTTTGTAATCCAGAATCAGATATGAACTAAAAAGATATAGATTCAACAAGTACAAAATATTTTTATTTTAGATCCCACTCTTTTCCTGTTCTTCCAGAATCCATAGATCTCTCCCTGGTGCCTATTTTTGTCACTACATTGCAATATTAAAGACCGTTCAAATTCACTAGCTACTCTGTGGGAGAAGGATAGGCAATCGTTTTCCATGCAATTTATTGCCTCTGAAAACTCAGTGGAGGGTCAGCTGTGGGTCATTTCCCACTTGATGGCACACAGCAAGAACAACAATAACACAAGTCCTGGCTGAACTTAGAAATCCTTCAGACACTTCAACCAGCACCACCACTTAATACACATGTCCAAAGGCACAACATGAACTGGACTTTATGAAAAAGAATATGGTGTCAGGATCAGAAGAAGACTCATTAACAACTTGCATTATGCAGATGGCACAACATTGCTTGCTGAAAATGAGGTGATCTTGGAACACGTGCTGCAGAAAATAAAAACAAAACAAAACCAAAAAACACCAAAAAACAAAAAAACAACCCAAAACCCTACAGCCTTCAACATGGATTACAATTCAACATCAAGAAAACAAAAATCCTCACCACTGGGCAAACAGGTAACATCATAATAAATGCAGAAAAGATTGAAGTTCTAAAAGAAAATATTCACCTTACTTGTATTTGCAAACAGCACTCCTCCTATTAGCTGTCAGGAAGTCAAAAGATGTGTTGCCATGAAGAAATGCTCAAAATCACTTACAATAAGAGAGATGCAAATCAAAACTACTAAGAGACAGGGGTACACAGTTTGGCGAGTGGAGGGTGGGGGAGAAGGAAATGGGAAGGATCTGAGTGAAAAGACAGGATAATGACGGACAAGGTTCAATGGTGACTAATGTATGAAGCACAATGTTAATGAAGAATAGTGTGATGCATAATGTATATGAACTTTGTTAGCAAAGCAATAAAAAAGGCAATAATAAATAAATCAAAGATCTAAATAATAAAAAAAAAGTTGGAAAGAAAAAAAAACAACAAAACCAAACACCAAACTACTATGAGATAGCATCTCACCTCAGTAACAGCAGCAAAGTTAATTTTAACAGGACAGCAAGCAACAAATGTTGGAGAGGATGGAGAGATTGGAATTCTCATGCACAGTTGAAGGGACTGTAAAATTGTACAACCACTTTGGAAGGCAGTTTGAAATATCCTAAAAAAGTGGAACATAGATATACAGTAACATGAGAGAAGCTACAGAGCATTATGTTGAGTGAAATAACTCAGACACATAAGAATAAATACTACACAGGACCATTATTGTGAAAACAGAAGAATAAAAAGTGAGAACTGTATAATCATACAAACACGGAAGGGGAAAGAGAGGGCAGGGAAAAATCATGGGGTTGAAGAGTCTGGTGGGTGGAGAAAAGAAGTGGGGAAAAATAGGTACATGAATGAAGCATAATTTTAAAAAGGGAACCAATAGTAATAAAGGAGTCAGTTTGAACTGCGGGGGCGGGGGAGGCAGGGAAGATGTGGTGTTTTGGAAAACTCTGCTGTTAGAGACCTCTCCAAGGTGCTGAAAAGCAAAAATGTCACTTTGAGTCAAATGCTATACCTATTTGCTTATTCTGGGCCTCTTTCAATCCCAAAAGAAATTGGAAATTGCCTTTTCCATCTCCTTGAAGAATAGAATTGGTATTTGTATTGGGATTGCACTGAACATGTACATTGTCTTTGGTAATATTGTCATTTTCACAATATTGAGTCTTCCTATCCATGATCAAGGTATATTCTTCCACCTCTCCAGGTCTCTCTTTGTTTCTTGTAATAATGTTTTGTAACTTTCTTTGAACATATTCTTTGTGATTCTGGTTAGGTTTACTCCTAAGTATTTAATCTTGTGAGTAGTTATGTGGAGGGTATTGTTTTTCTCAGCTCCAGTTCTGAATTCTCTTTGTCACTGTAGAGAAATCCAGTAGATTTTTGTATATTGATCTTGTAGCTTACCATTTTGCTGAATTGGTTAACTACGTAATTTGACCCAAAAATTCCACTACTGACTGGGAATTTACCCTACAGCGACCATAACTTCCATGCAAGCAGATATATGCACACCCATGTTTATTAAGGCTTTGTTCGCAACAGAAAAGAGCTAGAAACAATGCATGTACCCATCAACAAATGAATGGATAGAGAAGCTCTGGTATATTCACACAATGGAATACTATGCAGAATTGAAAAACAAGAAACTCATGAAATATTATGCAAATTGATGACCCTGAAGGACATTATGCTGAGTGAAATATCTCAGTCACAAAAGGACAAATATTGCATAGAGCCACTGTTGTAAAACAGGACTGACGTGAGGGTTGAGGGAAGACAGAAAAGGAGGGGAGGAATGATGTATATTTCATTGAAACAGATGTGGAAAATAACTGTTTAAAAGGGGCATATGAATGGGTATTCTTGTCATTACAGAAGTCCAGAGTGAAGGCTGCATAGTAGAGTGGAATTGGGGGGAGGGATTGCACAACAATGAAAGAGTTATTATTTCTCTTTTCAAAGAGAAGAGTGAACTGGAGGGTATGGGGTAGGGAGAAAAGTGTGACAATAAATGACTGGAAACCCTAAGTCTTTGTAAACTTTCATTAAAATTATGAATTTAAAAAAAGTCATTTTGAACACCAAGGTACTCCTGATCCAAACCATGGTATTTTCAATTACGGGCTATGCATCTGAAAATTGGACAATGAATAAGGATCACAGAAGAAGAATTGATGCCTTCAATTTGTGGTACTGGAGAAGAGTACTGAATGCCTCATGGACTGACAAAAGAACAGATATGTTTCGGGAAAGGTGCAAACAAGGTACTTCTCGGAAGTAAACAGTGAAATTTCATCTCATGTACTTTGGGAATGTCATCATGGGGGACCCGTCCTTGGAAAAGGACATGACTCTGGAACAATCATCAACAATATAGATTGACACAGTAACTGTAATAACGGACTTAAGTGTAACAGCTATGATAAAGATGACACAGAATAGGGCAAGGTTCAGATTTTTTGTTAAAAGGGTGACTACAAGTCTTAGTGAACTTGATTTTATATAATAACAACATAATTTTAAAAATCAAATAGGAATTTTATGGCCTGTTTGGTTTTGCAGAGTTTCATACTGTATTTCATGATTTTCAAAAGATGAAAATTAAATTGTACCAGTAAACATTATCCCCATCCCCCACCCTGTGATGGGTCATAATGCAGAAAAATACTATTCACCTTTGTAGGATGGAACCAGTCTTCCATCAGGGCATGAATGATCCTACACAGTATGGCTAGTCTCTTCATGTCATCAGCTGGAACGGACTCATCGCTAAAACGAACTCATCTTAAAACTCCAGTGGGTTTTAAGACTATTAATTGTAAGGGAAGAGACTTCTCAGGGAGCGGTTGGTGGATTCTGTCTGCCTTGAGACTGGCAGCACAACTCCTTACCCACTAGGCCACCAGAGCTCCTCAATAAGTATATATTCCTTAAGAAAAAACCATGACTCAGAAGGAGCGTACCAAAGTCATTCACATACTTTGTAAGCATGAATGGAGATTAGTCCAGGATAAGCACTGTTGTTTACACTTGACTTACTGCAGGAGTGTTTCCTGAAAGACCTTCTGGTTTGAGACAGCATAGTAAGTTAGTGCGAATATGATAATTCAACTACATTCAGCTGCTTCTCTGCCATAATCACTTCATTTTTGAATCTTTTTGTAAGATAGAATACAGCATGCTTTGGGTTTTATGGTTAAGAAAATTATAAAGCCATACATATATGACTGGCAATTATACTAGACTGATAAACATGATAGATACTAGACTCTTATCTTTATCCATGTAGTGATGAATCTTCTCCCTTCTATACTGTAGATTCTCCTCCAGAGAACCAGCAATGGGCTTGGGTGTTTTGGAGATGGTGAGGATGGTATGGACAGGGTTCAGGTTGGCTGTTCATAGGGTTGCTATCAGTAATACTCAACTTGGTAGCACACAACAACCACAACAGTACTGGTAACCTAGTGGTAAGAAGCTGCACTGAAATTCTGAAAGCATGCAGTTTAAATCCACCAGTTGATATGTGGGAGAAGGATGGACAATCTTCTTCAGTGCAGTTTACTGCCTCTGAAAACTCACTGAAGTATCAGCTATGGGTTGGTTCCAACTTAGTGGTTCACAACACCATCACCACCACATTAAAATACAGAAAGATAATACTATTTTGCTAAAATATGATTTGTGGATGAACTGTTAACCCTCTTCCTCATCAACCAAGATACTAAAAGGTTCACTCAGTGTCTGCAGGTCTAAGTGAAAATCTACTTATTAGCTGTTATCTCACAGGGAAAGATATGCAGAAGAAGTTTTTATATTATGGTCAGTCTGAGCTTAGGTGGATTTTAAAAATTACTAAGTTGATTATTCAGGTAGCCCATCATTACAGTCGTCCTTCATGTTTAGCCTAACCATTATTGACAAGTTCATAGAATTCCTACAGTAAACTCTGTGAAAACCTTCTATTAATTGACTATTTAAACAGTGTTTGTGTAACATGTAAAAGTAACACTTCTTTTATCATAATTAGACAAAATAAACCATTTTAATAGTTACATATTTAGTATTTCATTGGACTTGATGTGTCATATATAGGAAAAATAAGCAGGTCTGAATATTGTCCCAAAAAGGATACTCCATTAACCTTTTAAGAGTAACAAATTATTATACAACTATTCAACATTTTCAAAACAATTATTCCCAAGATTTGCCTAACGTGGAATTGCTTGTCATATGAGCTATTGAGGAACTATTCCAGGAATATATAACAATCACATTAGAGATTATTAGGGGGCATATTAGAATATTATAAATATAAGACCATTTTGAAATATTTTAAAACATCATACTTTTCTTTTTTTTCTATTAATATTACTGGTCTCATTATTTCTTTAGTCTTCAACCCATTCTGTACACGTGTTCAGGCCAGTTCAGCACATGGATATTCTGTTATTCTAGAAATTCTCCATCGTTTGCAATGGGTATGTCACTCCCAGAGTAACCGCACGGTGAGATATATAAATATAATCTCACATGTCATATATATATATATATATATATATGCTATACACATGGATTTCACCTGATGGTATGCATAGGAATCAAATCAATTACGTTTGTGGAAAGATTCGCTGGAGAAGCTCAATATCAGCAGTGAAAACTAGTCCGGGTGCTGACTGTGGGACAGACCACCAACTACTCATATGCAAATTCAAGCTGAAGTTGAGGAAAATTAAGTCAAGTCCACTGGTACAAGTTTGAAAAGTCTGTCTCACTCGAATTTCAAAACGATCTCAGGAACAGGTTTGAGACCTTGAGCACCAATGAGCATAGACCAAATGAGCTCTGGGAGGATATCAAGAAAATCGTCCATGAAGAATGAAAAAGATCATTACAAAGACTAAAGAAGAAGAAAATACCAAGATGGATGTCAGATGAGACTCTGAGTATTGCATTAGCATGCTGAGAAGTCAAAGCTAAAGGAAGAAATCAGGAAATCAAAGAGCTGAATAGAAAATTTCCAAAGGTAGCTCGGGATGACAAAGCAAGATACTATAATGAAATGTGCAGAAAGCTGGAGTCAGAAAATCAAAAGGGCCACACTCGCTCAGCATTTCTTAAGCTGAAAGAGTTGAAAAACAAATTCAAGCCATGGGTGACATTACTTAAAGACAGTTTGGATAAAATGTTGAATGATCCAGGAAGTATCAAAAGAAGATGGAAGGAGCACACAGAGTCACTGTATCAGAAGGAATTGGCTGACACAGAGGAATTTCATGAAATAACATATGAGCAAGAACCTATGGTGATGAAGGAGGAAGTTCAAATTGCTATGAAGGAATTGGCAAAAAACAAGGTTCCAGGAGTTGACAGCATACCAATTGATTTATTTCAACAAACAGACACTGCCTGGGTGTGCTCACTAAGTTGTGCCAGGAAATCTGGAGGACAGCCAGCTGGCCAACTCACTGGAAGAGATCGATATTTGCTCCCATTCCAAAGAAAGGTAACCCAACAGAGTGTGGAAATTATAGAACAATATCATTGATATCACATGCAAGCAAGATTCTGCTGAAAGAACTGCCAGATGTGCAAGCTGGATTTAGAATAGGTCATGGTACTAGGGCTATTATAGCTAATGTTAGATGGATCTTGGCAGAAAGCAAACAAAGAATACCAGAAGAATGTCTATCTGTGCTTCATTGACAATGCAAAGGCTTTTGACTGTGTAGATCACAACAAGCTATGGCTGACTCTGAGAAGAATGGGAATCCCAGAACATTTGATTGTGCTAATGTGAAATCTATACTTCGACCAAGAGGCAGTCATCAGAACAGAGCAGGGAGACACTGGGTGGCTCAAAATCAAGAAAGGGGTCCGTCAGATATGTATTTTGTTCCGATGTATTTTCAATCTGTATGCAGAACACATCATCCGAGACCCTGGGCTGTACGAGGAGGAATGTGGCATCAGGATTGGTGGAAGAATCGTCAACAACCTACATTATGCAGATGACACAGTCCGGCTCATGGAAACTTAGGACCTGAAGCACTTGCTGCAGAAGGTGAAGGACTGCAGTCTTCAATATGGACTGAAGCTCAATATCAAGAAAACAAGATTCTCCCCACTGGGCCAGTTGGCAGCATCAGTATGGATGGTGAAGAGATTGAGATAGTTAACAGTTTTCATTTACTTGGTTCCACAGTCAACACTCTAGTTAACAGCAGCCAGGAAATCAGGAGATTAATTGCATTGAGAAAGTCAGCTGTGAGAGACCTTTCAAGAGTACTGAAGTGCAACAATGTCAGGCTGGAGACTAAGGTACGCCTGATCCAGGCTATAGTCTTTGCAATTACATGCTATGCACTGGAGAGTTGGACAGTGAATAGGGATGATAGAAAGAGAATTGATGCCTTTGAGTTGTGGTGTTGGAGAAGAGTGTTGAATATGGACTGCTAGAAGAACAAACAGGTTTGTCCTGGAGAGGGTGAAGTCAGAATGTTCCCTGGAGTCAAGGATTCTGAAGCTTCATCTTACATACTCTGGGCAAGTTGCAAGGAGGGACTGGTCCTTGAAGAGGGA
>NW_006399847.1:4004556-4005853 GCF_000299155.1 Elephantulus edwardii
TCATAGCGACCCTATGTACAACAGCTCTAAACTCTGCTCTGTCCTGTGCCAATCTCATTGTCTATGACACACTCATCCCGATTGCCCCAGTCACCGAATCAATCCACCTCCCAGAGAGCCTCCTGTGCTTGCACTTCACGCACTCAAGGATGATGTCTTTCTCGAAGGACCGGTCCCTTCTTACAACACGACCAAAGTATGTCAGACGAAGTTTCAAAATTCTTGCCTCCAGGAACAGCCTGATTTAACCCTCTCCAGAATGAATCTGTTTGTTTTCTTAGCAGTCCATGGTACCCTCAGCACTCTTCTACAACACCAAAGCTCAAAAGCATCAATTCTTCTTCTATCCTCCCTGGTCATTGTCCAGCTCTCTGACGCATAACAAGTGATTGCAAAGACCACGTTCTGTACCAGACACACCTTAGTCTCCAGAGACACACTGTTGCTCTTCAGTACTTTAGAGAGGTCCCTAACAGCAGACGTTCCCATTGCAATACGTCTTTTTATTTCCTGGCTGCTGGTGCCAAGAGTGTTGATTGTGGAGCCAAGCATACTAAAGCTGTGAACAATCTCAATCTCTTCACCATTCATCCTGATGCTACCAATTGGTCCAGCGGTGAAAATCTTTGTCTTCTTGACATTGAGCCTCAATCCAAATTGAAGGCTGCAGTCCCTGATCCATAGCAGCAAGCGCATCAGGTCCTCCTCAGTTTCAGGAAGCAGGGTTGTGTTATCTGCATAATGCAGATTGTTGATAGTTCTTCCACCAATCCTGATGTCGCATTACTCCTCATAGAGCCCAGCCTCCCAGATGATCTGTCCTGCAAAGAGTTTGAAAAGGTATGGAGACAGAACACATTCCTGGTGTACACCCTTCCGAATTTTGAACCATGCAGTGTTTCCTTGTTCCGTTCTGACAACTGCCTCTTGGTTTAAGTATAAGTTTTGCATTAGCATGATCAAGTGTTCTGGGATTCCCATTCTTCTCAGGGTCAGCCACAATTTGTTATGGTCCATACAGTCAAACGCCTTTGCATAATCAATGAAGCACAGATAGACATTGCTCTGGTACTCCCGCTTTCAGCCAAGATCCATCTAACATTTGCTACAATATCCCTAGTACCACAAACCCTTCTAAACCCACCCTGGACTTGTGGCAGTTCTCTGCTGATGTGTTGTTCCAGTTGTTTTTTTTATAATCTTCAGTAGAATCTTGCTTGCATGTGAAATCAACAATATTGTTCTATAGTTTCCACACCTCTGTTGGGTCACCTTTATATACACACACACACACACA
>NW_006399847.1:4010134-4014336 GCF_000299155.1 Elephantulus edwardii
AAACTAAACTATAGATATAACTATATATAGCAACTATATGTAACTATATATAACTATATAACTATGTAACTATGTAACTATGTAACTATATAACTATATCTATATATCTATATCTATATCTATATTTATATAGTTTCTACTTGTCAACAAGTAAACTCGGACTCACTCACTTATTACTGTCCAGTTGGGAAAAACTCATAGCTGACTCTCCAGCTGGGTTTTGTGGGTTGTAATTCACATGGGATGAGACTGTCTAACTTTCTTGTTAAGTAGTAGAATTGAACTAACAGAGAAGTATCACCTCCCAATTAGAAGTGCAGCAACAGTGTTACAAAATGTTGTCCAGTTCGGTACCATCATTGGTAATATATCTGAATCACTGCTGTGGTAATTGTACCAATTCATCTCTTTGGGGGCGTTTCTTCATTTTTTCCAAGCCTCTAATTTACCAAAGATAATGTCCTTTTCTATGGATGGTCTTTCTTGATTATGGTTTCAAAGCAAACAAGTTGAGGTCTCATCATCCACTCTCCTTTCATTCTGATGTATATCCTGGCTATATGACTTCTAATATTGATTTACTCTAATTCAATAATTAAAATAATGTATATCTTTTATTATTTAATAAATATGCCTATATACTAATTCTAGTATCATATTTTCTTACTAAATACTACTGAAAATAGATTATAACTTATAAAAATAAATTTCTAGCAACTTAGCTTATATTCATTATTAAAAAAGAGAAACATTTGAAGTAAAACTCTGCCAATGAAACTGTGGGAAGTTTTTTCTCTACCAATGTTAAAGTATTTTGATCACATCTATATGCCGTATGACTATTGAAGATTTAAAGAAACAGACACGTTCTAATTTGGAATTGATCATGATTTAATTGAGGTGTTTATGATACAATGCCTCATGCTTTTTCTATCAGGAAAAATAATCTTAGTTAATATAGAGAATTGTCAAATTTAATATAATTTAAAAATTAATTACAAAATCCTTGCGCTTTCATTCACAGCCCAATATTTCAAATGGAGTAGGGTGTATCCATGCTTAGGTTTGCATAGGTGTGCATGCAAGTATGTGGTTGAGGGTGAAATGTTAATGCTCTTAAGATCTTATCAGATAGACATTCAAGGATTATCCTCTGAAAGTAAGAATAGTTTCTGTGGGTTTTATGTGGGAGAAGGCATATGTCATGTATTTCATGAAGAACTTCCAGTAGGTGAGTATAGGAACATAGAACGTTTTCTGTTTAGGAAAGAACAACGGTCCAGCAACAGTTTTCAATAAAAACTTTTTACTTCTCCTGCTATTCCCATATTTTGGGGGTATACAAGGTGATGATTATTTGGTTATATATTTTTATCACATATTCCCATAATACATTTGCAGAGTATAACTGGGATGAAACTTAGAGGGTTAGCACCAACACTAAATCTTCCTCTCTAATTTTTTTTGCAGTTGAAATTTTGCTTAAATATCAGTGACATTGGGGTTCAATTATATTCTTCATGGGGTTTCAGCTCTTGGAAACAGAAACTCTCCCCCTCACCCTGTTCCCACACCTCTCTTTTCTCTAAGTTCTTCTACAAACTTACTGTTGAACAATCCTTCACTTGTGGGACATTATAAATGGGAAATAAGATTGTTTTATGGGACACCAGGAAGAATGACTGTGGACTTGTTTTGGGTTACGTTTTAAACATGTTAAAATATATTAGGGGACAAAGGGTTCTTCTCTCTTTTGGTTCTTGCATACCTATTCAGTATTAAGCAGGATCATTCTTCTTGTGTACCACAGAGTCTGAACCGAACTATAGCTGAGTCTCTGGTGGGTTTTCAGAGGCAGTCAATCACATGTTGATTGCTCATCATTCTCCCACAGAACAGAACTCCTGGTGGTCTCGAACTTTAGGGATTGTAGCACAGCTTCTTGTCACTAGGCCACCAGAGTTGCCTTACAGTAAATTAATCTTTTTTTTAAAATATAGCATGTTGAATAGGTTAATATGTACATGAAAGGATTATTGTTGTACCTCTTTCTCTCAGTGATAATCTGAAAAATTACATACACACTCTTGACTCACTTACTTGGGGCCCACTCATAGCTAATCAGCCACAGGGTCCAAGTCTATAAATCATCCAGGGGGAGATTGTTCGTCTTCTCCATGCAGAGTAACTGGCAATTTAAGGTGTGGCCATTAGGTGATCTGTGTAACTCCCCATGGACTAGCCACCACAGTTGCTAGAGTATATTAAGGGTCTCTTAATAACAACAAAACAACAGAAACCTTTAATTTGCTCTTCCTCTTAAAACTCAACAAATTAATATCCCTTAATCATGGATGCAACTTGAAGCACTATTATAGTCTACCTTTACTTTGGCTTAAATGAGCCAGGTTGTACAGGAAGCCATCATTTATGAAGGTGACTGATTTGGGCAATGTTGATGTGAGGAACAGCACAGAAGGAGAACAGAAGGCAGACCTGGGTTTAAGTCCTTAATGTTTCTTATTTTCTGTGTGGTCAAGCATAACTTTCTCAAATTTCCTGTCTCCTCTTC
Organism: Elephantulus edwardii; assembly: GCF_000299155.1. Classification (NCBI taxonomy): domain Eukaryota; kingdom Metazoa; phylum Chordata; class Mammalia; order Macroscelidea; family Macroscelididae; genus Elephantulus; species Elephantulus edwardii. The sequence goes on from NW_006399847.1 coordinate 4,012,707, forward strand.
CATGAAATAAAAATAATAACACTCCACAGGGTAGTCTTATTAATAGAAAGAAGTCCATAATAAAAGTGGAATCTATGAGGTTTTCCTTTTAAAATCATATTAAGAACAAAATATGTACTTTATATTATAGATACACTAATTGACTTGGTTTTAGAGTGAGTGAAAGACTGTATTAAATTTGAGATTATAATCTAAAATATTACACAAATAATTCCACTGTCATCAGGTAGACTCTTAACTCATAACAACCTGAGATGACAGAGTAGATCCCTAGGATTTCTAAGGCTGTACACCTTACACATCTTACGTGCACAAAAAACATTATATGTAAATCTTGTGTGTGTCTCTGTATTTTCTGTTTATTTAATATTGCACCTATTGAGTATATTTTTGTTTAATTTTCCTTCATCTAATTAAATGTGTCAAGTACATAGTTGTTGCTATTGTTATGTGCCGACGAGTCACTTGCGACCCATAGTGACCCTGTGTACAACAGCCCTAAACCTTGTTCTATCCCTTGCCCATCTCACTGTTTCTGACAGGCCTATTGCCATTGATGGACTCAATCCATCTCATCGAGGGTCTTCCCCTCCTGCCTTATCCCTCCACCCTCCCAAGCATGACAGCATGACAGCCCTCTCCAAGAACTGGTCTCTCCTTGCAACATGTCCAAAGTATGTCAGACAAAGCTTCATAATCCTTGCCTCCAAGGAGCAGCCTCGCTTCACCCTCTCCAGAATGAATTTATTTGTTCTTCCAGCAGTCAATGGTCAATTCAATACTCTTCTCCGGCACCACAGTTCAAAGGCATCCACTCTCCTATCATCCCTAGTCATCATCCAGCTCTCTGAAGCATAGCAAGTAATGGCAAAGACCATGGTCTGTATCAGGCCCACATTAGTCTCCAGACTGATCATTGCTCCTCAAAACCTTGGAGAGTTCTCTGACAGTAGACTTTCCCAGCACAATTTGTTTTTTTAATTTCCTGGCTGTTGGTACCAACAGGGTTGATTGTAGAGCCAAGCAAACTAAATCTGTCAACAATCTCAATCTCTTCACCATCTATCATGATGCTGCCATTCAGCCCAGTGGTGAGAATCTTTGCTTGATGTTGAGCTACAGTTCATATTGAAGGCTGCAATCCTTGACCTTCTGCAGCAAGTGCTTCAGGTCCTCTTTCGTTTCAGCAAGCAGGGTTGTGTCATTTGCATAATGCAGACTGTTGCTAAGTCTACCTCCAATACTGATGCCACACTTCTCCTCAGAGAGCCCAGCCTCCTGCATCATCTGTTGTTCATATAGATTGAAAACATATGTAGATGTGACACATCCTTGAGGCACGACTTTCCCAATTTTTAACCATTCAGTGTTTCCTTGCTCTGTTCTGATGTTAAGTATAAGTTTTGCATAAGTGCTTCCTCTCTAATCACTGGAAACCATGAAATAATATTTCATTCAGTATTAAACCTTTTCTTAACTTCTTCTATTAATGGATTTCACACTTTGTGCTTTTCTACCTAATTGCTTCATTTGTTGCTGTTGTTGTTGTTGTTATGTGCCATCGAGTCGTTTGTGACTCATAGCGACCCTATGTACAAGAGCCCTAAACCCTGCTCTATCCTGTGCCAAT
>NW_006399847.1:4016616-4022631 GCF_000299155.1 Elephantulus edwardii
AAGTCATTGATTGTGCAAAATTCAATCATTCTATCTCCAGCTTCATTTCAGTCACTAAGTCCATGTTTTCCAACTACAGATTTTTCTTCCCTGTTCCCAACTTTTGGGTTCCAGTCGCCCATTATTATCAATGCATCTTGATTGCATGTTCGATCTATCTCTGCCTGTAAGAGTTGGTAGAAATGGCTTCATTTACTCCATTTATATTCTTGATAAAATTAAAGTTTGCACTTGTTGCTGAGGTAATGATATCTCGTATTTTATAATGGCCCATATTAATAATTTTTAAAAAGCATTTCTTGATGTGTTTGTTAGCTGTCTTTATGTCTTTTTATCTCTTAGAAATTAGTTTCATTTTATTTTATATTGGTTTGCCTATACAATTTGTATACATTGTGTTTCATACTTTCTTTCATTCACATTGTGTTTCACACAATCATTCCTGTACAATGAGTTTCACAAAATTAATACCAATTGAATTATGCCCAGCTTACTCCATATTTTCAGGTCCCCACTGGATATTTTCCATTTCCTTTACTCCTCTCCCTCCACCCACCCAATTGTGCAGCCCTGTAACTTCCCCGCTGCATGTTCTTTGTTTATACATTAATTTTATTGTTTGTTGTGCTATTGAAGTTTTCTATAATTTTGAGAGATTAGTTTCTTGTAGAATATGTCACTGTCAAGTATTTCTATCCTATATGTGGGTTCTCCTGTCACTCTTCTGAAGAAAATTTTTATGTACCTATTTCATTTTTAGAAGTTTGAGTCATCTAATTAATCTTCTACTGTGAATGGGGTTTTTGTTATCTTATCAGACTATTTATGCCAGAGATCAGGACCCTTGAATTTGCTATTTTTTTATTTGATTATTTTAATACTTACAGATATTATGTAAAGTTTTTACTCCAACTTGAGCTAGTTTTTATATTTGGTGCATACTGTGTCTTTCTTACTACAAACAGATATTCACTTTTATCAGAACCATTTGTTAAAGAAACTGTTTACTCTCAATTTAATGGACTTTGACTCTGTGAAAGATCATCTGAGCACATGTGGGTAGAATTATTTATTATTACAGCATTCTCATTTCTGTACATTGGACAAATATCTGTAGTTGTACTGAAACCAGGCTATTTTTACTCCTGTTGCTGTTTTATACACTTTCACATCAATTAGTATAAGTCTTCTTATTTTGATCTCCTTCAGCCAATTCAAACCAACATTTTCACTCAGAGTCAACTCATAGTTGACACTCCAGTGAGATTACAAAAGCTATAAATCATATGAGAGTAGATTGTCCATCCCATGGAGCAGCTGGGGGATTCAAACTAACGGCCTAGGAGTTGGCAGCACAATTCCTTATGCATTAGGCCACCGGAAGTCTCTTCTTTCCTCACTAGTGCTTTGCTTTATCCAAGTGTGCTTTTCTTGCCATAAAAAGTTAGTGACTAGTTTTAATATCTCCCTAAGTAATGTTGATTGAATGTGGATCAAGATTTCTCTATCTAGAAATAGCTTTCGTTAGGACTGCCACTTCCACAAGGTTATGTCTCCATATCCATGAAGGTGGTATGTTCTTCTAATTGTATAGGTCTCCCGTGGTTTCTTGTGGTAGTGCTTTATTATTTACTTTTTTTGGTAGTTTTTTAGTTTGTTTGGTTTTTTAAAAAATTATTAATTTCAATGAAAATTTACAGAGATTTTGGATTTCCATTCTCTCATTTTTGCACCTTTCTCTCCTCCCAACCTTTCCCCCTACTACACTGCCCTCTTGGAAAAGTAAAAGAAAAATTCTTCCATTGTTTTACAAACCCTCCCAGGTCCACTCAACTATGCAGCCTTCATTGTGGACTCCTTTCATGACAAAAATACATAATAACATATCCTTTTTTAAAGAGTTTTCTCCCTCATCTGTTTCAAGGCAGTATGCATTGCTGAACCCATCTTTCTCAGTCTCCCCCCAACCCCGAGGTCAGTCCTGTTTTACAACAGTGGCAATATACAGTATATGTCCTTTTGTGACTGAGATACTTCACTCAGCATAATGTGCTCCAGAGTCAATCATTTTGAATAATATTGCATGAGTTCCTTGTTTTTTAATGCAGCATAGTATTCCATTGTGTGAATATACCACAGCTTCTCTACCCATTCATTTGTTGATGGGCACTTAGGTTGTTTCCAACTCCTTGCTATTGTGAACAAAGCCGCAATAAACATGGGTGTGCATATATCTGCTTGGATGTCAGTTATGGTCTCTTTGGGGTATATTCCCAGTAGTGGAATTGCTGGGTCAAATGGTATCTCTATTTGCAACTTTTTGAGAAAGCGCCATACCGCCTTCCACAGTAGTTGCACCATTGTACACTCCCACCAACAGTGAATAAGAGTTCCAGTTCCTCCACAATCTCGCCAGCATTTGCTGCTTGCTGTTCTGTTAAATTTTACTATTCTGACTGGAGTGAGATGATATTTCATAGTAGTTTTAATTTGCATCTCTCTTAGAGCTAGGGATTTTGAACATTTCTTCCTGTGCTTGTTAGTCGTCTGAATACCTTCTGTGATGAAGTGTCTGTTCATATCCTCTGCCCATTTTTCTATTGGACCTTTATCTTGTTGTAGTGCTCAAGTATTTTATAAATTCTGGATATAAGTCCCTTATCTGATATGTCATTACAAAATACTTCTTCCCAGTCTGTGGCTTCCCTTTTTACCCTGTTGGAGAAATTTTTGGATGTGCTTAGGGATTTGATTCATAGAAGATCCCATTCATCTATTTTATCTTCTCCTGGTGGTAGGTTTTTTGGTTTTCGTGGGTTTTTTTCTTTTTTGGTTGTAGGTTTTTCAGGATACTTGGAAGACTGTTTATGTTGTGGACTAGGACTTGTAGCGTTCTTCAAAGCTTTTCTTCTTTTCCCTCATTTTTATTAATTTTAATAAACATTTACAGAGATTTTGGATTTCCATTCATTCACTGCTGCACTTTTCTCCCTGCTTACCCCTCCCCACCAGTTTGCTCCTCTCTTTGAAAAGAAAAAGAAAAAAAGATTCCTTCACTGGTATACAAGTCCCTCATCCTCCCCCACCCCTTGTACCCAGTACTCTTTTCTATGCAACCTTAATTCTGGATTCCTGTGCTAACCATAATAATCATATATCACCTCTAATCTGTTCTTTCCATCATCTGTTTCAATACAGTATACATAATTTATCCAGTTTTTTCTCAGTCTTATCCCAGCCCTGATGTCAGTCCCATTCTATAACAGTGGCACCATGCAGTATTTGTCCCTTTGTGACTGAGATATATGACTCAGCATAATTTTTTCCAGGGTCACCCATTTTGAATAATATTGCATGAGTTCCTTATTTTTCAATGCAGCATAGTATTCCATTGTGTGAATATACCACAGCTTCTCTTTCCATTAGTTTGTTGATGGGCACTTAGGTTGCTTCCAACTCTTGGCTATTGTAAACAAAGCTGAGATAAACATGGGTATGCATATATCTGCTTGGATGTCAGCTATGGTCTCTCTGAGGTATATTCCTAGTAATGGGATTGCTGGATCAAATGGTATCTCTATTTGCAACTTTTTGAGAAAGTGCCACACCACTTTCCACAACGGCTGCACCATTTTACATTCCCACCAACAGTGAATAAGAGTTCCAGTTTCTCCAAAACCTCGCCAGCATTTGTTGTTTGCTGTTCTGTTAAATTTTGCTACTCTGACTGGGGTGATATGATATCCCATAGTTGTTTTTATTTGCATCTCTCTTAGAGCTAGGGATTTTGAACAGTTCTTCATGTGTTTGTTTGCCATCTGAATGTTTTCTTTGTTGAAGTGTCTGTTCATATCCTGTTCCCATTTTTCAATTGGATTATTTACCTTTATCTTATTGTGGTGCTCAAGTATTTTATAAATTCCAGATATAAGTTCCTTATCTGGCATGTCATTACCAAATACTTTTTCCCAGTCTGTGGCTTCCATTTATACACTGTTGGAGAAGTTTTTGGATATGCGTAGTGATTTGATTCTTAGAAGATTCCATTCATCTATTTTATCTTCTTCTGGTTGTAGAGTTTTCAGGATATTTGTAAGACTTTTATGTTCTGAATTAGGACTACTAAAGTTCTTCGAAGCTTTTCTTTAATGAAGTTTATAGTCTTTGGTTTTAGTCCTAGGTCCATGATCCACCTTGAGTTGGTTTTTGTATACAGAGTGAGGTGTGGATCTTGCTTGAATCTTCTGCAGATAGAGTTCCAATTTTGCCAGCACCATTTTTTAAAAAAGGCTGTCATTTCCCCACTTAACTGATTTTACCTCCTTGTCAAAAATTAGTTGACCATGGGTAGACGGATTGATTTCTGGGTTCTCAATTCTACTCCATTGATCTATATGTCTGTCATTGTACCAGTACCATACTGTCTTGGCCACCACAGCAGTGTAGTAGGATTTGAAATCAGGGCGAGAGATGCCTCCTACCTTTTTTCTATTTTTAAGGAGTGTTTTGCTTATTCAGGGCTTTCCATTCCAAATGAAACTGGAGATTACCTTTTCCATCTCCTTGAAGAATGGGATTGGGATTGATATTGCATTAAATGTGTAAACTACCTTAGGTAGTATTGCCATTTTCACAATATTGACTATTCCTACCCGTGAGCAAGGGATATTCTTCTACTTCTCCAGGTCTCTTTTTATTTCTTGTAATAATGTTTTGTAATTTTCTTTGAATAGATCCTTTGTGATTCTGGTTATATTTACTCCCAAGGATTTAATCTTGTGATCAGCTATTGTGAAGGGTATTGTTTTTCTTAGCTCCAGCTCTGCATTCTCTTTGTCACTGTAGAGAAATCCAACTGATTTTTGTATATTGATCTTGTATCCTGTTACTTTGCTGAATTGATCAATCATGTCCAGTAGTTTTCTTGCTGAGCTGTTAGGGTTTTCTAAGTATATTATCATATCACCTGCGTAGAGAGATAATTTTACCTCCTCTTTGACAATTTGGATTCCCTTATTTCCTTCTCTTGTCTTATTGCTACTGCCAAGACTTCCTATACAATATTGAATAGGAGAGGTGATAATGGGCATCCTTACCTAGTTCCTGTTCTTAAAGGGAATGCCTTTAGCCTCTCTCCATTGAGAACAATGTTGGCTCTAGGGTTTGTGTATATACTATTTACTATGTTGAAGAAATTCCCCTCTAATCCTATTTTGTTGTTTTAATTAGGAAATGGTGTTGGATTTTGTCAAAGGCCTTTTCTGCAAGCTTTTCTTTAATGAAGCTTATAGTCTTTCTTGGTTTTAGCCCTAGGTCCATGATGCTATTCCCTTTCTAAAAGTCTTTTACCTTTCTCATTAGGTTTATGCCCATATATTTTCATTTTTCTTATAGCTATTGTAAATGGTAAATCTTCCTTTCTTCTTCAGTTTTCTTTCTTGATGTAGACAAATCTGATTTTTTTTAAAAAACATCAGTCTCTTATTTGCCACATTGCTAAATTTTGTAATTAATTCCAGTACTTTTCTAATTTATTCCCAAGCGTAGAACTCTTTGAAGGCATGCCTTTTGATTCTGCCAGCTGCTCCGTGGGAGAAAGATGGGCAGTCTCCTCCCATGTGATTAACTTTCTCTGAAAACCCCCCGGAGGTTCAGCCTTGACTCAGTCATTCCCACCTCAGTACTACACAACAACAGGATCATTTAATTGACAAATAACAACAGCATTACTTCTTCCTTAACAAGTTGGCTGTCTTTTCTTTTATCTTCTAGCTGTACTGTCCTACCTATCTGGCCTCCCCTAGTTTAATTACATGATGGGTGAAGTTCAGAATAATTATAAGTAAACACATTACCTAGCTTAAATGTGTCTACTATTTTAAAAAGGAATTCTGGTCATTCAGTGGCTTAAAAGTTATGCTTCATAATTCATCACATCAACAAGGCAAAGAACAAGAACCATATGGTCCTATCAATTGATGCAGAAAAAGCCTTTGATAAAATCCAACACCCTTT
>NW_006399847.1:4025229-4030594 GCF_000299155.1 Elephantulus edwardii
AAAATTAATAAAATATAATTATAGAAAAAAAAAACAAGAAAAAAAAAAGTTATGCTTCAGGTGAGCTCTCGTGGCCTACTGGCAAGAAGCTGCGCTGCAATGCCAGAGGTGCATGGTTCAAAGCCACCAGATGTTCTGCTGAAGAAGGAGGAACAATTTCCTCCTGTACCAGTCAGATCTAATTTGACGCTATACACACACAAATAAGAAAATAAAATAAAATAAATAAATAAAAGTTGTGCTTCAACTCAAAGGCAAATGATTAGAATCAATCCTGTTCCAAAGGAGAAAGATGGGCAAACCTCTTGTGTTATTTACAGCCTCTGAAAACCCACTAGAGGGTCAGCTATGACTCGGTTCTAACATAACACCACCATATTTTAAACTATTATGAAGGAAACAGAGAGCTCTGTTGTCAAAGTAGTTAAGAGACTGGCTGCTAGCCAAAAGGTGAGTCATTCAAGCTCACCAGTCTCTATACCAAAATTATATCGGGCAAAAAAAGATCATATTTTAATTAAATTTGAAGAATAAAACCCCTTCCATAAATATTTAGTCTTGGAAACACGATGTTGTTGTTTGGTGCCATGGAGTTGAATACAACTTATTATAGTGACCATATGAACAAAATATTTGAACCCTTTTCTATCCTGTGCCATCCTCACGCTTCCTGACACATTAGAACCCACTGCAGCAGTCACTACATCAGTTCGCCTGGTTGAGGGTCTTCTTCTCCTTCACTGACCCTGTACCTTTCCTACCATCATGCCCCTCTCCAAGTAATAGCTCAGCCTAGCAACATGTCCAAAATATGTGGAAACACTATAGCCCAGTTCTTTTCTGTACTCTGGAACCACTGTGAATTGGAATCAACTTGATAGCAATGAGTTTGAGTTGTTTAATTAAGAAAACACTAATTAAACAAATTATTATTATTTTTTAACTAGCTGACATTTCTTATAAAGCAGATATGCAGATAATATCTTCATATAGGTTTCTAATAATAAATGTCTTCAACATCTTCGAATAATGATAAAATTTAAGTATATTAACTTGACAGCATGATTCTCATTATTATTCATAAAAATATATCATAGTTCACCCAATATCTTTGAATTATATAAAAGTAGGTTAACATTTTAAGCTACTTATTTCCTTGAAGTATTAGTAGAATTACTCTGATATACCTTTTTCATTAATTTTGGCAAAATAGAAAGTTGTATAATGAATAAGGATGACAGAAGAAGAATTAATGCCTTTGAATTGTGATGCTAGAGAAGAGTACTGAGTATTCCATGGACTGCCAAAGGAACAAATCTTAGAGAAAGTATAACGAGGGTGCTCCTTGAAGGCACTAGTGATAGGCAGTGGTGAAATTATGTCTCATATATTTTGGGCATGTTGTTATGAAGGACAGTTGTTGGAGAAGGATATTGTGCTTTGAAAGGTGGAGGATCAGTGTAAGGGGAGAAGTCCACAACAACACAGAATGGCACTGTGACTATAAAAATAGGCTCAAGTGTGTTTGGTGATGGTGAGGATGGCACAGGATAGGACAAGAATCAGATCCAAAGTTCATAGAGTCACTATGAGTCATAGTCAACTAGACAGCACTTAACAACAACTGCTTCAATATAATTGTCACATACTCATCCTGGAAAAAAATATATGTGTAATAAATTTGTTTGGTATATTTTAAAGAATATGTATAAATCATGCCAACTCATCCATGTTTTGCTGATTTATGCAAGAAACCTTTTTCGAGAAATAGATATTCTCAGTGCTTGACATATATCCCTGAGCAAACAAAATCTGTGCCTTATTAGCCTCATTTTACCCTTTCATAATCATGGGATATGTGTAGTTCCCCCTAACATTTTCTGCCTCAGATTTCTTAAAAAGTTGCTATCCTAATTTCAGTAAGTGTTACTTCTTGGCAGACACCTGAATAACTGTAAATTTGGTAAAAACAAATCTCACACCACCAATCCTACCACCAGAGTAAGCTTGGGACATTTACAAGTCCTACATTGTTGTTATTTGTAGATGTCAGAGGCTCAGACATATAATGACTCTATGTACAACTGAGTAAATTCTTGCCCAGTCCTGCACTATTTTCACAATCTCTGCCATGCTCAAAGCCATTGTAGCAGTCACTGCACCAATCCAACCCAGTGAGAGTTGTCTTCTTCTTCACTGACTGTGGTTTTCCAAGCAGTGTCCTTCTCCAGGAACTGGTCCCTCCTGGTATAATGTCTAAAGCATTATATAAAAATTCAGAACTTTTTTCTTTATTATAGCATGGCTTCCATCACTGTTTTTAAGTGTCATTGAGTAAACCATAACTCATAGCAACCCTATGAACAACAGATGACCAAATGAACAAAGAACTTAAAGCAGGGGGAAAAAACCCCAAACAAACCACACACACACACACAAAAAAACAAAAACAAAAACAAAAAAACAAACCCTGGTCATGACAAGGTTAAAACAAACAGCAAACCAAATCCCAGAATGAATGAATTGCTTGTCCAAAAATATGTAACTATGATGGAACAATCCTGATTTGGACACATGGGATCATCATGAGACAGAATAGATTTCTGGAGACAATGCAACAATAACTACAGGGGTATTTTAAATGTTTTTTTCCCTGTTTTTAAATGATTACATGGTAAATTAATGGTAGTTGTTGCTGATGTATACAACTGAATCTGAACTGACCCACAGTTGACCCTCTCATGGGTTCCCAAAGGCAGTTAATCACAAGGGAGGAGACTGCCCATCCTTCTGGAACAGCTTTTGGATTTGAACCAACTGACTTTATCATGGCAGTGCAGCTTCTTGTCACCAGGCCACCTGAGCTCCCTCCGTAATGATGTCTTGTAGGTTAGGGATACTGTGATAATCCCATATTGAATTCTTCTGTCTCTGAGACACCCTTTTCTCTTCTACCTCTGCACTTTTACATCAGCTTGTAAAGATTTCTAATCAGTAATGGATCCATTGTTGGCATTTAGTTCATCCATATCTTGATAAAAATAATAAAATGTTTAGCATTTGTAGGGCTGCATCCCATCTGAACTCTTACTATGAAGGCAATTTCATCTGTCCAATCCTTACATCCAAAAAAATAAGCAAAGACCACAAACACACTTGTTATTCTTGCCACAATGAGGACAGAGAATCTGTATGAAATACTTTATGGCTGAATACTTTCAATGACAAATTCTGAGCCGATTTTAATGTCATTACCAATAATTTCATCCCCTGTATCTTTCCCCAATGAATCGATTTTTCTTTCTACTCATGGCATTATAGCAATATCAATGTCTCCTAAACCTTAAAACTGGTTAAGGTTAAATTTTTAAAAATCCTAAGTAACATATTAGCTAAAAATGCTAATTTTGGAATAAAAATGGTCAATCTAATTTAATTCCAATTTTATCTTTCATCATTTAAAATCTTAAGCCACACATATTTTATGTCAATGATCTGAAAACAAATGCTTTTGAGATATGTAAACATTGAAGAAATGCTGGACTTATAATTTTAAGATGTTCTCCCTTAACCCCCTTCACATTTCTTTAAAATGTGGATTCTGCTACAAAACTTGAATCAACTCTTGTGGCACAGTGCTAAAGTGCTCAGCTACTTCACCAAAGGCCAGCAGTTTGAACTCACCAGCTGTTCCACAGAAAAAAGATCAATGTGCTTCTGTAAAGATTTACAGCCTTAGAAACTCTATGAGACGGTTCTGCTATGTCTATAGTTGATTGTATTGTATGCACTCTAATAAATTAGTCCCTGGAGGACTGGGAATGGCCTATATAAAGCTATAAATTAATGTTAAATAAACTCATAATTTTTTTATTGCAGCTCAAATATTAAGTAATAATTCTGATGGATGTTCAGTGCTAACAGCATTTCAGCAAATAGTAAAACACTTTCATCTTGAGAGAAAGGGCTTGACATGAAAGCATTAAAAAATCTTTATTGATATTTGATAACTAATACTTGCTAGATTTATTTACTTAAACGAAAGATATTTTATTGGCTTGTGAGCATTGGTGGTGGTAGGGGTATATGGATATATGGGAAATTTTCCCATTTGGTTTACAGCCTCTGAAACTCACTGGAGGGTCAGCTATGAGTAGAGTCCAACTCCACATAGTAGAGAAAGTAGTGAAGTAGAAAGGCATTATCCCTAATAATTTAGAAATTTAATTTTAAACAGATATAGTCTGTTTAACAGACTATTCTGCAGCCTGTTTAACAGATTGTATTCTGAAATATACAACAGTATAGTTTCGAGGCACATGTGTGAAGTGGTTGTATTCTGGAAAGTAGGCTTTTCTGCTTTGTTAATGTTCAGGTGTGGACTGTTTCATTGGCTGTTCTTGTTTTTGTTTTGTTTTCCTTCCCAATCAGGTGTGAGCTGACTGGATTTGCGAGATTTAGCTAAGAATAAACTGTGGGCAAGAAACCTGTTGTTTAGAGTAAACCAGGGCCCAGTGGTCAGGCCTTGTATTTAAAAGGCGACTAGGACCTCAGGTCTTTTGTTAATTGTGTTTGGGATGAACCTTATTTTTTTTTATACAGTATTTTTTTCTTTTCACTTCCCCCCTTTTTACTGAATTGGTTACCCATTTTGTATAATATTTCATGAGTTCTTTTGTTTTTCAGTGCTGCATAATATCCCAATTGTGTGAATATACCACAGCTTCTCTATTCATTCTTTTGTTGATGGGCACTGGGTTGTTTCCAACTCTTTGCTAATGTGAACAGAGCAGCAATAAATACGAGTGTGTTCTTTCTCTTGCTATAAAAAAATAAGAGTGTGCAGGGATGAACCTTGTTCTAAGTGGTACAGCATTGGTATGTAAATTTGCTGTACTGAAATAACTTGGAGTTGTTGTGATGCAGAACGCTGTGCCACTAGTGTGTCAAATGCCATAATGGTTACCCATCATGGATAGTGTTTGGTGGAGCTCCAAGATTGCAACAGGCTTGGAAGCAGAAGTAAAATCTACTTCCTAAGCAACATGTCTCTGTAAACTCTATGAACTTAAAGAAAGGACAATACTTATAGAATAGGGTACAGGTCTTTTGTTCATACAGTCACTATGAATTGTGCTCAACTCGAAGGCACTTAACACCAACACCAACACCACCACCACAATAGTATATTGATACAGAAGAATAAGCACGCATTTTGGGGTTTTCTTAGATCCAAGAAATCTTGGCTCTAGTACCTTGATAGGGTTTGTTGTTGTTGTTGTTATGTGCCATCGAGTCGCCTGCGATTCATAGCGACCCTATGTACAACAGCCCTAAACTCTGCTCTGTCCTGTGCCAATCACAC
>NW_006399847.1:4030694-4070568 GCF_000299155.1 Elephantulus edwardii
GACTGTTGACTGTGGAGCCAAGCAAACTAAAGCTGTGTACAATCTCAATCTCTTCACCATCCATCCTGATGCTGCCAATTGGTCCAGTGGTGACATGACGGTACCTAAAAACAAAAGTAAAAGTCTAAAAAACGGAACACAAACTTATCATGTTCTTGTAAGAAAACAATCTGTCATTGTTTACTTCTAAGTTGTCACTAGAACATTGCAGTACAAGATGGAACCTGCCACATGGATATGAAGCAATTGTAAATACTATTCTTGTTCTTTCATATTTTAAAGAGTCCTTGACAGTATATTTGCTCAATGTAAAAAAAAAAAGCATTTGATTTCTTGACTGCTGCTTCCATTGATGTTAACTGTAAATCCAAATAAAAGAAAATCATTGAAATTTCAAACAAACAAACAAAAATCCTTACTGAGTGATATCGTTGACTGGTGAGTTGAGTATTAGATACTTTTTCAGGTAGTGAGATTTTTGCACCAAGTGGAAGAGTGAAAAGAAGAAAGTGGCCCCACTGGAAACTTTAAAATATCAGATTTTTCCTCTCCTGCACCGTCCCTCTACCCTCCCAAGCATGATATCCCTCTCCAAGGACCCATCGTCACTCCTCACAACATGTCCAAAGTATGTTAGACGGAGCCTCAGAATCCTTGCCTCCAAGGAGCCACCCGGTTTAACCCTTTCCAGGACAAATCTGTTGGTTTTCCTAGCAGTCCATGGTATTCTCAATACTCTTCTCCAGCACCACAGCTCAAAGGCAACAATTCTCAACAGCCTGAATGTGAGAACATACACAGAAGATACTGGCACCAGAGGAAACACAGAAGGGACTCAATTCAGAATCACTAGCCAGAAGCCCTTTTTGGTTAAAGATCAAGTACAGATAAATCCTTCAGCAGCAAGTACTAGGGAATGTGTGTGGTGTGGTGTGGAGTGGGCAAAGAAAAGACAAAAGAGGAAATGGAAAATAATACAGAGAAGGGAATCCATCCTCCAAATTTCATTCTTGTTCATGATTGATATCTGTAGGGCTAAACATAGACATAAACAGTCAAATAAGACACTTTTATTAAGATCACTGAAGATCAGACACTATAGCCTTCAATATGAGGTACATCTGTTACAGCTCAACATCCAGAAAACAAAAGTCCTCACCAACGCACCGACCATTGGCAATATCATGATAGATAAAGACTGAAGTTGTCAATCATTTAATTTTATTTAGATCCTCCATCAATACCCAGGGCAGAAGAAGTAACTAGTCAAGAAATCCAAAAACTTAGGAAAGTTGCATTCAGCAAATATGTTGTCAAGAATCTCTTTAAAATACTAAAGGTCAAGGGATTTATTTCAAAGAATGATCCAAGCAATGATTCTTTCATTTACTTCATACATAGGTAAAAGCTGAACAAATTAACAGGTAAAACCAAAGCATATTGGTGATTTTGTATTTCAGTGCTGCTCAAGATTGTTGTATATACTACACACTTTCAATAATTCACAAATCTGTCTTGAATGAAGGGCAACCCAGATGTTCCCTGGAGACAAGTGTGGTGATACTTCATCTCACTTACTTCATTCTGTCAGGAGACACCTTGGGAAAAGACCATGCTTGGAAAGGCAGAGGTTCCTGGGGGGGGGGGGTGCAGTAAGACCTTAAATGATTGATCCAGTGACTACACAATGAGCATGACCATCATGGGGACTGGGAGGATGGTGTGGGACTTTAATGTGTTGTTCAGAGGGTTGATATGAGTCACAGTCAATTCACCAGCTCCTAGCAATGACAATAAAGAGCACCATCACTGTACGATGGAAATTCTGGCTGCCCTGGTCTTTATGTTACAGAATTCACCACCAACAGACTATTTATGTCATACATTATCAATACCTTAACTTATTAGTAATGCTAGTCAGTGATCACTTAGATCGATTTCTAGTTGTATTTTTTTTAGTATTCTGTTTTGACTTCACATAATGACACAAAAGGAAACTAAGTCCAAGGCATACAGCAAATGAAAGTTCTCTAGAAAAATATTATTTCTAAATGAACACATTAAACCACATTTTTATTTACTCTTTCACTTGGTGAAACTCTTTCCACAAACTTGACACAAACTACCCTACAGGAAGTAGTCAGCATACTTTGATATCTCTCATTTCTGTTATGAAACAAATAAATATTTGAAAAAGGAACCTAAAAATCAACTGTATTTTTTAATATTTTAAAAAATCTAAAACATTGCTAAGTGAAGGAACAAGAAGACACGGAGGCTGGGGTTTCATTTTAAAGCAAGTGTTTCTTGTTAGTCCCAGCCAGTGAACTGTGAAAACAGATGATCTATTGAGAATATTTAAATTATGCCTGATGACTTTGGTGATGACATCCGAGTTCCCGGCTCTCAATGCAGGCAGATAATATAAATGGAAACTGAAACACTGACTGAGTAGAAGCCTAGATTAATTAGAAAGGAAGTGGAAGTTTTCAGAAGGAGTTAGTACATATGCCCTCAGCATTTCTCTAGCTGTGTCTGGGGGAGAGGTGACCCTGAGGAGCCCTACCTCCTTCTGATTGGTCTTATGGATTTACTTCTGAGAGATAATTAAATGTTCTCTTAGGCATACTATTTATAGAGCTTTCCACAAACAGCTCAATGACCTACCAAAAAATTAGCTTTCTGGTTTCCAATAGCTACTAGGGTAAATTAGAGAACAAAACTTTAAGAATAACTTTTGGGTATTGCATACATATTGTTGTTATGTCAAGTTGAAACCAAGTCATAGCCAACCCTCTGGTAGATTTTCAGAAGCTGTAAATTGCACAGGAAGAAATTGGCCATCTTTCTCCTTTGGAAAAGCAAATAGATTAAAATCTTACACATTTGGATTGACAGTGCGACTACTTACCACTAGGCTTCCAGAGTTCATGTGCTCTCTCTCTCTCTCACACACACACACACACACAGACACACACACACACTCACTTCTAACTATAATCAAACAACAAACTAAACCTATTTCCATAGAGCCAATTTTATAATCCAATAGGAAAAAATAGATCTGCCTCTAAGGATTCTAAGGCTAGAAATTCATATAAAAGTAGACTGTCGCATCTTCCCTACGAGGTGCAGCTGCTGAGTTTGATCTGGCAAACTTTCCATTGATGATTGAGTACTCAGTGACTGCCCCATCAGTGCTCCTTAATCCCTCCAATTAGTCTTATTACAAATAGAGTAGATAGTTATATCATGAGAAATAAGACTATAGTGTACATAATACTTTATATTTTATTATTAATTTATATTGTGTTCATTAGTAAAACTATATATGGCAAAGGGCGCATATCTGCTCTGTTCTGATAAGTTACTGGGCCTATACACACTGTCAAATGTAATGTGGTAGTGGTTATGTGCTGTTGAGTCAGAAAAGACCCATAGTCGGCGTCCCTCCTTTCTCAATTTTGTAATTATCAATATCCATTACAAATGCAATGGATAGTGATAATTAAATTATAATGTTGTTGTTGTTGTTGTTATGTGCCATCGAGATGTCTGTGACTCATAACGACCCTATGCACAACAGCCCTAAACCCTGCTCTATCCTGTGTCAATCTTATCGTCTCTGACACACCTACCCCCATTCCTTCAGTTACTGAATCAATTCTTCTCATGGACGGTCTTCCTCTCTTGTGCTGTCCCTCCACCCTCCCCAGCATGACAAACCTCTATAAGAACTAGTCCTGCCTTGCAACATGTCCAAACTATGTCAGAATCCTTGCCTCCAAGAGCAGCCTTATTTCACCCTCTCTGGGATGAACCTGTTTGTTCTCCTAGCAGTCCATGGTATAGTCACTACTTTTCTCCAGCATCACAGTTCAAAGGCATCAATTCTTCTATCATTCCTAATCATTGCAAGTCACAATAAAAAGTTGAAAAAAATAAGTAAAGAAAAACAGTCTATAGGTACAAATACTGCATAAGGCCTTTATTGTAAAAATAGAAGAATAACTAGTAAGATGTACATAAACTTCAAGGGGGGAAAGGGGATACAGGAAATCCAAAGGGGGTAGGGAATAAATCACGGGGTGTTTGATGGGCAGAGGAAGAGAGGTGAAGGAATTAGGAAAGATCAATTGGGACCTGAAAAGACAAGGTAATACTAGGTGGGCATAGATGGTAATTAATTGTATAAAACACAGCATA
This sequence comes from Elephantulus edwardii, assembly GCF_000299155.1. Lineage (NCBI taxonomy): Eukaryota > Metazoa > Chordata > Mammalia > Macroscelidea > Macroscelididae > Elephantulus > Elephantulus edwardii. The sequence goes on from NW_006399847.1 coordinate 4,034,901, forward strand.
TGGGAATGGTCATTTAAAACACAATGTGAAAAAAGAAATGTGTGAAACACAATGTAAATGTATGAAACTCAACAGAAAAATTTGTATGCAAATGAATATAAAATAAAAAATAGTTTTTAAAAGAATAAAGACATATCGTGAATAAAAAAAAGAAAGTCTGTTTTCTGGCTAGAAGATTTATATATTAGAAGTTGAGACAATTAGACTATTTAGAATATACGTTTAAAACAGATGTATTCAAAACCCACAGACACAGTAGATGCTTGATAAATATTTTTTAAGAGAATCCCAGCAATGTACAAAAATGACAACTAGATAGCTTTCATCTATACTTGATCAATAAGTTTTCTATTTTTTTATCATTTATTACTTGAATGGTCCAAGTTGGATTCCTTAAATTATACACAAAATCCCAATAAAGCAGCATCAAGAATAAAAATGATCCAGAGTAATGAGAAATTGATCATCTTTATCTTTAAGGAAATTAAGTTTTCATATTTTGAAAGAGCCAATTCTATAATCTATTGAATTCTATCATTTCTCTCATTGCTTCTTTGATTATTCATTATATAAGCAAAATGTGTTTCATGTTTGAAGGACAGGAAAGAAGGAAAAAGCTGAAATAATTACTCATTTTCAAATGTTCCTCCTACACATTATGTTCAATGTTATGAACTTAGATTATAGTTATAGTGCATTAGCATCACCATGATGATTTGGACAAAAATAGAAAAGTTACACCCTAAAACAATACTGGATCCTTTAAAAGTAGAGCAACCTCTTCAATATTTCAGTATGAAAAGACAAAATAATTTGGTCACAGAATGCCAAATTCTCCCAAACTTACATCATTATTATAATACACTTTAATTCAGATACATATAAGATCATTTAACATTGGTAAAAGAGATTGTGATTGTGCAAGTTTTTGTGAATAGAGAATCAACGTTTTTATGAAAAAGCTTTATTTCAAAATAACTCGTATTATTCACAAACATAAACCATATGTAATGTACTGGCTAAAGGTTTTCTGCAACCCATTCTGTGCCCACATCCTACCTCTCTCTACCTACCTCCTTGACAAAGAGGAAATCTAAACTATGAAGAACAGAATGGATATTTTTTAACCAACATATCATTGCTTCTTCCTTTAATTTAATCCATTTTTATAAGGCTTTCCTACATCCTTTGGAGACAGTGTACAGAAAACTTGAAGAAATGGTATGTATTTATTATAGTGGATCAACCTTTAAAAAATAACAGTAGATTTTCACAGATGGATTCTTTTTGTATTAGTAAAAGTCTAATCTACTTTGAGTGAATCTTTTTTTTAAAGTAACTGCTTTAGGGGTACTGAGTTGTTGTTGTTTGTTGCCGTCGAGTCGTAGACGACTCATAGCGACCCTATGAATGAAGAGCCTGAGCACTGTTCGTACATAGAGTTTCCGGAGGCAAGCCATTTCGGAAGTGGATGCCGCTCCTGCTTCCAGGCTTGATTTAGTCGGGAAGCTCATAATTTAAAAAGTACAAAATAGTGCGCTCTTCAGTACAAATGGCCTAAAATCAGAGTTAATTTGATGCATGGAGTTAAATAATTTTCTCAGATACACCAAAAAGAAACATATTTTAATCTATCATCTTCTGTTTCTTTATTTCAATCCTGTTTAATCCCTTCTTAAACTAAAAACAAATCTATGAATTCCAAATGCTACAAAATGAAATTGAGCAAAAAGTTGGACTTTAATATCCAAATTTCCAAGCAATTCTAAGTTCAGCCAGCTTTTCTTTTTCAATTGTGAAGTGGAATCCCCCTTGGCACAATATTAAAAAAATGTTATCAGTCAATTCTAAACACGTTTTCCACCTTACTTCCTCTCTCATGTTTCTATAAAGATCTTATTTTCTAACCAAACAAAACTCAGTATTCTTCCAAGAACTTGCCTGACGTATGTGGCATGTTCTATTCAAACCTAAACTGCTTTCTTTTTTATTAACTTCTTATCCTTTATGATCCCTTCAACTCTCAGGGAACAAGCATTCTAATTTATAAACTACTTCCCTCTACCTTGACTCTTTGAAACCATGGGTGAAATACACATTTCACTTTTTTGTAGCACCAGCCACATTACATTAGAGTTGTAATAATCTGTCTCGCTTCTCCAAAGAAGAGTGCCTGCTTCTTTAGTGGCGTTTTGTTAAGCACTGTAGAGTGAGTTCCACACAGTGACCTATGTACAGCCAAATAAAACCCTGCCTAATCTGCACCAATTCTTACAATACCCACTGCCAAGGAGCAGATTGCAATTCACAGTGACTCTTCATTTGGTTTCTGAGACTATAAATCTTTACAAGTGACTGTTCATTGTTCACCCAGGGAACCTCTGTTGAATTCAAACTGCTAACCCTTTAATTGGAGCTCCGGTGGCCTAGTGGTAAGAATTTGTACAGAAGTACTGAAGGTACATGGATCAAATGTGCCAGCTGCTCCACAGGAGAAAGGTGGGCAATCTCCTCCTGTGTGATTGACTGCCTCTGAAAAACCATGGGAGTGTCAGCTATATGTTGGTTCTGACTTGATAGTACACAACAACAACAATTACCATTAAGTAGGTATATAATAATTTGAAAACAGGGAAATATCATTTACAATATCCCTGTTGTTATTGTTGCAATTGTCTCCACAACTCTATTCTGTCTCATGATGACCTCATATATAAAAGGAGGATTATTTCATCCTAGTCATATATTTTGGAACAAGCCACTCATTCTGGGCTTTGGTTTCATATTTATTTTAACCTTGTCATGACTAGTTTTTCAACTTTTGTTGTTGTTAATGTTTTTTCCTTTGTCCACTGGATGAATTGGCAGCATCAGGATGGATGGTGAAGAGATTGAGATTGTTTACAGCTTTAGTTTGCTGGGCTCCACAGTCAACACTCTTGGCACCAGTAGTCAGGAAAATAAAAGGCGCATTGCCATGGGAAAGTCTGCTGTTAGGGACCTCTCCAAAGTACTGAAGAACAATGGTGTCTCTCTGGAGACTAAGGTGCACCTGATACAGGCCATGGTCTTGGCAATCACTTGTTATGCATCAGAGAGTTGGACAATGACCAAGGAGGATAGAAGGAGAATTGATGCCTTTGAGCTGTGGTGCTGGAAAAGAGTATTGAGAATACCATGGACTGCTATGAAAACAAACAGATCCATCCTGGAGAGGGTTAAACCTGGCGGCTCCTTGGAGGCAAGGATTCTGAGACTCCATCTAACATACTTTGGACATGTTGTGAGGAGAGACCAGTCCTTGGAGAAGGACATCATGATTGGGAGGGTGGAGGGACAGCGCAGGAGGAATAGGCCCTCTATGAGGTGGATTGATTCAGTGACTGGGGTAATCTGGATAGGAATGTCAGAGACAGTGTAATTGGCACAGGACAGAGCAGAGTTTAGGGCTGTTGTACATAGGGTCGCTATGAGTCGCAAGCGACTTGACAACACATAACAACAACACTGTTTTTTCCTGCTTTGAGTTGTTTTTTCACTAGGTCAAGATTCCTTCCCATCTGTTGTTTATATGGTTGCTATGAGTTATAGTTACGCAATGGTACCTAACAACAACAACAACAACAACAACAACAATCTTTCACTTAGAAGTCCAGTAAGCCAGAGCACTAAACAGATGTTAAACTGAGTAGAAATTATTTTCTAGAGCCCAATGTACAGCTCAATAACCATCTATTCAAGGAGTAAATAAATAACAATCTGAAGCCTTATTTTTTCTGCCAGCTACATAACATCAGACAAATTATGTATGCTGCTTAAGTTTATTTCATTACCAGTAAAACAGGATTTAAAAAAAATCCCAGGATCTTGTTCTTAAGATTGTTTAGAAAATCAGCTTGAACTTGAAAAGTGCATATGAGGGTACCTAAAACACAAATCCTTACTATGTTAACGATTATACAGTTCTTAAAAGAGGCCACTTCCTGTCTTCCTTAAGAAAAACTCAACTATTAAATAGCTTTAAAGCTACTAGTGATTCAAGTAATAGGAGAGTCAATGGAGCCAATAATTATTGAATGCTTACTATGGTTGAGCATTCATTATTTCATTTACTCATCTCTAAATGAAACAAATTTGCCAATAAGTAGCACAACAATCAAAAGGTTAGCTGTTTGAGTCCACTGGCTGTTCCTTGAGAAAATGATAGGCAGCCTCTGCCTGTAAAGATGTAAAGCCTCTGAATCCCAAATAGAGGCCACTATGAGTTGGAACCAACTCAATGACACTGAGTTTGGAGGATATATGTTCTTTAAAGAGCTCTGGAAATGAGCATCCAATTGCTAACTGAGAGGTTGGTAGTTCAAAACCACTGGCAGCTTAAAGGAGAAAGATGTTATAGTTGCTTCTACAAAGATTTATAAATTTGGAAATCATATGACATAGTTTTTCTTTGTTCTATGGAGCATGAGGACTCAGAATTAATTCCAGGAAAGCAGATTCAACAATCAGATGGAAAGAAATTAAGACTCTCACTTCATAATCCAAGCTCTTAGCCAAGCTGTTAGCCAATACTCAAGCTAATTTCTATGAAGACAATTCATATGTCACATTATGGGCCAATCACTTTGTCCTGGTTTTTCTGGATCTTGTTTTATTATTGCATTCATACTTACCATGAAATTCTTATTAAATTTCTCATGATACAGGCTGTGTCACTCACCTTTTATAACTCTCAACACTGTAAACTAGCACACACATGAATACATACAATATAGCAAATACTATCAACTAGCTCAATGTATGTAAAAAGGTGGTTGTTGCTGTGGTTGTTATGTGCCGCCAAGTTGCCTGCAACTCATAGCTACCCTGTGTACAATAGCCCTAAACCCTGCTGTATCCTGTGCCAATCTCATTGTCTCCGACACACCTACCCCAACTATCCCAGCCATTGAATCAATCCACCTCATAGAGGGTCTTCCTCTCCCATGCTGTCCCTCTACCCTCCCAAGCATGACGTCCTTCTCCAAGGACTGGTTCCTCCTTGCAACATGTCCAAAGTACGGTAGAGGAAGCTTTAGAATCCTTGCCTCCAAGGAGCAGCCTGGTTTTAACAAGGACACATTAGAAAAAAAGGCTCACGTCAGAAACACTCCTGTTCTTCTTAGGTGGTATCAACTCAAAAATTCAAGCAAAGTGTAGATAAGTTAGACCACTCCCACAGACCACATGCTCACTCACATTCACCAAACTACATGTTTATTCTTAGTTGTGATTTGCTAAATTTCCTGTAATTGGAAATCAGGTTCCTTAGCTTTCAAATTTGAGTAACTTTGCTTAATTCCAGTTTATTTTACCTCTAAATGTTTAGTGAAAGTAAGTTTCAGTTTGGCTGTCTTGATTAAGAGCTCTATAATGTCTACATTCTCTGTTGGAAGAAACATTTTGGGTTACAAAATAATTCTTTACCTCTACATCTCGCCAACATCTAGAGCATCCAGAGAATAAATCACTCTGCTTGGAGCTGCAGTCTTGAGGTTAGACTGTGGACAGAGGAAACCACATTTCCTTATCCTTCTCCTTAACCTGTGAATTAACCTCTTGGATAAGTGACATGAGATTAAGTATCTCCCCTCTGCCTACCTACGAAGTCCGTACTCCTCACATAATGGACAGATTTAAAAATCTAACTTTCATCATCAAACAGCATCTATTTAAAAAGCATCTAATCCATGCATCTTCCTGAATTAATCTTCTGGAAATAGGACAAGGACCTGAAGTGAGCCAAACAGATTCTTTAACTTGTTTCTGGAACTCACTGTTAGCTTGGGTTAGCAGCAGATTTTGTGGCTGTTGCAGACCTTATGATAATTATGCAATGTCTGAAAATCTACTATGTTGTGTGTACCATAGAGTCTGAACCAACCTACAGCTGACCCTCCTGTATTTTCATAGGCAGTTAATCACACGGGAGGAGACTTCCCATCCTTCTCCCGTGGAGCAGCTGGTGGCCTCCAACTGCATGCCTTTGGGATTGCAACACTGCTTTTTACCACTAGAGCACCTACTATGTAATAGGTGCTAAACAAAGCACTGCTGTTGTTATATACAGCCAAATTTGAACTGACCTCCAGAGAGTTTTCAGAGACAGTAAATCACATGAAAGAAGACGGCCCATCTTTCTCCCACAGAGTTTCTGGTGATTTAAACAGTGTTTCTTTGGTTTGGCAGCACAATTCCTTACCATTCAGCCATCCAAACTCCACAAATCACTGTTGTTGGTAGGTGCCGTTGAGTTGAGCAAGACTCATAGCAACTGTATGAACAAAAGATCTGACCTCTGTTCTATCCTGTGCAATCCTCACACTTCCTGACACGCAAGAGTCCATTGCAGCAGTCACTGTGTCAATCCACCTGGTCGAAGGTCTTCCTCTCCTTTGATGACCCTCCACCCTTCCCAGCATCATGTCCTACTCCAAGGAACAGCACCTCCTAACAACATGCCCAAAACATGTAAGGTGGAGCCTCAAAAATCTTGCCTCCAAAGAACACACTGGCTGGATCCTCTCTAAGACATATCTGTTTCTTCTCTTGTCCATCAATGGGATGTTCAGTGCTATGCTCCAACACAACAGCTCAAAGGTGTCAATTCTTTTCCTGTCACCTTTATCGACTGTCTAGCTCTCAGATGCACAGAAAGTAATGAGAAAGACCATGGCCTGAGTCAGACACATGTTAGTCGTCAAACTGACATTATTACTCCTCAATAATTTAGAGAGGTTTCTAACTGCAGCTTTTCCCAGTACAATGCTTTTCCTTATTTCCAGGTTCCTCATTGCAGCTTTTCCCAGTACAATGTTTTTCCTTATATCCAGCTTGCTGGTACCAAGGGTGTTAACTATGGATCCAGGCAAGATGAAGCATTTCAGTTTCCTCTCCATCCATCATGACTATGATGCCTATTGTTCTTGTTGTAAGAATCAAAGCACTAAATACATAATATTTGTTGAGTCTAATTATTATTGTTGAAAGATTACACAGCAAAACATACAGTATTATCTACATGTACACTTCAGTGACACTGATTAGATTCCTGGATTGAGCAACCATTACCATCCTCCTTTTGTTTTCCAATCAGTATAAATTCAGTGCCCCCTAAGGGTCTTATCTAATTTTTCAAGTTATGATAACTAACTTGATCCCACATTTAGTTCATTAAAAATAAAAAACATAATGTTCAAGGTAGGCTTGAAGAAGACTTGACGTTCTAACTGAGAGAGCACCAAGATTATGACCTTCAGTAAAGACAAATTACATTTCATCATAAAGAAAACAAATCTTCACAACTGGATCAATAAACAACATTATAAAAAAGATATAAAAGATGAATGGTGTTAAGAAGTTCATTTTACTTGGATCCACAATCAATATCCATGAAAGTAGCAGTCAAGAATCAAAAGATGTATTGCATTGGGAATAAAACTGCTACATCTTTAAAAATATGAACATCTTCAAGTACTAAAGACAGGGGTGTTACTTTGAAGATTCTTCATATACATGAAGATACTTCATGTTATTGTAATTTCTTCCTCCTTTTAATTTTTTAATAATTAATTTAATGAAAGTTTACAGAGACTTTGAATTTCCATTCATTCATCGCTGCATTTTTCTTCTTGCCTACCCTCTCTTTTTCAATTCGCTCTTTTCTTTGAAAAGTAAAAGAAAAATTATTTCATTGTTATACAATCCTTCCCCCCAAGTCCACTCCACTACGCATCTTTTATTCTGTATTCCTGTCATGACAATAATACTTAATCATATACCCTACCCATTTTAAACAATTCTCTCCATTATCTGTTTCAATGCAGAATACATTACTTATCCCCTCTTTCTCAGTCTCACCTCTACTCCAATGTCAGTCCTGTTTTACAACAGTGGCACTATGTAATATTTTCCCTCTTGTGACTGAGATATTTAACTAAACATAATATCCTCCAGGGTCACCCATTTTTGTATAATATTTGAATAAGTTCCTTGTTTTTCAATGCAGCATAGTATTCCATCGTGTGAATATAGCAGAACTTCTCTATCCATTTGTTTGTTGATGGGCACTTGGGTTGTTTCCAAACCTTTGCTATTGTGAACAAAGCATCAATAAATATGGGTGTGCACATATCTGCTTAGGTGGCAGTTCTGGTTTATTTAGGGCATGTTCCCTGTAGTGGAATTGCTGGTTCAAAGTGTCATACAGCCTTCCATAGTGGTTTCAACATTTTACACTCCCACCAGCACTGAATAAGGTTCCAGTTTCTCCACAACCTCACCAGCATTTGTTGTTTGCTGCTCTGCTAAATTTTGCTATTCTTATTGAGATCATATATCATAGTTGCTTTGATTTGCATCTCTCTTAGAGCTAGGGATTTTGAACATTTCTTCATGTTCACCATCTGAATGTCTTCTTTGGTGAAATGTCTATTCATATCCTGTGACCATGTTTCAACTGGGTTATTTACATTTACTTTGTTGTGGTGCTTGAGTATTTTATAAATTCTAGATATAAGTTCCTTATCTGACATGTCACTCCCAAATATTTTTTCTCCAGTTTGTGGCTTCCCTTTTTATCCTGTTGGAGAAGTTTTTGGATGTGCATAGGGATTTGATTCTTAGAAGGTCCCATTCATCTATCTTATCCTTTCCTGGTTGTAGATTTTTTAGGATGTTAGGAAAACTGTTTATGTTGTGGATTAGGACTTTTAGAATTCTTCTAAGCTTTTCTTTAATGACATTTATAGTCTTTTGTTTTAATCCTAGGTTCATGATCCACTTTGAGTTGGTTTTTGTTCATGTGAAATGTGGTCAATGTCTATGGAAGACTAAAGAAGAGATGACAATTCTGACTTGTGAAGAATATTAAATAGAGCATAAAATGCCACAGAATAAATGGATTTGTTTTAAAATTGCAGACAGAATGTTCTTTAAAGACACATTTGATGAAACTGTCTCCATATACAATGGCTATATTTTCAGAATGTGCCAGTCCTTTGAGAAAAAGAAATGATTCTTGGTAAAGACCACACAGATTTTGAGATGGTGTAGGTCTAAACAATGTTTCCTTCTGTGGTAATGTTAGTCTTTAGACATTATAGCCATCTGACAGCAAATTAGAGCAACAACAAATTATCATTTAGTTTTGGGAATACATTAGTAGATACTTTTGGCACATGATAGGGTAGTATCAATAATTTCAGGGTTATTCAAACATACAGTATAGTTGTAAAACTGACGTCAGTTGTCTCTGGTCTACAAAACAAGTTACTCTGCCCTGGAATCCTAATTCTCTTTCGTTAGTCATTTAATGTACCTGAAACTGTTTACCAGGATAGGAAATGCATCTTTCCTGGATTAGCATTTACATCTTTGAAGCTATTTTCCTCAGTCATGTCTTAAACTATATGTATATCAGGAGGGGGGAAGTATCTCTCTTGGGTTAGCATTTACCTTTTGAAACAGTTTTTTCTTAGTCAGGTGTAAACTATATCATATGTAAATTGTTCTTTTTGAATGTAAAAGTCCTGTAACTTTCAACTAGATTAACACCTATCCCAAGTAAAAAAGCCAATGCAGAGGAGAAGCAATTTTTGACAGAATTCTCTTTGCTCTTCCAGATGTGCAATAAAGTGCTTTGGATATTACATCTATTTATCTTACTGAGAATTGATTACGGAAAGGACCCCTTGTGTTCACTAACATTTATACTTTAAATTTAAGTTTATACTTTAAAAAGACTATTTCAGAATAATAGTTCCAGGGGTTCATTCAATCTTTAGGATTCTAAGAAGTCTATTGTTTATGAGGATATTCAAATATGCTCTGTATTTTCTCCTTTTGATTAAAATTCTCCAATGAAACTTTGAAAATTTTTCTACCAGTTTATTAACAAAATTCAAATACATTGTTTTCAAGAACAAGTTCTTTCAATTTCCCTCATCCCCCCACCCAACAAATTATACAACCTCATGATTAATCCTCCCCTCCCCTTGCACATCCTCATCCCTCTGCTTCCAACCTCTCCCACCTCTCTTGAATTCTTATATTCATTCTGCAATAATGGTTTTATACAATATTTATCCTTGTGAGACTGAGTTAGTTCACTCGGCATAATGCTCTCCAGTCCCACCCAGGTTAGGTAATATTTTACATAACTTTTAATCAACATTTTCAGTAATGGTAACCAGACATTCTGTAGTTCTGGTGTCACGGTAAAGGAAGAAAGTATTTATAAAGGAACATTCCATATCCACCACTGAATTTCTAATTCTCCATCTTTCTCTGTTAATCCAGGAAAATAAAGACAAATTCTTATTATTTAGCTAGTCATTTGCAAATAAATCTCATTTTTAATCATTTTAGAGTGTAAAAAAATACCTCTATCTTACAGATAAGAAAACTGGGACTTAGAGATGCTTCACTTAGGAAAGATGCTTAAAAGTGGGCAGAGGAGTATTTCTATTCAGGAAAATCTAAATCTGAAGGTCCTCTCTTTTCCCCACTTCATGGCCAAATGAATGAATACTTACTATTGAAAGTTATTAATGAGAAAAGAAAAATATATTTCTTGATAAATTTAACACAGGTGATTTTTAACATGTTTTCAATATCCATTAGTGTGGAACAATCATTTCTTTTTGGCCTGAGTAAAAGGATATTTACTGCACGGATGTAATAATGACTAGAGAGCCCTAGAAACTAGAGTCAGTATCTCTATACTATAGAGTGGGCTAGGAGATTGACACAAGCAAGATCCTGCTGAAAATTATTTTAAAATGACTGGAACAGCACTTCAAAAGAGAACTGCCAGATGTGCGGGCTGGGTTTAGAGGAGGCTGTGACACTCAGTATATTATAGCCAATGTTAGATGTATCTTAGTTGAAAGAAGAGAATACCAGAGAAATGACTATGTAAAGGCATTTGACTGTGTGGATCACAAAAAACTGTGGCTAATTCTGAGAAAAACTGGAATCCCAGAACTTGATTGTGCCCATGTGAAACCTATACTTGGACAAGGAGGCAACAGAGCAAGGACACAGCATGGTTTAAAACTGGGAAAGATATATGCCAGGGATGCATCTTATCTCCATACATTTTCAATCTATATGTGGACCAGATCATCCAGAAGGCTGGGATCTCTGAGGAGGAATGTGGTATCCGGATTAGAGGACGATTCATCAATAACCTGCCTTATACAGATGACGCCTTTGCATAGGCAATGAAACACAGATATACATTCCTCTGGTATTCCCTGCTTTCAGCTAAGATCCATCTAACAACAGCTACAATGTCCCTAGTACCATGACCCCTTCTAAACCCAGCCTGGACTCCTGTCAGTTCTCTGCTGATGCACTGTTCCAGTCGGTTTTGGATAATTTTCAGTGGAAACTTGCTTGCATGTGAAATCAATGGTATTGTTCTATAGTTTCCACACTCTGTTGGGTCACCTTTCTTTGGGATGTAAACAAAATAGATCTCTTCCAGTCCGTTGGCCAAGTGTTTATTCTCCAGATTTCTTGGCACAACTTGGTGAGCATGTCCAGGGCAGCATCTGTTAGCTGAAATATGTCAACTGGTATAGCATCTATTCTTGGGGCCTTATTTTTTGCCATTTCCTTCAATGCAGCCTGAACTTCTTTCATTACCATAGGCTCTTGCTCATATGTTGTTTCATGAAATTCTTCTGTATCTGCCAATTCCTTTTGATATAGTGACTCAATATATTCTTTCCACCTTCTTTTAATACTTCCTGGATAATTTAATATTCTTCCTAAAGCATCCTTGATTATAGCAACTTGAGATTTAAATTTGTTCTTCAGTTCCTTGAGCTTAAGAAATGCTGAGCGAGTTCGGCCCTTTTGATTTTCTGACTCCAACTCTGTGTTTCATTGACTATGCAAAGGTGTTTGACTGTGTGGATCATAACAAACTGTGGCTGACTCTGAGAAGAATGGGAATCTCAGAACACTTGATCATTATAATGCAAAACCTATACCTGGACCAGGAAGCAGTCATCAGAACAGAGCAAGGGAACACTACATGGTTCAAAATTGGGCAGGGCATATGCCAGGGATGTGTCCTATCTCCATACCTTTTCAACCTGTCTGCAGAACAGATTATCCGGGAGGCTGGGTTCTATGAGGAGAAAAGTGGGTCAAGATTGGTGGAAGACCTATCAATAATCTGCATTATGCAGATGACACAACCCTGCTTGCTAAAACTGAAGAGGACCTGAAGCACTTGCTGCAGAGGGTCAAGGACTACAGCCTCAAACATGGATTGAGGCTCACTGTTAAGAAGACAAAGATTCTTATCACTGGAGCATTTGGCAACATCAGGATGGATGGTGAAGAGATTGAGATTGTTCACAGCTTTAGTTTGCTTGGTTCCATAGTCAACACTCTTGACACCAGTAGCCAGGAAATTAAAAGACATATTGTGATGACAAAGTCTGTTTTTAGGGACCTCTCCAAAGTACTAAAGAACAATGGTGTCTCCCTGGAGACTAAGGTGTATCTGATACAGGCCATGGTCTTTGCAATCACTTGTTATGCATCAGAGAGTTGGACAATGACCAAGGAGGATACAAGGAGAATTGATGCCTTTGAGCTGTGGTGCTGGAGAAAAGTATTGAGAATACCATGGACTGCTAAGAAAACAAATAGAGTCATCCTGGAAAGGGTTAAACCAGGTGGTTCCTTGGAGGCAAGGTTCTGAGGCTCCATCTAACATACTTTGAACATGTTGTATGGAGAGACCAGTCCTTCGAGAAGGACATCATGCTTGGGAGGGTGGAGGGACAGCGCAGGAAGGGAAGGCTCTCTATGAAGTGCATGGATTCAGTGACTGGTTTAATCATGATGGGAATATCAGAGACAGTGCGATTGGCACAGGACAGAGCAGAGTTTAGGGCTGTTGTACATAGGGTCGCTATGAGTCACAAGCGACTCGACGGCACATAACAACAACATGCACATGACACAACTTTACTCACAGAAACTGAGAAGAATCTGAGACATTTGCTGCAGAAGGTTAAAGATTGTGGTCTTCAATGTAGATTAAAGCCTAACATCAGAAGGCAAAGATTCTGAATACTGGCTCAACTGGCAGCATGATGATAGATGACGAAGAGACTTAGATTGTTAACAGCTTCAGTTTGCTTGGCTCCACAATCAACACTCTTGGTACCAGAAGCCAGGAAATAAAAAGATTCATTTCACTTGGAAAATCTACAGTCAGGGAGTACTGAAGAACAATGATGGAACTCTGGAGACCAAGGTGCACCTGCTCCAGCCATGGTCTTCACAACTACTTGCTAAGTACCAGAGAGCTAGACAATGACTAAGGATGATAGAAGAAGAATCAATGCCTTTGAGTTGTGGCGCTGGAGAAGAGTAGTGAATATACCACAAACTGCTAAGACAACAAACAAATTCATCCTGGAGAGAGTGAAACCAGGCTACCCTTTGAAAACAAGGATTCTGAAGCTCCGTCCGATATACTTGGGGCATATTGCAAGGAGGGACTGATTATTGTTCAGGGGCATCATGCCTGGAATGGTGGAGGGACAGGACAAGACAGGAAAATCCTGGATGAGACGGACTAAGTGACTGGGGTAGTGGGAGTAGGTGTATGAAAGACAATGGATTTGGCTCAAGATAAAGCAGTGTTCAGAGCTGTTGTACATAGGGTCGCTATGGGTTGCAAGCAACTCCATGGTACATAAGAACCAAAACAGGAGATTGGGAAATATACAGCCCTCTTCTTCCTTCATTTCTATGGATGGCAATTGTTGATATTTGAGTGTAAATGAGTAATTTCAATCTACCTTTCTGTTTCTGTTTCTGTACTTCTCTCTCTCCATCTCCCTGGAGTGATGTACTAACAGTTAACCCATGTTTGATATGGGGCTCCTTTCCTGAGCTGCTGCAAAGCTATTGCAAATGCAGGTGCTCACCATGATAACATTATCCTATTAGGACTCCGGAGTGGGGAATTAGATTTCTCTGGCTGCTTCATTTTTCTTAAGTGATAAATGATCTGTACCTCTACCCCGAGTTCTGGTATCTTCTGTCAGTATACGCATTTTACTGTTATATGTTATAAATATGTGTACTTACCTGTGGCCTAAGTGGGTAAGGAACTGTGCTGCTTACCAATAAATAGGCAGTGTGATTCTATCAGGGGCTTCAGAGAAGAAACTTGAACAATATCCGTTTGTGAAATTAACAACTTTCAACAACTTCCTAGAGGCTAGACTGTGAGTGGGTTTAAACTCAGCAGCACATAAGAGAAACAACATGGTATACTGCAAGTAGCTTAATCTCTGAATCTTCCCAGTTTGGGAATTTAATATCAATGGTTCTCTCAGTGGCTTCTGGGACCTGAAACATCAGAATCACATACTCACTTGTTAGGAATACCAGTCTTTTGGCTCAATCTAGATCTACTGAATAAAATATTGGTTGAGCAATATACTTTACTAAGTCATTCAGGTAATTCTAATACACAATAAAATTTATGAGCCACTGGAATAGACTTTACACACATATTTCTAGACATAATAGTCCTATGTGACAGTACTCTGCTAGCATAGATTAACTTGTAAAGAACAAATAGCAGATCTTGTTTTTGAAGATGTTTGGTCACCTGGGAGAAATCATTCTGACAGGTGAAGTGTTTATTAGAAAATTAACTACTGTAGCACAAATTCATGACCATGATTTCGTGCAACTCAGGGAAGTTCTTTCAATTCCAGATACAGTATTAAATAATACATCCAAAATTATGACTTAGTAGAGTACCTATGAAAAGGAAAAGCTCATTTTGTCATATTGTCACCAAATACAAACATGCCTTTATTTTAAAAACACAATTATTTTCAAAATCAAATTCTTTCGGTTTCCCTCATCCACCTACCCAACAAATTGTACAACCCCATGATTTATCCTCCTCCTGCACATCCTCATCCCCCTGTTTCCAACCTGTGATTTCTTTTTGCAATTGTGTTTACTTAAAAAGGGGGGGGAAGCACGTAAACAAATTAATGAGGTGAAATAATCAACCAAAAATCAATAACACACAACACCTAGTGCATATAAGAATGAAGAAAAAAAAACCAAACACAAAAACTACTAACAACTTAGTTGAAATTGGGACGGGTATATGCCAGGGATGTATCCTATCCTCCATACCTTTTCAATCTATATGCAGAACAGATTACCAGGGAGGCTGAGCTGTTTGGGGAGAAATGTGGCATCAAGATTGGAGGAAGATTCATCAACAACCTGTGTTATGTAGATGACACCACCCTGCTTGTGGAAACTGAGAAGGGCCTGAAGTGCTTGCTGCAGAAGCTCAAGAACTGCAGCCTTCAGTATGGATTGAAGTTCAACATCAAGAAAACAATGACTTTCACCACTGGATCACTTGGTAGCATCATGATAGATGATGAAGAGATTGAGATTGTTAACAGCTTCAGTTTCCTTGGCCCCACAGTCAACGCTTTTGGTACCAGCAGCCAGGAAATTAATTGCATTGAAAATTCTGCTATCAGGGATCTCTCCAAAGTACTTAAGAGCAACGATGTCAGTCTGGAGACTAAGGTACACCTAATACCGGACATGGTCTTTGCAATTACTTGCTATGCATCAGAAAGCTGGACAATGACTACAGATTATAGAAGGAAAATTGATGCTTTTGAGCTGTGGTACTGAAGTACTGAATAAATATATCATGGACTGCTAGAAAAATAAACACGTTCATCCTAGAGAGGGTTAAACCAGGCTGCTCCTTGGAGGCAAGGATTCTGTCTGACATACTTTGGACATGTTGCAAGGAGGGAGCAGTCTTTGCAGAGGGATGTCATGCTTAGGAGGGAGGAGGGACAGTGCGGGAAAGAAAGGCCCTAGATGAGAAGGATTGATTCAGTGACTGCGGTAATGGCAGTGGTGTGTCAGAGACAATAAGATTGGCATGGAATAGAACAGGGTATAGGCCTGTTATATATAGGGTCGCTATGAATTGCAAGTGATTTGACGACACGTAACAACAACAATAACTAACAACTACTCTAGTGAATATTTTTATTAAAATAAACATGAAAAGAAATAAGTGTTACCTTAAGACAATAGTTTACTTGTTAGTCAAATTTGTGTCTTCTAGGTTGCAACACCCCCATGATACATCTTGAAGGATATGTTCATGTACAGCCAAGCACAATCAGAAGAGTGCATCTAAATTCCAAAACCAATCTCCATAATAGTCTATGTGTTTCCTACTGCCAAAGGGGCCCTTTAGAGTAGTGAGAGAAGATCTTCACCCTGAAACCCACAGCGTCCCTTTTCAGCAGGAAGTAGCTAAGAGAATACGCCGTCCCCTTTTCCTTATGACTCAGGGTGAAGTCTCTCTCAGGGAGGAGTGATAGGGAATGGCAAAGGATACACTGACAAAGAAGATTAATCAGAACTGGCTTTGACAAGCACTGTGGCATTTGGACAAGAACAAACTGGGAGGAGGGTAGAGAGAATAGTGCAACAATGAATGAGTGGAAGCCCAAAATCTCTGTAAATGTTTATGAAAATTAATAAAATATAATTATAGAAAAAAAAAGACAATAGTTTAATAACCATATATTACTTTTGCAGACTCTAATTTAACCAATCCATCCTCTTCTGTATATAGTGTAAATATTTAATGTTTTCATTTTCTGTTGCAAAAAAACGTGGAAAATTATTAAAGTTATTAAGTGGTAAGCAAATAATTAATTACAAATAACCAATAGCTTTGTTTTCTACATGCTAACCTTTTCGTTGAAAGGTTAGTCGTTAAAATCTACTAGCTTATCAGCAGTGATAAGATGAGACAGTTGGCTCTCATAAAGCTTCACCATCTTGGGAAATGATCAGAAGAATTCCCATTGGAGGATTCCCAATCTCAAAATCCCATTTAACTACAATGTGTTTGATTTTCTTATATTTTGAATGTATTAGTAATTTTAACTCACATCATTGAAAGGAAAACTACCTCATGTATAATAGGATTAAAAGCATTTTACATATAAAATAATAAATTAGCAAGGTCAGTATGAAGAAATTAAAGAGCAACGTAGTTTAAGAAGATGTGAATAAATAATGAGAAAAGGGGTCATCTTAAGATGGATGTATTAACACTGTAAAGATGCTAATTCTACCTGAAATTAATGTGCAGTTTACCAGAATTCCTCTCAAGGTGAAAACTGACAAAATAATTAAAAAATATACCTAGATGAATAGATATATAAGAACAGGGTAAAAATAAAACAAAAAGAATACAAAAACTATGAAAGAAAATTGATGAGCTGGGCTAGACTTATATAACAATGATATTATTATAAAACTAGGTATTTTATCTAATTATCATCTCATCCTAATCTAAACAGAGTGGTATTACCTAAGTTTAATGGAAGAAAACAAAAATAGCTTGAAATATAAATAACAAATTTATATTTGGAGATATTTCGAGGAAAGAGAAAAAAGTTAATTTTTAATAGGTTTCTAGCTTCTTAATTAAATCATTATTTAATTTCAAGAATCTCCTCAGAAGCAACCTCAGGAAGTTTGTTGTACCTTCTATCAGTCAAAAATAAATCCATCATTTGGGTCCCATCTGGACACATGTATAGATCCATCCACAGTCAGGAACTGGCCTGCGGCATTTCTGAGACACAGGTGCAGTCCTGGGTCACATCTCAGACAACATGGCTGCATAATCTAAGGTGCTATGAAAGGATGCTTAGGGATGTAAGAGGGAAGGGGGATGACAAAGGCATAATAATAACAAACCATAAAACCATAAGAAAGAATGAAGACAAGGAAAACCACAGTGCATACTGAGTCCATAAAGGTATAGGATCTTATGAAGAATTTTTTTTTATTTAATACTGTTATTGCAACTTAATAAATGACAAAACTGGCTCAAGGAGATAGAACACCTTTCCTGAAACCAACCTCAGAACAAGTAATTTGAGGTATCCTTCCTGGATTTTCTTCCTTGCTTCCATGATGTTTTGAACACTTCACAATGTTACCTATTATTTAAAATGTAAACATAAGCAAGCAGATAAGAAAACCTACATTATATATTGTAAGATAGTATTGTGAAATCTGGGAGAGGATTACAGAGAAATTTTACTTGATTATTGTTTATCAAGAGGAATCTAAGGTTTTGCTTTTTTTTGGGGGTGGGGGTGTTACTGAGTACTATGCTATCAGTCTCACAATATATGCCACTCCTTGGACGCTGTATATGTAGACACAGATGCATGCACACACACAGACACAGACAGACACACACATACACACACACACCACACACACCCAAAGTCAAACTAATTGCTGTCCAGTAGGATCTGACTCATAAGCTGACTATAGCAGTTTTTCAGAGACTGTAAATCACACAGCCAGAGACTGCTCATCTTTATCCCTCTGAGCTGCTGATGGATTCTTACCATCAGAGAGGTGCTTATTGGCAATGCAGTTCCCTAGGGACTAAGCCAACAGAGCTCCATTAGTATATGTATTACAAGAGTGGGGCGGGGGGAGGGGGGAGGGAGTATGTGCGAGAGCGCCAGAGAAAGCTCTGATGGCTGCTAACAGAAAGCCTGCATTTCTCTGGCTGTTGGAATTGATCTTTGTTGTACAACCTCCTCCAGTGCTCCCTCAGCTACAGGATCAGTTATGAGTCTGAGTCAGATCAAATTCAAAGTCAATGAGTGAGTTAGAGAGGAGCGAGACAGAGAAAGAAGAGAGAGGGATGGGGAGGCAGGTAAATAATTGCACAAAAGCATTTTGAAACTAGAAGTCTATCTGATGAATGATTGATTGCAGAGAAATCAGTTACCATGGCAACTGCTTAACATGTCATTGAAGAGATGACTGGCATATCAAATCTTTCAGGTACCTAGCAAAGTTGGCTACAAGTGGTGTTTAATTAGACCTATACAGTTACATTCATCTCCAGAGTAATATATCATAAACTGAAGAGGACCTGAAGCGCCTGCTGCAGAGTGTCAAGACCACCGCCTACAATATGGATTGAGGCTCAATGTCAAGAAGACAAAGATTCTCACCACTGGACCAATTGGCAGCATCAGGATGGATGGTGAAGAGATTGAGATTGTACACAGTTTTAGTTTGCTCGGCTCCATAGTCAACAGTCTTGGCACCAGCAGCCAGGAAATTAAAAGGCGCATTGCCATGGGAAAATCTGTTAGGGACCTCTCCAAAGTACTGAAGAGCAATGGTGTCTCTCTGGAGACTAAGGTGCATCTGATACAGGCCATGGTCTTCGCAATCACTTGTTATGCATCAGAGAGTTGGACAATGACCAGGGAGGATAGAAGGAGAATTGATGCCTTTGAGCTGTGGTGCTGGAGAAGAGTATTGAGAACACCATGCTAGGAAAACAAACAGATTTGTCCTGGAAAGGGTTAAACCGGGTGGCTCCTTGGAGGCAAGGATTCTGAGGCTCCATCTAACATACTTTGGACATGTTGTGAGGAGAAACTGGTCCTTAGAGAGGGACATCATGCTTGGGAGGGTGGAGGGACGGTGCAGGAGAGGAAGGCCCTCTATGAGGTGGATTGATTCAGTGACTGGGATAATTGGGATGCGAGTGTCAGAGACAGTGCGATTGGCACAGGACAGAGCGGAGTTTAGGGCTGTTGTACATAGGGTCACTATGAGTCGCAGGCAACTCGACGGCACATAACAACAACAACAACAACATACAGTTACATACGGTGGGTGACTTTTAATCCAAGGCCCTCTGACCTGTCTTTCATTGTTTTTGTTCAAACATTCTTCTAGGTCGTATAACCCTGGTGTGTCCACTTGCTGTACAGCGGTAACTTATGGTTGCTGTGAGGCTGAACACTGTGACACTGATGTGTCAAATGCATTAAAGGTTGGTTAGCCCATGCGGACAGTGTTGGATGGAGCTCCCAGATTAAAACAAACTTGGAAGCAGTAGTGGCATTCACTTGGATAATAGCTCGCCTCCAGAAACCCTATGAACCTTGGAGAGGATGAAAGACACACAAGAGTTAAGGACTTTCCTTCACAGGGTCGCTATGAGTACCCTGTGACTGGACTAATGGCACTTAACAACAACAACAACAGCATACAATTACATATCCTGGGTTAAGGAGATCAAAAGAGAGCCTGAGTAGGAAGCTGAAGATCAAGGTTTACTTTTCCTTCCTCAAACCACCAAACTACTCCCCTTACAAACATTCATATGTAATTACTGAGAAAAGATATCAGAAGATATTAAGGATAATGAAGAGTGTGTGTGTGTGTGTGTGTGTGTGTGTGTGTGTGTGTGTGAGAGAGAGAGAGAGAGAGAGAGAGAGGGGGGAGAAAGAGAGAATGAGAGAGAGAAAATATGAGAGGGAGAGACAGAATATGAGAGGGAAAGACAGAGAGAATATAAGAGGAGGGAGGAAAAGAGGGAGGAAGGGAGGGAAGGTGGAGGAGATGGAGGAAGGGAGGAAGAGGAGGAGGAGGCAGGGAGGGTGGGAGAGAGAGACTCACAGACACACAGAGAAGAGAGAAAGAATGTGCTATAGAGAAAGGAATAGAAGGGAGATAAGGGAAAGGAGAGAAGAGAGAAAAAGTGCAAATTAGAGCTAGAAATAAAGGTTTTGGAAAACTGGTTTTAAATTATCTTCATATACAACACTGGGGAAGATTAGCTATGAAATATAAAAGGAATTACAACCCATTACTGCATTCATGTAATGTTTTCCCTAAATGACAAGGGAGTTAGCAATTGTAGACTACAAAAAGGATGTAGTTAACTGACTTTCTACTATAAACCTCTTCAGAGATCTGGAACATCAGTTTCAAACTGCCTTGTTACCATAAAACTATAATGTGAGGTATGTATTCAAAGGTAATTTGTATGTAATAATGTGGTTCAAGAGTGTCACCTTTAAAGATACTGCTATCATTTGAATCATTATTGTTTGCTAAGTCCATTAACCTTGCTTATTTTGGATGGGTAAATTTCTCTGTTCTCTTATCATAGGCAAATTAAATAAAAACTTTTGTAGATTTAATGATTTTTTAAATTTTCATTAACATCTAATTGGAAATTAAGAATTAAATATAATCTGATTTCATAATTCAATCCCAATAAAGACAAAATTAGAACTATCTGAAGGTAGTAGCTAAGGGTAAAATACCACTCTGGATAGTTTAACTGTTTCCCAGTCAGTGGTTATTTAAGCATCAAAATACTTTCACAAAATGTCATCATTCAATCGCATAAGGACATTGTGTTCAGACTGCCCTGGAAAGGGAGGGGGGTGTCGGGAGGAATGATGATATACACACAAAAATATACAATGCAGTCCTAATGACACACTTATACCTGTAGAATTGAGAGGTGTGGATGTTTTAAAGACACCTGCATTTAAGACATTTCAGGAGACTCCTCTCTGCTAGGATCTGCATTTTCAGGAGGCATCCTCTTGACTCTTTTTTCAAGTTGCTTCAATGAAAGCTTCTTGGATATCATCCTGATTTCCACCACTGAAAATTATCAATTCTTTTTCTCTTAGTCAGACTCTTTCTTTTCTCTCTTTGTTCCCCTGGCCCCAGTCCTCATACACAGAGAGAATATTTGGTCAAGGCCTCCTACATACCACACACTATTGGTTCTAATATGAGAAATTATAGACCATGAGAAAACACTTAGATTTTTTTCTCTTCTTGAACATTTTTAGCAGTGTATTACTGATAGTTAATCCTACATTTGAAACACAGCTACAATTCCCTCTAGATCTGATGCCAATAATTTCATAAAAGTTTTTCAAAGGGATAACTGAGTTATAAGAATGTTCTGTGCCAGACACTGTTCTGAGTGATTTACATACATAAAATTAATTTTATCTTTACATAATTATCTCTACATAAGTCTTCCAACATGATACAATTGCTCTGACAGAAGAATAAATTAGCCTGAGAGATAGAATATGTCCAGCTAATTAGTAGGAAGCAGCACTCAGTTATGTGCCAGGCCCCAGTGCCCTTCTCTGCACCTTATACTGTGGATACCTGCATACCATGTAGTGAACCATGAGGGGTTACTTTATGCTAGTCTCCTTTCATATTAGCTGTCTCAGTAAAATGTTAACAGAAATTGATGAGGAAGCACTATTGTTATTCATGTATCAAAATAAGGAAAGTGAAGTAGAATCCAATTCCATGTCATTGGCTTGATCTTACTCATAACAACCCTGCAAAGAAAGAGGAGAGCTGCCCCTTTGGGTTTCCAGGCTGTAAATCATTACTGAAGCCAACTGCTGCCCCTTCCTCCCGTGGAGTGGCTAGTGCATTTAAACCATAGACTCTTTTAGTAGTAGCTGAGCATTTTAGCCACTGGTCCACCAGGATTCCCTAATGGAGGTCTCTAAAGATAAAACAGTGTGAGGGAGACTGGACTGACAACAAAGGTTAAAGGGGACCTGTGATCCCAGGACTTGGACCCGTCCAAACCAGTGGCCCTACCAGCTGTGCTCAATTGTCATTGTTCCAAACTTAAAGTGCTTGTTACTCAACTATCTGTATCCTTCTAGAGGCATTCTGTAACCATATAGTGACTCAAACTAAGTACTTAAGACATAGAAATTTTCTCTAGGGCCACACTTAAGGTAGCTAATAAATATGCCAGAGCATGAAATAGTTAAAACTGAACAACTGTACAATACATAATGCTGTTATTATTATGCATCATCAAGTAGAACTGACTCAGAACTGACATCGCAGAGGATTTTGAAAGGCTGTAAATCAAATTGTTCATCTTTCTCTCCACAGAGAAATGGTGGATTCAAACCACATGCATTTGGGTTGGCAGAGCAACTCCTTATCACTAGGCTCTGACTAAAATAATTTGCATATTTAAATAGTTATCTTTAGTGACATTCTTAATTTTGGAAGATAATCAAGCTAGAAACCCTTGGGGTAAAGAGAGAATTCTCTCTGCTTTGCACAACATGTATAGCGTTAAAGTTTGTATTATTTTTAGATATTGGAAAATCATAAAACTCTTATCAGATTAACAATAAAAACACTTGTATTTCCTTTGAACTTGCCTGACAAAGACTCACAAAATAAGATTAGGTTATGTTCACAAGTTAAAAGGTTTAAAATTGTACAAATAGTTTAAGATCCAAGATTGAGCCTCCAGTGGGAAAGAGAAAAGGAGAAAAACTCGAAGGACATTTCAATTTCCGGGTGAAAAGCTGGCAACAACTCTAATTAACAAAATACAAAGCCTCAGGCAAAAGAGTTGCTCCCACACTATCTGCCAGAAAGGAATTTTACCTTTAAACCTTTTCTTGACAATTATTTTGTTTTGCCTGAATCCATGTATTTTCAATAATGGAGGCATTTTCTTTTTTCTTTTCAGAATTTTAAAAAGGCCCTGGTGATACATACATAGTAGTACATAAGATGCCAGACTGCCAATTGAAAAGTCAGGGGTTCAAGTCTACCCTTTACTTCATGGGGAAAAAAGATGTGCACTTGCCTCTTAAGAAGACTGGGAAGCTTGAAAACTCAGTGCTGAGTCAACTATGAGTCAGAATCTACTGGATGGAAATGGGATGGATGAATTTTGATACAATTAATGGGACAACATGTCCTAGGGAGCCTCTGGTGATAGGCTTAATGGGATAGGTCCATTTCTTCAGATTGCTTCCTTTTATCTCCATTTTAGTGGCACCAGGCAGCAGCTTCCCATTAAATTGTAGCAGCAAAAAATGTGAGTGAAGGCTATAAATACCACATGCCTTAAAAGGGTAAAAACCTACCTATTGGCATGGAGTCAATTTTCCCTTCTCCCAATGAAGGTTTCTAAGTCTGTAAATCTTAGGGAAGCAGAGTGCTTTCTTTCTGTCAAAGACTATTGGTTGGTAGATTAAAACCTCCAACCTTCCAGGTAGCAGTCAAATGCTTAACCACTGCACGAATAGGATTATTTTATGAGCTGCAAGAAAGTTCAAATAAATTACAAATTCAAGGCTTTCAAAGACATAAAGCCAGAAGAACACGTGCAATTATTTGGTCTTTCAGTTAGTGAAGAATGGAAAAGCAAACTCCTCTTGGGCATTACAATCAAGTTTATATATAGTTAATTAGTTAGTTTAGTTAGTTAGTTAGTTAGTTATAATTATAGTTGTTATAGGTATAGTTATAGTTGTTTTATAGTTATATACAGGCATACATATAAATATAATAACTTTATATATGTATATATCTAACTAACTATATTTGGAAGCAGGAGTGGCATCCACTTTCTAAACAACATGCCTCCAGAAACTCTATGAACTTTGATAAATGTCGATGGTTGTAGAGGGGCTTTAGGCCTTTTGTTCATAGGGTTGCTATGAGTCATGTTCAACGTGTTGTTGTTAGGTGCCATCAAGTTGAGTACAATTCATAGTTACCCTGTGAACAAAAGAACCAAAGATCTAAATCCTGAAACCTGTTCTATTCTGTACCATCCTCACACTTCCTGAGACACAGGAGCCAACAGCAGCATTCACCTTGTCAGTCCACCTGGTTGAGGGTGCTCCTCTCCTTTGCCAACCCTCCACCATTCTCAGCATCATGTCCTTCTCCAAGAAATAGCCCCTCCTAGCAACATGTCCAAGGTATGTGAGGCTAAGCTTCATCATTCTTGCCTCCAAGGAGCACTCAAGCTGTGCCCTCTCCAAGACATATCTCTTTGTTCCACTGGCTGTCCATGGGATGTTTAGTGCTATTATGCAACATCACAGCTCAAAGCGTCAATTCTTTTCTTGAAGTGCAACAACAAGAAAACAAAGATTCTTACCACTGGGCTGACTGGCAGCACCATAAAAGATGGTGAAGAAATTGAAATTATTGGCAGCTTCAGTTTGCTTGGCTCTACAAACAACACTCTTGGTACCAGCAGCCAGGAAATTAAAAGACAAATTGCATTGGCAAAGTCTGCTATCAGAGACCTCTCCAAAGTACTGAAAAGCAACAATGTTTGTCTGGAGGCGGAGGTGCACCTGATACAGGCAATGGTCTTTGCAATTATTTGCATCAGAGAGCTGGACAATGACTAGAGATGATAGATGGAGAGTTGATGCATTTGAGCTGTGGTGCTGGACAAGAGTATTGAATATACCATGCCCAGGAGAGGTGAAGCCAGACTGCTCCTTGGAGACAAGGATTCTGAAGCTTCATCTGACATACTTTGGACATGTTGCACAGAGGGATCAGTCCTTGGAGAGGGACGTCATGCTTGGTAGGATAGAGAGACAGCACAGGAGAGGAAGACCCTCGATGAGATGAATTGATATAGAGACTGGGGTAATGGGATAAATGTTTTGGAGACACTTATTGCCAATCTTATATTGGCAAGGGATAGAGCAGGGTTTAGGGCTGTTGTACATAGGGTCACTATGAGTTGTAGGTGACTATCTGGCACATAAAAACAACAGCAACGACTGTTTGTGTCCTCACTTACAAACTCAAGTGTCATCCTGAGGTTTCCTACAGAGTAATCTTGATCCTAAAATGGTCAGCAGTAGCACAATGTGCTCAGGACATGCTAGGATGGATTGCTTGTTGACTCTTGAGATAGATAGCATTGAGACAAGACTTTTGGCAACCTCTTTATTTTCTATTAACCACTTGGTTGGTACTTTAGAAGTATACAGCCTACAGCCCCTGAGAGGTATTTTCCTGTCATATCTCAACCATACACATTACATCTTTTTTTTTTTTAATTTCTATGTAGTATTTGGGGTTTTTTATTAATTTTAATGAAAATTTACAGAAACTTAAGGTTTCCAGTTATTCGTTGTTGCACTTTTCTCCCTACTCACACTCTCCCACCCAATTCACTCTTCTTGAAAGAAAAAGAAAAATTCTTTCATTGTTATGCAATCCCTCCCCCCAAGTCCACTCCACTATGCAGCATTCACTCTGGACTTCTGTAATGACAAGAATACCCATTCATATGTCCCTTTTAAACAGTTCTCTGTCTCATTTGTTTCAATGCAATATACATCATTCTTCCCCTCCTTTTCTGTCTTCCCTCAATCCTGATCTCAGTCCTGTTTTACAACAGTGCCCCTATGCAATATTTGTCCTTTTATGACTGAGATATTTCACTCAGCATAATGTCCTCCAGGGTCATTCATTTTGCATAATATTTCATGAGTTCCTTGTTTTTTAATGCTGCATAGTATTCCATTGTGTGAATATACCAGAGCTTCCCTATCCATTCGTTTGTTGATGGGCACTTGGGCTATTTCCAGCTCTTTGCTATGGCAAACAAAGCCACAATGAACATGAGTGTGCCTATATCCGCGTTGGTGGCAGTCTTTTTTTATTCTCTCTGGTACCAGTACTACTTTGAGTTTAAACTTCTTGGATGTGCTACTACAAAAAGGTTTTGCTGAAATGTTCATACCAGTGATTGGCCCACCTAGAATTATCCTGTGGAAACAACACTTTTAAATCTGGAAGATACTTTTCATTTCCTGTACCTAAACTTAAACCCACTGTTTTAGAGTTATGGTTATAGATCTGTATGGAAGGAGACTGCCAGTCTCTCTCCTGCAGAGCAGTTAGTGGGTTCAAACAGCTGACCTTTCAGTTTGCAACCTAACAATGCATTCGCTACAACACTCATTTTCTTCTTGATAAGTTTTGTTTATATTTTCTGTTGGGGTGGGTCTCTGTGTGTGCCTGCTTTATTTTCAATTACATTTGATTGTATACTTTGTTACCTTTTTCTTAAGAGTGTGTGTGTTTAATCAATGATTCTGGAGTTTAAAATCTATGGTAATACTTTTATTAATATATTATTCAGGGAGAATCCCTACTCATTCTTGAAGATGTTCCTCTATCATTGCTCCAAATAGGCTGGACTGACCTACTCCTTGTTCCCAAAGAGATTAGCCAAAATCACTGCTGTCCAGTTGATCCCAACACACAGCAGCCCTCCATCAGGTTTCTGAGGCTGTTCATCTTAAGGGGAGGAGACTGACCATAATTCTCTGGAGAACACTGCTGGTGGAGTTGAACCACCATCAAGGCTGATGCTCAGCATTTGTGTTAAGCAGCACAACACTCTATGGACTCCATCATCAGAGCCTCTCCCATCTACATGACTGAATGCTTTGGATACATCTTCAAGTATTGCACTGACCATAATATACAGATTTATGAACACTGTATGTACAGTTGTGTGTACATAGGCTTATTGTACATTCTCATTGTTAAGTGCTCATGAGTCAAACCTGTTCAAATTTACCCTCCACTGGGATTACAGAGGCTGTAAATCACATGGGAAGAGAGTGCTCACCTTTTTACACAGCAGCCTGTAGATTCAAAGAACTGAGTTATCTTTGCCACACTAGGGCTGGAAGTTCTTCGAGGGTCGGAACTGAGACATTCACCTCTGTAGTCTATTTAGTTATCTGATGCAAAATTCTGCCCCAAATAGATAAGAACAACAGACACTATCTACATTTATAAAAATGTCATCTTGGCCCTTATTTTAAGTAATACACAGTACTGCATATGTCAAAGGGGCCACCAGTCTAGCTTCAGTACTACTCTAAGTCATTTATAAATAAATATAAGAGTATTACTGTCCCAGTTCTTTGTACCATTTAAGGGATTCCCGCCATCCCATGCCATAGCTAGTCTCTCCAGGGTTCAATTCTTTCAACTTCTTGTTTATTCACTCCCTTAAATGCACATTTACTATATGCTTGCAAATAAAAAATACTAATTTATTTCCATTTTTAAAGTCTAGATGTCGTTATTGTTGTTACATGCTGTCAAGTCACTTGTGACTCATAGGGACACTATGTACAAGAACCCTAAATGCTAATCTATCCTGTGCCAACCTTATCTCTGATACACCTACCCTCATTGCCCCACTGACTCAATTAATCCATCTCATCGAGGGTCTTCCTCTCCTGGGATGTCTGTCCTTCTACCCTCCCAGCATAATGTCCCTCTCCAAGGACCAGTCCCTCCTTGTAACATGTCCAAAGTATGTCAGATGAAGCTTCAGAATCCTTGACCAGCCTGGTTTTACATTCTCCAGGACGAACTGGTTTGTTCTCCTAGTAGTCTATGGTATATTCAACACTTTTCTCCAGCACCGCAGCTCAAAGACATCAATTCTCTTTCTATCAGCCCTTGTCACTGCCCAGCTCTCTGACATATAGCACGTAATTGTGAAGACTATGGCCTGGATAAGAAGCATCTTAGTTTCCAGATTGGCATCATTGCTCCTCAGTACTCTAGAGAAGTCTCTGACAGTCAAGCTGGTACCAAGAGTGTTGACTATGGAACCAAGCAAATTAAAACTGTTAACTATCTCAGTCTTTTCACCATCTATAATGATGCTGCCAATTGGCCCAGTGGTGAGAATTTTTGTTTTCTTGATATTGAGCTTCAATCCATAGTGAAGACTGCAATCCTTGATCATCTGCAGCCAAGTGCTTCAGGTCCTCCTCAGTTTCAGCAAGCAGGGTTGTGTCATCTGCATAACTCAGTTTGTTGATGAATCTTGCTCCACCCTGATGCTACATTGTTCCTCATACCGCTCAGGCCGTGAATGATCTGTTCATCACATACACTGAAAAGATATGGAGACGGAATACCCCCTGGCAGACATCCATTCTGATTTGAACCATGCAGTGTCTCCTTGCTCTGTTCTGACGACTGCCTCCTGGTTCAAGTGTAGGTTTCGCCTAAGCACAATCAAGTGTTCTAGGATTCCCATTTTTGTCAGAGTCAGCCACAGTCTGTTTGTTATGATCCACAGTCAAATGCGTTTGCACAGCCAATGAAACACAGATAGGCCTTCTTCTTGTATTCTCTTCTTCCAACCAAGATCCATCTAACACTAGCTGCAATATCCCTAATACCATAGCCTAACCCAGCCTGCACATCTGGCAGTTCTTTACTGATGTGTTGCTCCAATCATTTTTGAATAATTTTCATCTGAATCTTGCTTGCATGTGATGTTAATGATATTGTTTGATAATTTCCACACTCTGTTGGGTCACCTTTCTTTGGAACAAATATAGATCTCTTCCAGTTAGTTGACCAGGTGGTTGTCCACCAGATTTCTTGGCACAACTTAGTGAGTGCATCCAGGGCAGCGTCTGTTGAAATATGTCAATTGGTATTCTATTAATTCCTGGAACCTTGTTTTTTTGCCAATTCTTTCAGAGCAGCTTGAAATTCATCCTTCATTATACAATAATAACTGAGTTATTATTATTCCAGTGGTTGTTGCTCACTTGTTGTTTCATGAAATTCTTCTGTGTCTGTCAATTCCTTCTGGCACAGAGACTCTGTATACTCCTTCCATCTTGCTTCTTGGATCATTTAATATTCTGTCCAAAACATCCTTAAATATTGCCACTTGTACCTTGAATTTGTTTTTTTCAATTCCTTCAGTTTAAGAAATGCTGAGCAAGTTTGGCCCTTTTGATTTTCTGACTCCAGCTCTTTGCACATTTCTTTATAATACTTTGCTTTGTCTTCCTGAGCTGCCCTTTGAAATTGTCTGTTCAGCTCCTTAATTTCTTGATTATTTCTTTACCTTTGGCTTCTTGGTACTCTAATGCAATATTGAGAGTCTCATCTGACAACCATATAGGTCTTTTCTTCCTCTTCTGCTATGTCATGATTTTTCATTTTTCATGGATCATGTTCTTGATAACCTCATATTCTTGATACCTCATTTGGTCTTCACTCATTGGTGTTCAAGACCTCAAAACTGTTGCTGAGATGGTTTTCAAGTTTGAGTGGGATAGAGTTAGGGTCAAATTTTGGTTCCTATGGATTTAATTTTCTTCAACTTCAGCTTGAATTTGCCTATGAGTACTTCGTAGTCTGTTCCACATTCAGCACCTGGCCTAGTTTTCACAGTTGATATTGAGCTTCTCTAGTGATTCTTTCCACAGATTTATACAGGATGCAGGAGTGGCATCCACTTCCTAAGTAATGCCTCCAGAAACTCTATGAACTTTGATAGATGTTGGTTGTTGTAGAGGAGCTTTAGACCTTTTGTTCATAGGGTGACTTTGGGTTGTGCTTCACTTGAAGGCAATCAACAATAACAACAATATAGAAAAGGAAAAAATAACAACATCCAACTTTTAAGTCTATGCAGCATTAAAGTAATCCTCAAAACACAATTCCAGCAAACTAGGCCCAAGCATCTTATTTGATAAGGAAATATTCTCCTTCAGGCAAAATCCATTTACAATCACCGTTCCCAGCTACTGACTTGAGAAGAACTAGTCAGCATTCTAGTACATACAGTTAACTTTGACAAAGGCATATGGTTTACCCTCTATTCATAAAACACTTTTACGCATAAGCCTCCCTCTCCAGATGCCCACTGGGATAATTACAGTGGCTGTTTCTTTCTTGTCTGCTTTATTTAGTTAAAAAGACTAAAAGGCTAGGGATGCCTTTGCAGCTGCTATCTATAGCACCGAAGACAATATATGTGAACACCAGTTGTGAAATAATAATACTGGGTTTTTAATATCTTTCTGTAACACATCCCTTTGAACAGTCTAGGGGCTATATTAGAGTCAAGATGTTTACTTTCTTCCTGAGATTTCTATACTGATTCCAGGATTAGAAATTATAGGCCATTAATGTATCATTTAGAATTTTCTCGTCTTGAACATTTTTAGCTGAGTATTATAGGTGCTTAAATCTACACTTGAATCATAGCTATAGTTATTTCTAAATTCAATGTTCACAACTTTTATAAAAGTTTTTCTAAGAGAAAACTCAGTTATTATTATGTATATTGTCCTTGGTCCATGCAAGGGACTCTTCTAAGGGAGCTAAATATATGAAATAAGGTTTTACACCCAGGAAGCAAAGATATTTTAGAAAAAGTATTTAACAGAGGCCTAGCTCACAGGGTGCTGCACTGCTAACCCAAAGGATGCTTCTCTCTGGCAATTCAAATCCATCAACAGCTTCACAGGATACCACTGGGCAATCTCCTACTCTGGTGGATATTTAGCCTTATAAGCTCAATGGAAGGAGAATTATGAGTCAGTTCTGACTCTACTGAAATGAGTTTGAGGTTTTTCGGGTTTTTTGTTGTTGTTGTTGTTTTACTTAACTTCTCACAACTAAGAAGGAGGAAACTGAAGAGCTGAAAACAGATCAAATCACTGCTCTCACCACTATATCTGATTTCCTCTCTAACAGAGACCTTACTCAATACAGGCACATTTCAATTATAAAGAAGAGTCTTGGAGCCATAGCAGTGGCTAATGTGCTTGGCTGCTAACTTGCAGGTCTGCAGTTCAAACCCACTCATGAGTCTAGGGGAGAAAGGAATGGCAGTCTGTCTCCCTGAAACATGGACAGCCGTGAGGCTTTCCCTGTGAACCAATGATACTATTTCCCTTGGTTGTTCTTTTGCAGAGTCTGTGGGAATCAACTAAAAACCATGAATTGCTGGGGGTGTGGGCGGGGAGTCACTTCTATAAAATTTATTAGAACTTAAAAATTCCTGAAGAAATGCAAAGAATTATAGCCATTTTAGTAAATGTATTTATCTAACACTTTTATTTTCATAGACTTAATTTCTAATCTCAAACTTAGTAAATGCATGGTACATATAATTATTAATAGGGAATTTTGTGATTATACCTCATTATTTAAAAACTGGGGTGTAAAAGATCATAAAGGGCCAGACTTGCTCAGCGTTTCTTAAGCTGAAGGAGTTGAAAAACATATTCAAGCCACAGGTGACAATACTTAAAGATAGTTTGGGTAGAATGTGGAATGATCCAGGAAGTATCAAAAGAAGATGGAAGGAGTACACAGAGTCACTGTATCAGAAGGAATTGGCTGACACAGAGGAATTTCATGAAATAACATATGAGAAAGAGGCTATGGTGATGAAGGAAGAAGTGTAAGGTGCTCAGAAAGAATTGACAAAAAACAAGGCTCCAAGAGTTGACAGCATACCAATTGATTTATTTCAACAAACAGAGGCTGCCCTGGATGTGGTCACTAAGTGGTGCAGGAGATCTGGAGGACATGAGATTAATATTTGTTCCCACTCCAAAGAAAGGTGACCCAACAGAGTGTGGAAATTATTGAACAATATCATTGATATCACATGCAAGCAAGATTTCTGCTGAAAAAAAAAAACAAACAAAAACATTTGGAGCAACACATCAACAGAGAACTGCCAGATGTGCAGGCTGGATTTAGAAGAGGTCGTGGTACTAGGGATATTATAGCTAAAGTTAGATGGATCTTGGCAGAAAGCAGAGAATACCAGAAGAATGTCTATCTGTGCTTCATTGACTATGCAAAGGCTTTTGACTGTGTGGATAACAACAAGCTGTGGCTGACTCAGAAGAATGGGAATCCTGTGGAAGATCTATTAACAATCTGCATTATGCAGATGACACAACCCTACTTGCTGAAACTGAGGAAGGCCTGATGCACTTGCTGCAGAGGGTCAAGAACTGCAGCCTTCAGAATGGATAAGAAGACAAAGATTCTCACCACCGGACCAATTGACAGCATCAGGATGGATGGTGAAGAGATTGAGACTGTTAACAACTTTAGTTTGCTTGGCTCCACGGTCAACACTCTTGGCACCAGCAGCCAGGAAATCAAAAAACGTATTGCGATGGGAAAGTGTGCTGTTAGGGACCTCTACAGGGTACTTAAGAGCAATGGTGTCACTCTGGAGACTAAGGTGCATCTGATAAAGACCATGGTCTTTGCAATCTGTTCTTACGCATCAGAGAGTTGGATAATGACTAGGGATGCTAGAAGGAGAATAGATGCCTTTGAGCTGTAGTGCTGAAGAAGAGTATTGTATATACCATGGACTGGCAATAAAATAAACAGATCCATCCTGGAGAGAGTTAAACCAGGCTGCTCCCTGGAGGCAAGGATTCTGGGGCTTCATCTGACATACTTTGGACATGTTGTAAGGAGGGACAGATCCCTGGAGAGGGACATCATGCTTGGTAGGGTGAAGGGACGGCATAGGAGAGGAAGACCCTCTATGAGATGGATTGATTCAGTGACTCGGGTAATTGGGATAGGTGCTAACAGTGCGATTGGCACAGGATAGAGCAGGGTTTAGGACTACTGTACATAGGGTCGCTATAGTCGCAACGGACTTGGCAGCACATAACAACAACAATGTGAAACCTATACTTGGACCAAGAGGCAGTCGTCAGAACAGAGCAGGGAGATACTGGATGGTTCAAAATCAAGAAAGGGGTCTGTCAGGGATGTATTTTGTCTCTATACCTTTTCAATCTGTATGCAGAACAGATCATCTGAGACGCTAGGTTATACGAGGAGGAATGTGGCATCAGAATTGGTGGAAAAATAATCAACAACCTGAATTATGCAGATGACACAACCCTGCTTTTTGAAACTGTTGAAGACCTGAAGCGCTTGCTGCAGAAGGTCAAGGACTGCGGTCTTCAATATGGTTTGAAGCTCAAAGAAAACAAAGATTCTCACCACTGCGCCAATTGGCAGCATCGGTATGGATGGTGAAGAGATTGAGATAGTTAACAGTTTTAGTTTACTCAGTCCCACAGTCAACACTCTTGGTAACATCAGTCAGGAAATAAAGAGATGAATTACATTAGGAAAGTCAGCTGTGAGGGACCTCTCAAGAGAACTGAAGCGCAACGATGTCAGACTGGAGACTAAGGTGTGCCTGATCCAGGCTATAGTCTTCGCGATTATGTGCTATACATCGAAGAGTTGGACAGTGAATAGGGATGAGAAAGAGAATTGATGCCTTTGAGCTGTGGTGCTGGAGAAGAGTTTTGAATATACCATGGACTGTTAGGAGAACAAAGAGGTTTGACCTTGAGAGGGTGAAGCCAGAATGTTCCTTTGAGTCCAGGATTCTGAAGCTTCATCTGACATACTTGGGCATGTTGCAAGGAGGGACTGGTCCTTGGAGAGGGACATCGTGTTTGGGAGAGTGGATGGACGGTACAGGAAAGTAAGACCCTCGATGAGATGGTTCGATTCTGTGAATGGAGTGGTGGGAATGAGTGTGTTTGAGATGGCTACGTTGGCACAGGATAGAATGGCATTTAGGGCTCTTGTACATAGAGTCACTATGAGTCGCAAGCGACTTGATGGTACATAACAACAAAGAACAAAAGATCATAAAGTATAAAAACACTCTTAGATATTTTGATGGGTGAACAATAATTTATTAACCAAGTCCCACTGAAATCTTAGTACTGGTAGCTTAAACATGCTTGCATGTATATGTACAAATTCACTAGGGCTGTGTTGTTTCTGTATTTTTCGTTTCCATTTCTTTTGGATTTTCTAAAGTCTATAGAAATTGCCCCTTCTTTCTTCTACTGGACACAGGGTTTGGAATGTCTTCTATATATTGTATTCAAACATCCAATAATGTAAAGATTGCATATTCACTGTTCTGGGTGCACATCAGCAGCCCCAACAGGACAGCCATTTGCCCTCTTCCTATGTAGACACTAGTGTGAGAGAGCAGACACAAACTCATAGATGCAATAAATAAATAAATACACACTTGCAAAGCAGGCTGGAAAGTAGTAAAGGAAAAAGAGACCTGAATTAGGTGAGTTGAGTGCTGAGAGATTGGAGAAAATAGAAATATTTAAGAATGGTCAGGGAAGTGCCAGTGAGAACGGACTGGTGAGCAAGCAAGTATCAAAGGGAGGGAGTCAGCCACAGGCGCTGGAGGGACTGGCATTCTAGACAGTGGCAAATATTTACATCATATACAGTTTGTGATATTTAAAATTTATTGCCATGAATAGGAGCACAAAGTGATGCTATCAAAAGCACTTTCCTTGATTTGGAAAGGGCTGGATTGACCATCCAACAGGCCTGGAGCAGTGTCTTATTCTATTTTGTAAACAAACTCTAGTGGGTATAATGCACTATACCAGCAGAGGGAAGTGGAGAGAGGAATGCCTACCTTCTTTATGCAGA
Source organism: Elephantulus edwardii (assembly GCF_000299155.1). Taxonomy (NCBI): domain Eukaryota; kingdom Metazoa; phylum Chordata; class Mammalia; order Macroscelidea; family Macroscelididae; genus Elephantulus; species Elephantulus edwardii. The sequence continues at coordinate 4,070,028 of NW_006399847.1, forward strand.
TGTTAAATGGAGCAAAGCTAAGAGAATTGCATATAGTAAGAACACTTAAAAAGCAGATTTTTCAAATGTCTGGACTGGATGAAATTCTAAGCTCTAGCATCTACATGAGAATGAATCCCAATTAAAGAAATATCATCTGAAAGAATAATCCACACAATAACTGCAGGCATGAATTTATAAGATTTTCTAAATCTCAGCAACTTCCTCAATTCTGGATTTGCACTTTGGCTATTCTCATTCATTTGTCAGTGAGAAAAAGAAGGAAGGAAGAAATAGAAGAGGAGAGGGAGGGAAGGAAAGAAGACAGAAACAAAGGTATATTCTCAAATACCAGATAATAAAAAATTCCTTGGTTTTATGTTCTCACTATACATTTATGATTATAATTTAATAAATAATCTAATCAGTGAAGTGGGTTATGGCTCTACTATAAGATATATAAGCTTCATAGGAACAAAACCAAGGTTTGTTTATCTTACTGGCCATTATGCCCCCAGGCACTGCAGGTTGTAAATATCTCAAGTGTATATCAAAGACACCT
>NW_006399847.1:4071663-4090471 GCF_000299155.1 Elephantulus edwardii
AGAATATCTACAATTACATTATTATGGTAACTGTGCTCATTTCAATCATTTAAAGTTCTATCACTCTTTCAGAGTGTACAGGGAGTTCACTTAAATATTTTGTCCTGAAAAACAATATATTTTTTCCTCGAATTCCAATTTTAAAATATTTACATGACAAAACCATTGCAACAATAATTTAAGAGACAGTGTGTGAGTACAAACTTTAAAGTCAAACAGCTAAAGGGGTTCCCTAGCTCTGTAACCGGAGCACAAAGCACTACCATGTCTGCAGAGCCAGGATAATAGAATAGTCCAAATTAAATTCTAAATCTAAAATGCTTTTAATGTTACCTGGCATATAGGAAATGGGATATAAAGATCCTATTTTTGCTTTTACGAAAATATTTTTCATTAATAACATGGATTGTACAAGCTACCACGTGACTGCCTGTGTAGTTCATGTTATCAGCAGCCATTCTAGATAGCCCTGGTAACTGGAAGTTTCTGGCAAAATCAGACAGACATCATTAAACCTATAAGTTCTCTAAAATTTTTTTCAAAGCCAACAAAATGAAAAATCACATTCAGTGTCTAATATAGTTTGCAATGACAAGCCATTTATTACAGAGAATTCTGGTGGCCTAGTGGTAAGAAGCTGCAATGCAATCTCAAAGGCACATGGTTCCAATCCAGTACCTGCTCTGCGGAAGGAGGATGTGCAATCCCCTTCCTTGTGATTAACTGCCTCTGAAAACTCACTGGAAAGTCAACTACAGATTGGTTCTGACTCAACAGCACACAACAATCACTATTTATTATGCCTATAGTACCTAAGTGTCATTATACTGTTTAAATTAATCTGAATGTCAATCCATTTTAAAATGAAGTTATTTTCTCAGTGGATCTAAATTCCAAAATCAATCTCCGTAATAGTCTATGTGTTTCCTACTGCCAAAGGGGCCCTTTAGAGTACTGAGAGAAGACCTTCACCCTGAAACCCACAGCGTCCCTTTTCAGCAGGAAGTAGCTAAGAGAATACACCATCCCCTTTTCCTTATGAATCAGGGTGAAGTCTCTCTCAGGGAGGAGTGATAGGGAATGGCAAAGGACACACCGACAAAGGAGATTAATCAGAACTGGCTTTGACAAGCACTGTGGCAATTGGACAATTAAAACAGACATGGGGGGGGATGAAGAACGAACTGGGGAGGAGGGTGGAGAATACAGTGCAACAATGAATGAATGAAAACCCCAAATCTCTGTAAATGTTCATTAAAACTAATAATATTTAATAATAATAAAAAATGAAGTTATTTTCTAAGTTAAAGTACTAAAATTTAATCATTAAAAGCTATTATATATATGCTGTTGTTGAGTACCGCAGAGTAGAAATTGACCCATAGCTGACCCTTTTAGTGGGTTTTCAGAGTTAATCACACGGGAGGAGACTGCCCAGTCTTCTCTTGTGGAGCAGCTGGTGGTCTCAAACCATATGCCTTCAGGATTGTAGCGTAGCTTCTTGCCACTAGGCCACCAGTTATATCTATTACTAATCATTAAATATTATTACATATATTATTAATGCAGTATCAATATATGAAGCATTAATAAACTTATAAATTTAATAATTCAATACTATTATATATTAATTATTAAATACTACTAAATATATTTTTCAAATAAATTATTAATATAATATTGTTATCTGAGGTCTCAGGGAGCTTTGGTCACTTATTGGATTAGGTGTTGTGCTGCCAATCCAAAGGCAGGCAGTTCAAATCCACCAGTTGCTCTGTGGGAGAAAGATGAGCAATCTCTTCCTGTGTGATTTACTGTCTCTGAAAACATGCTGGAGGGTCTGCTATGAGTTTATTCTGACTGGATGGCAGTGAGAAAAACAGGCATTTAAAAGCTGAAATGGACTGAATTTGGGCATTCTGAATGATCATCCGTGAATGACAAACAGGAATAACTCATAGCTATCCTCAAAAACAATATTTCAAGATCTACCTTGAAGTACAGTGCTGTTGGCGATTGCATAATATCCATGCACATACAAGAAAGAAAGGTCAATACAACTATTATTCAAATGTATGTAGCAACCACTGAAGCCAAATATGGTGAAATTGAAGATTTCAACCAACATCTGTGGTACAAAACTAACCAAATGTGCAATAAAGATGCATTAATATTAATCACTAATTAGAACACAAAAGGTAGGGGGGGAAATTGTAGTTGCAAAATGAGGCCTAGTGTGAGAAATGAGATGGAGATTTTGAGAGAGAATTTTGTATAATCAATGATTTATTAACTGCAAATACCTTGGGTGGAAATGGTAACTAGATACATGAACTTTACTTGAAGGGATACATAGAAATCAAATTGACTACAACTGTAGAAAAATCCTTAGGGAAGCTAAACATCCACAGTCAGAACTAGGTCAAGGGCTGATTGTGACAGACCATCAACAGCCCCTATGCAAGCTCAAATGGAAGCTAAAGAAAATTTAAACAATTGACAATGTCAGTTTCGAGACTAAGGCGCATCTGATTCAGGCCATTGGTCTTTGTAGTTGCTTGCTACGCATCAATGAGTTTGACAATGACTCAGGATGACAGAAGAAAAACTGAAACCTTCAAATTGTGGTGCTTGAAAAGAGTATTGAACAGACCCTGGCCTGCCAAGAGAACAAACAGGTCAGTCCGGGAGAGGGTGAAACTAAGCTGTTCCTTGGAGGAAAGGATTGTGATTCTCCATCCATGTCACATAATTTGGGCATGTTGCCAGGAGGGACCAGTCCTTGAAGAAGGACATCATGCCTGGAATGGCTGAAGGACAGTGAAGGAGAGGAGACATTTGATAACATGAATTTACAGAGTCACTAAAGTAGTGGGAGTGGGTGTGTCGGAGACAATGAGACTGGCTCAAGATAGGGCAGGCTTCAGAGCTTCTATATTTAGGGTCAATATGAGTCCAAGAGGACTCAATGGTACATAACAACAACAATAAGATGGATCTTGACTATAAGCTGAGACTACTTGAAACAAGTGTACTTGTGTTTTATTGACTATGCGAAGTCATTTTACCAGGTGGATCATAATGAATTATGGATAACATTGAGAAGAATGGGTATTTCAGAACACTTAATGGTGCTCATGCAAAATCTGTCCATGCTTAAATAGAACAAAGTGACTGCATGGTTTAAAATCAGAAAAGGTTTATAAGTGGTTTATATCCTTTCACCATATTTAATCTGTATGTTTAGCAAGTAACCAAGAAGCTAGAGAACATGAAAAATGTGGTATTAGTAACCTGCAAGAAGATGGATTAACAAATTTCACTGAGTTGTAGGTGTAAAACTGCTGACTTTTAGTTTTATTATTTGTATCTTTGCCACACTAAAATAAGTTATCAAGTTGAAAGTTATCAAACTCCTCAAACTGAGCTGAATAGTCTCTAATCATCTATGAGTTTGTTGTTTAAATCTCTCCCTTTCTTACCACTGAATCTGAATTACAGATATAAGGGACAAAGGTGAAGAGAGATGAAGCATAACTAGGTCTTGAACCTGAAAAATAGCAAAACAAATTATTAAATACTTAAAATATTTTAAAAAATATTCTTATGAAAATGATATTAAAGAGAAAATGCTAGTATCTAGAGATGGTAAAGGGCTCTAACACTACCTGAATTCCTTTTAATTAGAAGAAAAAGGAAACTTGCTATTGCCCCACACAGTAAAATTTACAAACATCTATCTTGAATAAGAATTACCAATTATTTCACTCATGGAAGGATGAAGCTGCCCTCCATGAAAGACTGTTGTGAACTGAAAGTTGTAACATGGTATTAAAATCAAAGGCCAATCAAAGTGCAGACTGAATCTAAAACAATGCATTAAGCAATTCTCAAAGTGAGTGTAATCTTTCACAAAGTGGAAGAGCTTTCTTTGTTTTGAAAAATAGGTCAGGGGAAAGAGTCTCTGAATTACACATAGAAATCTTCCTGCAAAAGATATTGAGATCTACGTGGAAGGAAGGAAACCAGGTAAAGCTGGCTTTTCTTTATTTTTCTAAATATTATTTTCTAATAAATTAACCTAAAGGGCAGCATTAAATCATCAAATTTAATTTAAAAAATGACTTATTTCTCTAAATAAAAGTACTATACTGAAAGTAATTTTTTGAGATTCAGATTTTTTTAAATGGTGTATATTCATTACTACTAATACTACACAATTATAGAACTCTGAATAAGATGGTGTAGAAGTTCATGGCTCCAGAATGAATAGGCACCTCTTTCTATTTGATAAAAACAAAATTCCTCAATTGTGCTTCTTTTAACAATAATTATCTGTTAGAAAATAATTTAAAACTCAAAACAACATAGAACATTACCAGTATCTTATACTGCAACAATCTTTAATGTTTAGTTTTTAAAATTTATTTTAGCACAGGCATATACTTTCTCAAAATTTTATTAGTGTATTAAAATTTAAACATTTTAGTGGGTGTCTAGATACACTTCGAGACTAGAAGTGTTAAGGATATGAAATCTAAAAAGACAAAACACTGCATAGTGCAATACTGAGACTCTATGATGTGACTACCTCTATTGATGGCTAAACTGTCACTATCTGCAGATGATATGATAGAGTACACAGAAAGCCCCAATGACTCAACCAAAAAACTGTTAGTTAGTGGACCAATATAGTAAGGTGGCATAACAAATGATCACTATCCAAAAATCAGTGGGATTCCTCTACAGTAACAATGAGAACTTAAAGAAAGCAATACTATTTATAATAACCAACCACAAATTGAGATAATTGGGACTGAACGGGACACAAAAGACCTGTACAAAGAAAAATGCAGAACACTTCTGCGAGATACAATAAAAGATCTAAATAAATGGGAAAGTGTTCCCTGTTAAGGTATAGCAAGTCTCCATATTGTGAAAATGACAATTCTAACAAAAGCAATTTACATGGTTAACACAATCCCAATACAAATACCAAATCGTCAAGTTTATTTGGAGAGAGAAAGAGAGAAGAAAAGAGAATAAGCAAAGCTTCTCTGGAAAACAAAAATGAGGTGGGAGGCATAGCTCTCCCTAACCTCAGACCTGCTACACAGCAGTAGTAACCAAAACAGTATGGTAGTGGTATAATGAATGGCACATAGACTGATGGAACAGAATCAAGAGCCTAGAAATAGATCTCCCTGTCTATGGTTAAGTGGTGGTTGACAAGGAAATAAAACTTATTAAATGGGGAAATGACAACATTTTCAATAAATGTTGCTGACAAAAATGGACTCTGCATTACGCAGATGACACAACCCTTCTTGCTGAAACTGAGGAGGCCAAAAGCACTTGCTGTGGAAGGTCAGGGACTGCAGTCTTCATTATGGATTGAGACTCAATGTCAAGAAAACAAAGATTCTCACCACTGGGAAAACTGGCAGCATTATAATGGATGGTGAAGAGGTTGAGATTGTTTATAGTTTTGGTTTCCTTGGATCCACAGTAAACACTCTTGGCACCAAGAGTCAGGAAATTAAAAGACGTATTGAGATGGGAAAGTCTGTGGTTAGAGACCTCTCTAAAGTGGTGAAGTACAAAGATGTCAGTATGGAAACTAAGGTGTGCCTGATACATACCATGGTCTTTGCAATCACTTGCTATGCCTCAGAGAGCCGGACAATGACTAAGGATGATAGAAGGAGAATTGATGACTTTGAGCTGTGATGTTGGAGAAGAATATTGAATATACCATGGACTGCTAGGAAAACAAACAAATTTGTCCTGGAGAGAGTGAGGTCGAGCTGCTCCTTGGAGGCAAGGATTCTGAAGCTTTGTCTGACATACTTTGGACATGTTGCAAGGAGGAAACATTCCTTGGAGAGGGATGTCATGCTTGGGAGGGTGAAGGGACAGCACAGGAGAGGAAGACCCTCGATGAGATGGATTGATTCAGTGACTGGGGTAATGGGGGTAGGTGTGTCAGAGATGGAGAGACTGGCATAGGATAGGGCAGAATTTAGGGCTGTTGTACATAGGGTCACTATGAGTCACAGGCGACTCGACAGCACATAACAACAACAACAACAACCTGCAGAAAGCTGAAACAGGATCCATATCTTACACCATACACAAAAATCAACTCAAGGTGGGTTAGAGACCTGGGGGTAAAGCCCATAGAGTTCATAAGAGATAAACTGGGCTCAAGTTTAGAAGGCCTACTTTACAGTATAAAGAGACTGTCAAATACACTCCAAAATGCTTTCTTTTTTTTATTTTATTTTTTTATTTTTTAAATAATTTTAATGAAAATTTACAGAGAATTTGGATTTCTATTCATTCATTGCTGCACTTCTCTCCCCGCTCAGCCCTCTCCCTCCGCTCCCCAGTTCGCTCCTCTCTTTCAAAAGTAAAAGAAAGACTCTCTCCGCACCCCTCCCACCGCCCCAAGTACATTCCACTATGCAACCTTAATTGTGGACTCTTGTGATAACCATAATACCCTATCATATATCACTTTTAAATTATTCAGTCCCTCATCTGTTTCAGTGCTGTATACACAATTTATCCAGTTTTTCTCAGTCTTACCCCCGCCCTGATATCAGTCCCATTTTACAACAGTGGCACCATGCAATATTTGTCCTTTTGCGACTGAGATATTTCACTCAGCATAATGTCCTCCAGGGTCACCCATTTTGAATAATATTGAATGAGTTCCTAGTTTTTCAATGCAGCATAGTATTCCATTGTGTGAATATACCACAGCTTCTCCAGCCATTCGTTTGTTGATGGGCTCCTGGGTTGTTTCCAATTCCTTGCTATTGTGAACAGAGCTGCGATAAATATGGGTGTGCATATATCTGCTTGGATGTCAGTTAGGGTCTCTTTGGGATATATTCCCAGTAGTGGAATTGCTGGGTCAAATGGTATCTCTATTTGCAACTTTTTGAGAAAGCGCCATACCGCTTTCCACAGTGGTTGCCCCATTTTACATTCCCACCAACAGTGAATAAGGGTTCCAGTTTCTCCACAACCTCGCCAGCATGTGTTGATTGCTATTCTGTTAAATTTTGCTATTCAGACTGGGGTGAGATGATATCTCATAGTTGTTTTGATTTGCATCTCTCTTAAAGCTAGGGATTTTGAACATTTCTTCATGGGCTTGCTGGTCATCTGAATGTCTTCTTTGGTGAAGTGTCTATTCATATCCTGTGCCCATTTTTCTACTGGATTATTTACCTTTATCTTGTTGTGGTGCTCAAGTATTTTATAAATTCTAGATATAAGTTCCTTATCTGACATGTCATTACCAAACACTTTTTCCCAGTCTGTGGCTTCCCTTTTTACCCTGTTGGAGAAGTTTTTGGATGTGCATAGGGATTTGATTCAGAAATGCTTTCTAAAGATGAAAACTCTGTGCTTATCAGACATTTTTCCAACAAGGTGAAAAGTTAATCTACCGACTAGAAACAATATCAAACAAAGGTTTCATAACAAAAGTGTACAGAATACTCCTTACTTTCCAAAGAAAAAGGCTGATAACTCAATTACAAAATGAGCAAAAGATTTGAAAAGATTTTCACAGAGGAAGACATCTGGATGGCCAACAGACACATGAATAAAGGCTCCAAATCACTGTAAATAAGAGAGATGCAAAACAAAATCACAATGAGATACTATCTTACCCCAGTAGATATGGCAAAGTTTAGTAGGGTAGCAAGCAATAAATGTTGGAAAGGATGTGGAGAGGTGGGAACACTCACACACTATTGGTTGGCTTGTAAAGTGGTTCAACCACTCTGGAAGACAGTCTGGCATTTTCTCCAAAAGTTAAACATAGAAACTCCAAAACCATATGACTCAGCTACTTTGCTACTAGGAATATGTTGCTGCTGTTGTTATTGCTGTTGTTATGTGCCGTCGAGTCACTTGCGACTCATAGGGGCCCTGTGTACAACAGCCGTAAACTCGGCTCTGTCCTGTGCCAATCACAGAAATGAGACACAAATGGAGATCTGTACACCAATGTTTACTGCAGAGTTATTCACCAATGCAAGAACATGTAAAGAGCCCAAATGTCCAACCACAACTGAATGGATTGAGAGACTGGTATATTCATATATTCACATAGTGGAACATTGAGGAGCAACAGTTTTGAAAAAATAACTACATAACTTAGGAGAGACTGGAGAGCATTAATTTGAGTAAACTAACTCAGTCTCCTAACGATAAATACTGCAAAAGACCATTATTATGAAAATAGAAGGATAATTAGCAAAATATGTATGAGGACCCCTGGGGGGTTAAATGTGGAGAGATGAGGATGAGCAGGGCAAAACCACAGGTTTGCACAGATTGGTGGGTGGAGGTAGAGAGTGAAGGAAATGAGAAGAATCCAGCAGGGACTTGAAAAGACAGTAGTGATGGGCAAGGTCCAATGGTAATTGATTTTAGAAAAAAAATAATACATGGGAATGACTGTATAAAACAATATGAATGAAGAATAGTATGAAACAATGTGTACGAACTTTGTAAGTCAACTAATACAAAATTTAACAAAAATTTTTAAAAAGACTAATTTGAAATAGAAAACAGAAAAACAACTGATACCATCAATAAAACCAGGAGTTGGTTCTCTGGAAAGGTCAATAAAATCGACAAGCCACTACCAAAACTACCAAAGGAAAAGAAAGAAAAAACACAAACAATCTGATTAATAGACATAAAGGGCAATGTCACACAGAACTAACAAAAATAAAAAGGCTAGCAATGGAATATTATGAAAAAGCGGTACTCAAATAGGAAACCTAGAGGAAATGGACAAATACTTGAAAATTCACAACCTACCTAAACTAACACAACCAAGATTGAACACCTGAACAGATGCATTACAAAAGAAGAAATTGAAAAGGTAATAAAACAACTTCCATAAGAAAGAAAAAACAACCCAACAAACAAACAAAAAACAAAAACCCCTGAACCAGAGGGTTTTACAAGTGAATTTTATCAAGCATTCAGAGAAAAACTGTCACAAATTCCAAATTCTACATAAACTATTTCAGAAAATAGAGAAAGATGGAATTCTACCACACTCATTCTATGAAGCAAACATATCCTTAATACCAAAACCAGGTAAAGACCTACCAAAATAGAAAACTATAGGCCAATATCTCTTATGAACATAGATGCAAAAATCCTGAATAAAATCTTTGCCAATAGAATCCAATAATATATATATATAATAATTCACCATGATCAAATGGGATTCACAACAGGTATGCAAAAATGGTTCAACATAAAAAAAAAACAATCAGTTTAATTCATCACATTTAACAAAGCAAAGAACAAGAACTACATGATATCATCAACTTATGCAAAAAAATCCTTTGATAAAAATCCAACACCCTTTCCTGATTAAAACACTCAACAAAACAGAAATAGAGGAGACTTTTCTCAACATAGTAAAAAAGTATAGACCCAAATCCAAGCGCCAACCTTGTTCTCAATGGAAAGAGATTAAAGGCATTCACTTTGAGAACAGAAACTAGGCAATGTTTCTCACTATTACCTCTCCCATTCAATACTGCATTGGAAGACTTAGCAATAACAATAAGACAGGAGAAGGAAATAAAAGGTATCCAAATTGGCAAAGAGGAGGTAAAATTATCTCTATATGCAGATAATATGATAGCATACTTAGAAAACCCTAAAGACTCAGCAAGAAAACTACTGGACATAGTTGACCAATTCTGTAAAGTGGCAGGTTACAAGATCAACATAAAAAATCACTTGGATTTCTCTACAGTGACAAAGAGAATACAGAACTGGAACGAAGAAAAATAACAACCACCACAATATCTAATGACAAGATTAAATACTTGGGAATAAATCTAACTAGTAACACAAAGGACCTGTGAAAAGAAAATGACAAAACATTAATATAAGAAACAAAAAGACGTCTGAAGAAATGGAAGAATATATCTTGCTCTTGGATAGGAAGACTCAATATTGTGAAAATGACAATTCTGTCAAAGGCAATCTACACGTTCAATACAATTCCACTACAAATACCCACTCCATTCTTCAACAAGATGGAAAAGGCAATTTCCAATTTCATCTGGAATAGAAAGAGACCCCAAAATAAGCAAAGCACTCCTTAAAAAAAGAAACAGGATAGGAGGTGTCCCACTCCCAGATTTCAAATCCTACTACACTGCCATGGTGGTCAAAACAATGTGGTACTGGTACAATGACAGACACATAGATCAATGGGATAGAAGTGAGAACCCAGAAATCAGCCCATCTACCTATGGTCAACTGATTTTTAACAAAGAGGTGAAATCAGTTGAGTGGGGAAATGACAGCCTATTAAATAAATGTTGTTGGCAAAATTGGAAAAGTATCTTAAGAAAACTCCAGCAACACCCACACCTCACACTATACACAAAAAACTACTCCCAAGCTTCCTGAAAACCCTACAAGCAGAAGAGGATAAAATAAATGCCTGGGACCTTCTAAAAATAAATACCTATGTACATAAAAAATCTTCTCCAATAGGGTAAAAAGGAAAGCCATAGACTGGGAAAGAATATTTGGTAATGATATGTCTGATAAGGGACTTATATCCAGAATTTACAGAGTACTCAAGCACCACAACAAGATAAAGGTAAACAACCCAATCACAAAATGGGCACAGGATATGAACAGACACTTCACCAAACAAGTCATTAAGATGGCCATCAAACACATAAAGAAATGTTCAAAATTCTTAGCTTTAAGAGAGATGCAAATCAAAACAACTATGAGATATCACCTCACCCCAGTAAAAATAGCAAAATTCAACAGAGTAGTAAACAACGAATTCTGTCAAGGTTGTAGAGAAACTGAAACCCTTATTCACTGTTGGTGGGTGTGTAAAATGGTGCAACCAGTATGGAAGGCTATATGGCACTTTCTCAAAAAAGTTGCAAATAGAAATACCATTTAACCCAGCAATTACACTAGTGGAAATAGACCCTAAAGAAACCAGAATTGCCACACAAGCAGATATTTGTACATCTATGTTTATTGCTGCGTTGTTCAGAATAGCAAAGAGATGGAAACAACCCAAGTGTCCATCAACAAATGAATGGATAGAGAAGCTGTGGTATATTCACACAAGGGAAGACTATGCAGCACTGAAAAATAAGGAATTCATGAAATATTATACAAAATGGGTGACCCTGGAAGACATTATCTTGAGTGAACTATCTCAGACACAAAAGGACAAATACTGCATAATGCCACTCTTATAAAACAGGACTGATATTGGGGGGAACTAAGAAGAAAGGGGATAAATAATATATACTGCATTGAAACAGATGACGGAGAGAACTGTTTAAACAGGACATATGATTGGGTATTATTGGCATGACAACAGTCCAGAACAAGAGCTGCATAGTAAAGTGGACTATGGCATGGTTATATATAATAAATGAAAGGATTTTTTTTTCTAAAACAGAAAAGTGATCTGGGTGGGGAGGGGTGGGCAGGGAGGAAAATGTGCAATAATGAATGAATTGAAATCCATGTTCTCTATACGTTCATTCAAATTTTAACAAAACAAAAGTCTAAATCTATCACAGGTTTCAAAAGCAGAAAGAAGAACCTAGAAAAAGAAATCAATGTGGCCATTCATAGGTAATTCACATTGAATCTTATATTGCTATATTTAGGTGCTATTTAGTCTACTGTAACTCAGCTGACACTATGAACAACAGATCTAGACTTTGTCCTATCCTGTATCATCCTCACTATCTGATATACTCGAGCCCAATCTTACAGTTACTGTGTCAGTCAATTTTGTTAAGACTCTTTCTGTCTTTCTCTTACTTTCCCAACATGATATCTTTTCTAAGGACTGGCCCCTCCTGGCTACATATGCAAGATATGTGAGATGAAGTTTCATTGTGCTTATCTCAATGGAGCAACCTAGTTGTACTTTTTCCAAGACAGACTTATTCTTTGGCAGCCCATGTGATACTCAGTACTCTTCTTCAACACCACAATTCAAAAGCATTGCTAATTTTTATGCTATCTTTATTAAGTGTCAACTTTCATACATAAAGGAAGAAATTGGGGGGGCACACAAAACCATGGCTTAGATTAGGCTAGAGCCAAAGATGAAGAAATTGATGACTTCTACCACCATCTGGAGTTAGAAATTGATCAAACATGCAACCAAAACACATTCACAATAAATCATCAGTGGAATGCAAAAGTTGAAAACAATGAGGGATTTTTAGTTGGGAAACAGACTTGGAGACAAAAATTAGTTTATAGGTCAAATGGTATAATTCTTTACTATCAATAACCTATTCATTGGAAATGTTGTTGTTGATTGCCTTTGAGTCAAGCACAACTCATAGCGACCCTATGAACAAAAGGCTGGAAGCCCCTCTACAACTATCGACATCTATCAAAGTTCACAGAGTTTCTGGAGGCATGTTATTTAGGAAGTGGATGCCACTCCTGCTTCCATTGAAAATACCTTTTAAAACAAATATAAATGGAGGGCAAGAAAAGGAGAGGAAGACTCCCTCCCCATGAGCTGGACTGACACAGTGACAGTACCAATGGTGTCAAGCGTGTCAGAGATGATAAGGATGGCACAGAATAGGACATGGTTCAGGTCTGTTGTTCTTAGGGCTGCTATGAGTCATATTTGACTTAAGGGCACCTAACAACAACAGCATACATGTGGATGTTATATTAAGGAAAAGATATTTAATTAGGTCTTAAAGATTTGGGAGAAATTGATTAAAAACACAAAGTAATAAAGGCTATTCTTAAAAAGGAAAATATTTGCAAGGATTGGGTTAAAGTGATAATGAGAACAAACAGAGAAGGCATTGGTCACTGGTGTTATTACATCCTCATTTATTACATATACTTTAAACAGTCATCATGAAAAGTTTCCAAACAGAAAAACTGCAAATGAATTTTAGATTTGCAACCCAGAAGGACTTAGAGGTTTAAGAATAACCCACTCCTTATCTTTTGTCTTTTTTCCTCCCCCAATCACATCAGAAGAACTGCAGTGTTCCTCTCTAATCTTGAGAGAATCCACCCACCACTTTCTGGGTCTTAACCCCTGCTTGTCCTAGAGTGAGTAATCATTTCTTCCCACTCTTTCGCCTTCAGTCATATTTTGCTATTAATAGTTTTCTTTAAAACTTTAATTATCAGTATTAATTAAATACCAGAAGAATTGCTTTAAAAAAGTATAGAAGCTTAAGAGAAGTTGTCAGGGAGAAGGTTACATTTTTTTCCTTCCCCCACCCAAACACAGCATACTTAGAAAGGAGATGGATGTGAAAAAGACCGAGGAAGCTATTGTATTCTTGTTCCTAGCTCTACTGTTTTTTCCTCCCAGCATTTTACAGCTGTCTGCGTCATTTAGCTTGTGGGCTAAAGAAAGTGACCACAACAACTCCAAGTATGAAACAAAATGCCTATTTATGAAATTATTTTTTCTTTTTAAGTGTATTCAGATTGGACAGGTAAATTAAGTCCATTTTAAAAGGTTTTTTTGAATTAATTCTATTTCTTCTCTTATAACTCTATAAATGATATATTCTGTATTAGTATCAAGAGTTGCCATTCTCTTGTTCTCTTGAAATATCCTCCACAGTATACTCTTAGTTCTTCTTAGCCAAAGAATTAGCACAAGTGAGCAGGGTCAAATACACAAAGCCAACAGATTTGCCAAGTGTGGAACCATATAATCATCCTACCTAAGGTTTCCACCAATCTCCTCTGTAATTATAATAAAAAACAGATTTTAATTCATTCTTGCTTTAATTTATAGTAAAGTTGATATTTCTAAGCTTTTAGAAAAATTTCTGTGAAAGTCCTAATCACACACATGGGCACACACGCAAACACCCACCCTCATCCTTTGCCAATCAGAACCAATCATAAATGACCATCCAGTGGATTTTCAAGACTATAAATCATAAGGGAGGAGATTGTAATTTTTCTCCTACAGAGGTGTTGGTGATAATAGATAGATAGATAGATAGATAGATAGATAGATAGATAGATATAGATGACAGATGATAGCTAGATACTGGATATAGACAGATACTGGCTATAAAGAGGTGTATAAATATCCATGATATATATTACATGTGCCATTGCTGTAACAGTAAACATACACATTTCAAAAAGAAATCTAATAATTCAAAGAAGATATTTCAGGGAATTCAAAAAAAAATGTCATGGACTGTCACTACTCTTGTAGCTGCTATAGATTATGAAATTACAAGAAGTCTTTCTGAGTGCTAAAATATTAAAATAATCTTTATAGCACCTTCACTTTCAGAATTCCAGGATCAAGAAGTTGACGTACTCAATATACAGTGATGAAAAAAAGTGTTAACTTTGTCAAAATGAATAAAATTTTTAAATACCATCAAACCACCTTTCTCTTATGTCTAGTTTGAGGATCATGCAGTCAACTGTAGATAATGAAAGCATCACTTTTAATAAGCAAAACTGAAACAGAGATTCCTTAGTACTATCAGCATTAAATACCACTATAAACTTATACATACTGTCCTAGTTATTTCTAAATACTCTTAAGCCAGATTTTACTTTCATGTGCTATAAATTATGTTCTTCAATTGCTTCAACATTCTGTTCAATCAACTTTTTAGGAAAAGAGAACAAATATGGATCTTCTTCAGTCAGTTGGCTAGGTAGCTGTCTTCAAGATGTCTTGGTACAGCCTGGTGAACACCTCCAAGGCTGTATATGTTTACTGGAACATCTGTCTGTTCCAAAGAAAACTCCCAAAAATTCCAGCTGAATTTAGAAGAGGCTATAGCACCAGGAATATCATTGCTGATGTCAAATGGATCTTGGGTGAAAGCACAG
This sequence comes from Elephantulus edwardii, assembly GCF_000299155.1. Lineage (NCBI taxonomy): Eukaryota > Metazoa > Chordata > Mammalia > Macroscelidea > Macroscelididae > Elephantulus > Elephantulus edwardii. Next base: position 4,086,586 of record NW_006399847.1, read on the forward strand.
AATACCAGAAGGATGTCTACTTGTGTTTTATTGACTACACAAAGGCATCTGATTATGTGGATCACAACATATCATATCTCATATTAACAAGAACGGGGATCCCAGAACACATACAAGTGCTCTTGTAAAACTTATACCTACACCAAGAGGCTACTATCTGAACAGAGCAAGAAAACATGACATTGTTTAAAAGTAAAGAAAAATGTGTGCCAATACTTTATCTTTGCCCCCTGTTTTTGTTGTTAAGTGCGATAAAGTTGAGTACGACTCATAGCAACTGTATAAACAAATGATATGAGCGCTCTTGTATACTGTGCCATCCTCACACTTCATTACACACAAGAGCCCATTGTGGCAGTCACCATGTCAATCTACCTGGTCAAGGGTCTTCTTCTTTGCTGACCCTCAACCCTTGGCAGTATCATGTCCTTCTCCAAGGAATAACCCCTTCTAACAACATAGTGCACTCTGGTTGCACCTTCTCCAAGATATATTTGTTTATTCAGTGCTCTTCTCCAACACCACAGTCCAAAGGAATCAATTCTTCTTCTGTCCTTATCCTTACTCACTGTCCAGTTCTTAGAAGCACAGCAAGTAATTGGAAAGCCTAGGGCCTGAATCACATGCTTCTGAGTTCTCAAATTCACATCATTACAACTCAATAATTTGGAGAAGTCCCAACTGCATTTTTTACCCATAATCTTTCAGAATTGCAGTGCAGCTTGTCATAATTATAAAATACGTAGATTCAAATATTCTTTAAAAACTTTCAATATAAGCTATCTAGCAACATGCAAAAAAAGTAAATGTAGAGTGCAAAGGAAAAATAAAAAATCAAGAGGTGGCATAATTTATTGTGTAGTTTGAATAATTTTTCTTTAATATCTGATATTGTAAATCTTAATTAAATTTGAAAATAACTTTCTTTTTAAATGACATGAACTTCAGGTTAATTTAAAAAGTATAACCATAATAAATTACAGTGCAATGTGTCCTTATTTCCTGACTGCTGGTACTAAGGATGTTAACTGTGGATTCAAGCAAGATGAAATTGTTGACAGTTTCAATTTCTTCTCCATCCATCCTGATGTTGCCTATTGGTTCAGTGGTAAGAATCTTTGTTTTCTTGACATTGAGATGCAATCCATATTGAAGGCTGTATTCCCATATCTATTCAATATACAAGGGAACTTTGGGGGCCTAGTGGTAAACAGTTGTGCTGCAATCCCAAAGACACCAGAATACACTGAAATCCACCAGATATACCGGTGAGAAAGATAAGTAATCTCTTCTTATGAGATTAGTTGCCCCTGAAAATCTTCTGGAGGGTCAGATATGGATCAGTTCCAACTCGTACGCTGATCAAATAATTCAAGAAGCCAGGATTTATGAAGACAAATGTGGCATCAGGATTGGAGGAAGACTCATACACAACCTGTATGATGTAGATGACACAATCAGGCTTGCAGAAAGTGAAGTGAAGCACTTTCTGCAGCAAGAAAAGACTATACCCTTCAATGACCTTTGGGTTAGCAGGGCAACTCCCCATGGACTATACCACTAGGCTTCCCTATAGATCAATGTTATTGTTGTTGGCTACCACAGAGTTGGAATGAGCCCATATCTGACCTTCTGGCGGGATTTTAGAGGCAGTTAATTATACCAAAGGAGATTGTGCACTCTTCTTCTGTGGAGCAGCTGGTAACCTCAAACCATGTGCCTTCAGGATTGCAGTGCACCTTCTTGCCATAGCTATCATTAATGTAGAATCAAATATTCTTAAGAAACTTTCAACATAAGCGAACCAGCAACATGAAAAAAAAATTAAATATAGAATGACAAAGAAAAATAAAAAACTGATGGGGTGGCACAAATAAATATGTAGTTTTCATAATTTTTCTTTAATATTTGATATTGTACTGTTGTTGTTGTTGTTAAGTGCTATCGAGTCGCTAGTGACTCATAGCGACCCTATGTACAACAGCCCTAAACTCTGCTCTGTCCTGTGCCAATCACACTGTCTCCGACACTCCCATCCCGATTATCCCAGTCACTGAATCAATCCACCTCATAGAGGGCTTTCCACTCCTGCGCCATCCCTCCACCCTCCCAAGCATGATGTCCCTCTCCAAGGACCGGTCTCTCCTCACAACATGTCCAAAGTATGTTAGACGGAGCCTCAGAATCCTTGCCTCTAAGGAGCCACCCGGTGTAACCCATTCCAGGACAAATCTGTTTGTTTTCCTAGCAGTCCATGGTATTCTCAATACTCTTCTCCAACACCACAGCTCAAAGGCATCAATTCTCCTTTTATTCTCTTTGGTCATTGTCCAACTCTCTGATGCATAACAAGTGATTGCAAAAACCATGGCCTGTATAAAATGCACCTTAGTCTCCAGAGAGACACCATTGCTCTTCAGTACTTTGGAGAGGTCCCCAACAGCAGACTTTCCCATGCCAATGCGCCTTTTAATTTCCTGGCTACTGGTGCCAAGAGTGTTGACTGTGAAGCCAAGCAAACTAAAGCTGTGTACAATCTCAATCTCTTCACCATCCATCCTGATTTGCCAATTGGTCCAGTGGTGAGAATCTTTGTCTTCTTGACATTGAGCCTCAATCCATATTGTAGACTGCAGTCCTTGACCCTCTGCAGCAGGTGCTTCAGGTCCTCTTCAGTTTCAGCATAAATCTTAATTAAATTTGAAAATTACTTTATTTTAAAATGACATAAACTTCAGATTAATTTAAAAATATAACCCTAATAAATTACATAAACAAAATTGTGCATTTTTAAGAACAGTTTTCCCTATTGTGTGTTCCTGATAATTTTTATCAGAAGCCAGGTGCTGATTGTGGAACAGACCACCAATGACTCATACGTAAGTTGAAAGTTGAAGCTAAATCAAATCCACAGGAACCAAAAGATGACCTTGAGTCAATCCCGCCTGAATTTCAAAACCTTCTCAGGAACAGGTTTGAGGTCTTGAGCAATACTGAGTGAAGACTAGATGAGTTGTAGGAGGATATCAAGAGTATCATTCATGCAGAATGCAAAAGGTCATTGAAAAGACAGAGGAGGAAGAAAAGACCAAGATGAATGTCTGAAGAGATTGAATATTGAACTAGAGTGCCAAGAAGCCAAAGAAAAGGAAAGAAATCAAGATATTAAAGAGCTGAACAGAAGATTTCAAAGTGCAGCACAGGAAGACAAAGTAAAGTATTACAATGAAATGCACAAGGATCGGAAGTAAAAAAATCAAAGGGGCCAAACTTGCTCAGCATTTCTCAAGCCAAGGAAACGAAGAACAACTTCAAGCATTGAGTTTAAATATTTAAGGATGCTTTAGGCAGAATATTAAATGATCTATGAACTATTAAAAGAAGATGAAAAGAACATACAAAATCATTATACCAAAAGGGATTGGCATACACACAAGAATTCAGGAAACAAAAATTGAGCAAGAACCTGTGGTGATGAAGGAAGAAATTCAAGCTATTCTGAAAGAACTAGCAAAGAACAAGGCCCAAGGAATTGAGGGTATACCAATTGATATATTTCAGCAAACAGATACTGTCCTAGATGTGCTCACCAAATTGTTGCCAAGAAACCCAACAATCACCTGGCCAACTGACTGGAAGAGATCTATATTTATTTCCATTTAAAAAAAAGTGATCAAACAGAGTGTGGAAATTATCAAACAATATCAGATGACACAACCCTGCTTGCTGAAACTGAGGAGGACCTGAAGCGCTTGCTGCAGAAGATCAAGGACTAGAGCCTCCTATATGGACTGAAGCTCAACATCAAGAAAACAAAGATTATAACCACTGGGCCAATTGGCAGCATCAGTATGGATGGTGAAGAGATTGAGATAGTTAACAGTTT
>NW_006399847.1:4090979-4095955 GCF_000299155.1 Elephantulus edwardii
AAGAGTGTATAGAGCTCTTGTACACAGGTTCGCTATGAGTCGCAAGTGACTTGATGGTACATAACAACAACATCATTAATATCATATGCAAGCAAGATTCTGTTGAAGATTATCCAAAAATGACTGGAACACCATGTCAACAGAGAACTGCCAGATGTGCAGACTGTGTTTGAAGAGGCCATGATACTAGGAATATTGTAGCTGTTAGATGGATCTTGGCTGAAAGCAGAAGGTACCAGAGGAATGTCTATCTGTGTTTCATTGACTATGAAAAGGCATTTCACTGTCTGGACCACAAAAAACAGTGTCTGGCTCTGAGAAGAATGCAATCCCAGAACACTTGATCATGCTTATGCGAAATCTATACTTGGACCAGGAGGCAGTCATCAGAACAGAGCATGCAAACACTGCATAGTTCAAAACTGGGAAGAGTGTATGCCAGGGATGTGTCCTATCTCCATACCTTTTCAATGCATATTCAGAACAGATTATCTGGAAAGCTGGACTTTATGAGGAGAAATGTGGCATCAGGATTGAAGGAAGATTCATCAAAAATCTTATGCAGATTACACAACCCTGCTTGCTGACATTGAGGAGGACCCGAAGCATTTGCTGCAGACAGTCAGACTGCAACCTTTAAAATGGATTGAAGCTCAATATCAAGAAAACAACGAATCATTTGCTGCAGACAGTCAAAGACTGCAACCTTTAAAATGGATTGAAGCTCAATATCAAGAAAACAACGAATCTCACCATTGGGCTAAATGGCAATATCATAATAGATGGTGAGGAGACTGAGATTGTTAACAGCTTTAGTTTGTTTGGCTCTACGGTCAACATTCTTGTCACCAGGAGACAGGAAATTAAAAGACGTAATGCATTCAGAAAGTCTGCTGTCAGAAACCTCTCCAAAGCATTGAAGAGCAATGATGTCAGTCTGGAGACTAAGGTGTACCTGATACAGGACATGGTCTTTTGCTATCACTTGCTAATCATCAAACTAGGGGTGATAGAAGGAGAATTGATAATTTTGAGCTATAGTTCTGTAGAAGAGTATTGAATATGGACTGCCAGGAGAACAAATAGGTTCGTCTGTGAGAGGGTGAAACTAGGCTCTCCTTAGAGGCAAGGATTCTGAGGCTTCACCTGATATACTTTGGGGATGTGGCAAGGAGGAACCAGTTCTTTCAGAGGGACATCATACTTGGAAATGCAGAGGGACAGAGGAAGATAGGAAGACCTTCAATGCGATAGATTGATTCAGTGACTGGGGTAATGAGGGTAAGTGTGTCAGAGACAATAAAGTTGGCTGAGGATAGTGCAGGGTTCAGAGCTGTTGTACATAGTGTCGCTCTGAGTTGCAAGAGATTTGGCGGTGCATAACAACAACAACAACAAGCAATTGACACTTGGAAGCCAACATGACTCTGGGGGTAAGAACTGGGAATCTGTCCCTAAAAAGACTGGCTAGAAATCACTGTGAAACAGTTCTACTGGGTCACTGCGAATCAAAATAAATTCAATGGCACCTGACAAACACTGAGAGTAAGGGGTCTTTCAGTGGTGTCAAGAGTTAGCACACTCACTGTTAAGCAAAATGTGAGAGGTTCAAATACACAACAGAGATGCCTCAAGATTCCTTGAGATTTACTTCTGCAAATTCCACCACAGAAAGCACTAAGAGCACTTTCCTCATCTAACACATAGAGTCCCAGGAGCAGGGGCCCCTTCAAAACCAACTTGTTGGTGGTGGGCAATGGTGTCTCATTTTGTTTTTCATTTGCATTCGTCAAGTGACCAATGATGTTTCCTTGTCATTTTTATACCTATCATGGTCCACTCAAATATCATACCATAGTTTCTAAAATTAAAACTAAATAAAATAGTTATCTAGTGATCAGATAAAATAATTATCTGTCCTGTCCTTAGTGTTATTAAGAATTCTGACTACACAGGTTTTTTCACATATATTCCACAACCATGCTCATCCAACCTGAGATTTTACTTTTAATCTCAAAAAACGTTTTTTTTTTTTAAACAGCAAAATTTCTTTCTAAAAAGTTCAGTAGTTTCAATTATGTGGTTAGTCTCAATTATGTCATAGTTTTAATTAAGTCATTAGTCTCAATTATGTCTTGTGATTGCTCCATCACCCTAAGTTATAGAGATACTCTCTCTTTCCCCCTACATTTTGTAGTTTATAGCTTGTGTCCTCAGGCCTACACTCAATTGAGTTGATATGTATGATAGGATGTAATGGCTGAGGCTTTGGCTTTGTTTTTACTAATGGATCTCCAGTTGTTTCAAATGGATGTCAAAGAAGAATTTTCCTTATTGAATTGTCTTGGTTTTACTGTCAGAAATCCATTGACCACATATGTCGATTCTATAGTTTATTCCATGCCATTATACTCACTGAAATACCATAGTTTGATTTAACATAGCATTAAGTTTTGAAATCAAGAATTCTAAATTCTCCAACTTTATTTTCTACTTTTAAAAATTTACTCTTCTATGATTTCAGTGTCTTGTATATATGTCAGAATCAGCTGAGTCAATTTCTACAAAAGTATCTTCTGTGATTATGACTGGATTACATGGAAATGATAGATGAAACTTGTATATTCTTTTTTTAAAAAGGTATTTTATATGAGTGAAAGTTGATACATCACATTGGTTTTTTTCAGAGAATTATTCATAAGTATTAATTATCATTTCCTTTTTGTATATCCTTATGTAAAAACCATACCATCTGTAATTAGAAAAGTTGTACTTACCTATTTTCATAGGGAATTTTTGTAGAGTGATTCAATTTCTGTACTAGCTGAAGGATTTTCTTATTAATTTCTTCATTAAGAATAGGGCTTTTTTATTATAAATTTCTTCCTTTTTGAGAGAGCTTTCATCATTTGTGTTTATCAAGTAAAATTTTCATTTCATTTTAGTGTCAAATTTAATGCTTTAAGACTTTTCATAAAATTTTTAATTATTTTTTCTTTGTAGGTTCTATGGAGATGTACACTTTCCCCCTGATAATACGATGTGTTTCATTTCACTTTATTTTATGATTAGCCAGAGAAAAATACTTGTCAGTTTTACTAATTTTTAACAGTGTATCTGCTTTTGTTTTACTATTTTCCCCTATCATTTTGTTCTTTATTTCACTGATTTCATTTTTATTGATACTTGGTATTTCCTTCTTAAGGAAGTTCTGATGGCCTAGTAGCTAGAGAATCACACTGGTGTTACCAATACACCAGCTATTCCATGGCAGAAAGGTGAGCAATCTCCTTTCATGTGATTTGTAGCCTCTGAAATCCTACTGATGTCATCAGCTATTAGTGGGTTCCAATTCAATGCCACAGAAAGATATTTCTTTCTTTGGGATGGTTTCAATTTGTTTTGCTCGTCTGCAACAGTCTCTTTATGTAGAAACTTAAATAACAGCTTTAGTATTTCTATTCTAATTTAAACTTTCATACCAATGTCCCCTCTTATCATAGCTTATCTGCATATCTCAAATTTCGATCTACGGTGCTTTGATTTCCTTTAGTTATAAATATTTTCAAATTTACTTTGTGATTTGTTTTACGAAATACCTGTGTTAACATGTTGTCTTATCTCTAAATATTTACCAAATTCCAAGGTATCTCTTTTATTTCTTGTTGTGTTTGTGATAAAAGTTCATCAAATTGCTGGGTAAAGCAATCTATAAATAATAATTAGGTTATATTATAGGATGTTATTGTTGTTGTTGTTGTTTACCATCGGGTCAAAACTAACCTATACCTGACCCTCCTACAGGTTTTCAGAGACAGTTACGAAAACAGAGGAGATTGACTATCCTTCTCCCATAGAGAATCTGTGGCCTCAAACGACATGCCTTCAGGACTGCGATGCGGCTTATTGCCAATAGGCCACCAGAGCTCCCCATATTATAGGATATCTTTGCTAAAATCTTCTTAAAGAAAACTTTGATTCATGTCTAGGGTGTCTTTGCTATACTTTTAGCAATGTTTTACTTGGCCTCCTCTGTCGGTGACTGACAGTCAGTTGCCAAAACATCCAAATGCAGTGTGGACTCATCTACTGCTCCTTTTAGTTCTATTAAACTTTGCTCTTTGTGATGTGAGGGAGGTTCTCTTATTAGGAGCGAACACAGATCGGGGTTGTTATTTATTTCTTCTTGATAAACCTGCCTCTTTGTTGTTATGAAATGCCACTCCTTTTTTCTGGTAGTAGTTCTTGTTCTGAAATCTAGTCACCCCAGCTTTCATTTGAACAGTGCTTGCATGATAAACCGATTTCTCATGGGTGGTGTTTGTTTGCTTGTTTTGTTTCTTGGTTTGTTTGGGTTTTTTTTCTTCTTTTCTTTAAACATCTCACTTGACTGTTACATAGGACTGTGTTTTGTCGACTCCTTCAACACCACCACCCCAATCCATCCATGAGCATCTTGGGTTAATGAAACCACTACATACTTATTTGTACAGTCTAGAAGCAAAGGAATTATTCTAATTCTTTTCTTTTTAATCTTATCAATCAAACACATCCTAAATATTTTTTTCAGGTAAGATTTAGAAGCAGGAGTGGCATCCACTTCCTAAACAACATGCCTCCAGAAACTCTATGATAAATGTCTATAGTTACAGAAAGGCTTCAGGTCTTTTGTTCATAGGGTCACTATGAGTTGTGCTCAACTTGAAAACAATCAACAACAAAACAAGACTAAATACTCACGTACTATCTACAACCAGGAGAGGATAAAGAAGATGAATGAGAGCGTCTTAAGAATAAAACCCCTCCGGTGCTGGCTGAAAATCGCCTGTGACTTCATCCATAGCCACTGGTGAGAGTCAGTGCCCAGAGCCATCAGGGGCTTTAAGCTCGTTGCCCACTGCTGTGGTGTGGACAGCTGAAACCCAGGCCCCAACAGGCACCTGGGGGGGGGAACCCCAGACTCTACTTCATGCTCT
>NW_006399847.1:4096325-4096758 GCF_000299155.1 Elephantulus edwardii
GGGTGGGCTGCCCTCGGCCCCCAGCTCGGGGCGAGTCGTCATGGCCTTCTGCCCGGGGTGGGCTGCCCTCGGCCCCTGGCTTGGGGTGAGCCGTCGTGACCGTCTGCCTGGGGTGGGCTGCCCTAGGCCCCCGGCTTGGGGTGAGCCGTCGTGACCGTCTGCCTGGGGTGGGCTGCCCTCGGCCCCTGGCTTGGGGTGAGCCATCACGGCCCTCTGCCCTGGGCGGGCTGCCCTCAGCCCTCTGCCCGGGGTGGGCTGCCCTCGGCCCTCTGCCCGGAGCGAGCCGTCGTGGCCTTCTGCCTGGGGCGGGCTGCGCTTGGCCCCTGGCTCGGGGTGAACTGCCCCAGCCCTCAGGAGCAAGAAGGCAAGCAGCTGTGACCCAAGACCACCAGTAAGGTGATAAAGCGTCCTCCCTTCCCCCCTTTATATCTAC
>NW_006399847.1:4097211-4102536 GCF_000299155.1 Elephantulus edwardii
ATATCAGTAAGAATAGCAAAATTTAACAGAGCAGCAAACAACAAATGTTGGTGAGGCTGTGGAGAAAATGGAACCCTTATTCACTTCTGATGGAGTATAAAATCGTGCAACCACTATGGAAGGCTGAATGGTGCTTTCTCAAAAAGTTGGAAATAGAAAAACTATTTGACCTACCAGTTCCACTACTTGGAATATACCCTAAAAAACCAGTACTACCACCCAAGCCGATATATGCACATGCATGTTTATTGCTGCTTTGTTCACAATAGCAAAGACCTGGAAACAATCCAAGTGCCCATCAACAAAAGAATGGAAAATAATGGAATTAGAGAAGCTGTGGTATATTCACACAATGTAATATTATGCAACACTGAAAACCAAAGAACTCATGAAATATTATACAAAATAGGTGACCATGGAGGACTTTATGCTCAGTGAAATTTCTCAGTCTAAAAAAGACAAAGATGTTATAATGCCACTGTTATAAAACAGGACTGGCATGAGGGTTGGGGGAAAACTAAGAGGGGATAAATAATATACATGGCATTGAAACAGACAAGGGATATATGTATAAAAGGAATATATGATTAGGTATTATTGGCATGACAAAAGTCCAGAATAAGAGCTGCATAGTGGTCTGGTGGCGGGGGCGGGGGGGGGCGCCACTATATAACAATGAAAGAAAGAAGAAAAAAGAGAACTGGGGAGGTGAGGGAGCAAGGAAAAATATGCAACAATGAATGAATGGAAATCAAGTTCTTTATAAACTTTCATTAAAATCTCAATTAAAAAAATAAAAGCCTAGTCTTTTCTCCTATTGGAAAACAAACAAACAATCAAAACTGATTCACATGGAAAATTTTAGAATCTTTTAACCTATTTTGGCAGCCTTCCGTCCACCTCCCATCTATGTCCTATACTCTTTAAATTAGAGTACGACCCTGTTTTAAATTCTTTAGTCTCTTCCTATTGCCCATAAAATAAATTCCATATTAAACATTTCATTACCTACAAACATCTATATGATTGTGTTATAAATTATCTTCCTTGGGTCACCAGGTCTAACTTCTCTCGGGTTTTTCCCCTCCTTAATTATTAAGTTCTTTGCATTAATGATCATGTAATATTAGGTAGTCTATTTCCGTAAAGATTTATTGTCTTGAAAAACCTAAGTGGCAGATCTACTCTGTCCCTAAGGTGACTATGAATCTCAAATCAACTCTACAGTAATGAAATTTCACTTGGTTCACTTGTTTGTTTTGTGTTGGGTTCCTCCCCTCCTCCCCACCTCCATGACCATCTTAAGACAGACTAAGAAGAAAGGCCTTGGATCTGCTTCAGAAAATCAGCCGGGAAGTTCCCTACAGAACACCACAGAATGCTGTCTGATATGGTGCTGGAAAATAAATATTCTCAAGATTGAAAGGCACTGAGAATGCACAAAAATAGACTCAAGCATGCCAGTTATCATAAACACCTTCATATCTGGGCAATGTTTCTCTCTACTGCCCATAGAGCCATCATCAGTTGAAGTTAACCCAATGGGAACTAACAACATCCAAGATATCATATCAGCTACTGTCTATGAAATGAATTGACCAAAACTCTCCATAGTTAGCATATGAACTGCCAATTTATGAAAGAAAAAGGGTCACAAATTCATTCATTCACCCATTCAACAAATATTTGTTCAGTGGATTCTAGATGCCAGACACTGGATTAGATGCTGTGAATAAAATAGTAAGCATAAAATTATTTGATCTTTGTTCTCAAAGATCTTACTATCCAATAGGGAAGTGCTATCACTCAGTGGAGTGAAAATGTGTAATTAAAGATGTCCCAGAAAGTAAAGGAAAACAGATCTGTGAAAACTCATAGTAAAATTGAAACAGACGACTTTCAATGATTTGTTCATCGCAAATACCTTTTTAAAAAACACAAACAGTGATATTACCAGGGACCTCACCTGATGGACTGTGCAGGAATCAGATAGACTACATATATGGATGAAATCATTAGAGAAGCTAGATTTCAGCAGCTAAAACCAGGCCAAGTGCTGACTGTGGAACAGACCATCAATTGTTCATACACAAGTTCAAATCGAGGCTGAAGAAAATGAGAACAAGTCCACATGAACAAAAAAATGGAATTTGGGGTCTATCTCATCTGAATTTATGTTTAAGGCATTGAACACTAATGATTGAAGACCAGATGAGTCGTGGTCAAAGATATTATCTATGATGTTATTACAAAGACAGAGAAAAGAGAAATAAGCAAAATGAATGTCAGAAGAGACTCTAAAACCCCAGAGCATCAAGAAACCAAAACAAAGGGAAGAGATGCTGCACTGAAAGAGCTAAACAGAAGATTTCAAAGGGCAGCTTGAGAAAACAAAGTATCATAATGGAATCTGCAGCAGAAAGCTGGAAATGGAGAACCCAAGGGGAAGAATTCAAAAGACATTTCTCAAGTTGAAAGAACTGAAGAACAAATTCAAGGCTTGAGTTGCAATACTGAGAGATGCCATTGACAAAATTTTGAATGACTAGGAAACATCAAAGGAAGAGGGAGAGAAAACACAGAATTACTGTACCAAAAAGAATTGCCTGTCAGATTCTCACCACAGGGTCTATTGGTAGCATCATGATAAATGGTGAAGAGTTTGAGATTGGTTAGCAGCTTTAGTTTGCTTTGCTCTACAACAACACTATTGGTACCAGCAACTAGGAAAGTAAAAGATGAATTGCACTGGGAAAGTTTGTTGTCAGAAGTCTCTTCAAAGTACTGAAGAGCAACAATGTCAGTCTGCAGACTAAAGTACACCTGATCCAGGACATAGTCTTTACAATTACTTGCTATACATAAGAAAGCTGGATGATTACTAGAAATGATAGAAGATGAATTGATGCCTTTGAGCTGTGGTGCTGAAGAAGAGGACTGAATATATTATGGACTGCTAGGAGAACAAACAGGTTTGTCCTAGAGAGGGTGAGACCAGGCTGCTCCTTAGAGGCAAGAATTCTGAAGCTTCATCTGACATACTTTGGACTTGTTTCAAGGAAGGACCAGTCCTTGGAGAGGGATGTCATGCTTGGGAGGGTGAAAAGACAGCACAAGAGAGGAAGACTCTTGATGAGATGGATTGATTCAGTGACGAGGGTAATGGGGGTAGGTGTGTCAGAGACAATAAGATTGGCACAGGTAGGGCGGAGTTTAGAGCTGTTGTACATAGGGTTATTATGAGTCACAAGTGATTCGATGCCACATAACACCAACAATGACAACAATAACAATAACCATATGATGAAGCGCAAATAATATAAAAGAAAATGTACCTACACTGAAGACATTGGCAAAAAATAAGGCCCCAGGAAATGATGGAATACTAATTGACATGTTTCAACTTTCAGATGCAACACTTGACATGCTCAATAGTCAATACCAGAAAATTAGGAGGACAGCTGCTTGGGCAAGTCACTGGAAAAGGTACCTACCTGTTACCTATTTATTCCCAGGAAAGGGGATGCAACAGAATGTGGAAATGATTGAACTATCATTAATTTGTGAATGCAAGCTAAATACTGTTAAAGATAATTAAAAAAATGGCTACAACAGTACATAGGCAGAAAATTACCAGAAGTTCAATATGATTTAGTGGAAGCTGTAGCACCATGGACATCATCGCTATTGTTAGATGGATCCTCGCTGAAGGCAAAGAATATCAGAAGAATGTCTATTTGTGACTAGACAGAGGCATTTTACTGTGTGGATCATAACAAATTACAACTGACTTTGAGAAGAATGAAAATCCCAGAACATTTAATTGTGCTGATTAAAACCCTATACCCAGCCCAAGAAGCTGTTGTATGAACAGAGCAAGGAAACATAACATGATTTAACACTAAGAAAGGTGTGGGTTAGGGATGTATCATCTCTCCATATTTATTCAATCTGTATGCCGAGCAAATGATTTAAGAAGCTGAACTCTGAAGAAGACTGTGGCATGAGAACTGGAGGGAGAATAATAAGTAACCTATATTATGTAGCTGACACAACTTTGTTTGGTGTGAGTAAGACTTGAAGCACTTGCTGCAGAAGATCAAAGAATATAGCATTCAATATGTCTCAATGTCAAGAAAACTTAAATTTCTTAACACTGGAACAACAACCCTAACCCTAACCCTAACCCTAACCCTATCATGACAGATGGTGAAGAGACTAAAACAGTCAATGATTTCACCTTGCTTGGATCTACAATCCACACCCTTGGTACCAGAATCAGTAGACATGTTACACTGGCAAAGTGTGCAGTCAGGAACCTTTCCAAATTATTGAGGATTTGAGGATGAATGATGTCAGTTTGAAGACTAAGGTGAGCCTGATTCAGGCTGTGGCCTTTTCAACAACTTGCATTCCATTTGAGATTTGAACAATGAATACAGAAGAGAAATCAATGTCTTTGAGTTGTGGTATTGGAGAAGAATATAAAATATTCCATGAACTATAAAAAGAACAAACAAATATTTCCAAAGAACAAACAGATACTTCTTGGATGAGGTGCAGTGACAGTGCTCCTTGAAGACAAAGATGATGAAATCTTTTCTCACATACTTTGGGCATGTTGCTTGGACAGGCTATTTCAGGGAGAAAGACATATGCTTGAAAAAGTAGAAGGATGGACAAAAAGAAGATGACCTTCAGCCAAATGTACTTACACAGTGACTGCAGTGTGCGAGTGATTGAAAGGATGGCAAAGAGTAGGACAGAGTTCAAGTCTATTGTTCATAAGGTCATTATGGGTCATTCTTGAGTCAGTGGCACTTAACAACAACAATAACACACCTTGAGGAGGAAAGGTTCTCCAGCCAATGAATGAAGGAATAGAAGACATTAACCAGAACATTGTATTAAAAAAATTAAAATATGTCATTTGAAATGGTAGTTCATATATGCACTATTAAGAAGGAATTATTACATTATTTGTTATTTAAAACAATCATCATTACTAGACAGCTACGGTAAATCTTGATTTCAATACTGCTATTAATTACCTGCAAGCAAGATTCTACTGAAGATTATCCAAAAACGACTTGGAACAGCACATCAGCAGAGAATTGCCAAAAGGCCAGGCTGGGTTTAGAAGGGGTCATGGTACTAGGAATATTGTAGCTGATGTTAGATGGATCTTAGCTGAAAGCAGGGAATACCTGAAGAATGTCTATCTGTGTTTGATTGATTATGCAAAGGCATTTGACTGTGTGGATCATAACAAACTGTGGCTGACTCTGAGAAGAATGGGAATCCCAGAACATTTAATCATGCTAA
>NW_006399847.1:4103286-4119408 GCF_000299155.1 Elephantulus edwardii
TGGGGCTTCGTCTGACATACTTTAGGCATGTTGCGAGGAGGCACAGGTCCTTGAAGAGGGACATCATGCTTGGGAGGGTGGAGGGACGGCACAAGAGGCGAAGACCCTTTATGAGATGGATTGATTCAGTGACTGGGGTAATCGGGATGGGTATGTCAGAGGCAGTGTGACTGGCACAGGATAGAGCAGGGTTTAGGGCTGTTGTACATAGGGTCGCTATGAGTCGCAAACGACTCAACGGCACATAACAACAACATTAATTACCTAAAAACATTATTTATTTATTCTTTCAAATAAATGACTGGAAAATAAGTTATGGCAACAGCTATGCTGACAATGTCATCATTTTTAATGAAATCCTGTTTATATCTTATAATCTTAGTAAAAAAAGAATACATTTTAATGACTAGAGAGAATAAATCAGTGAAAACAAGAAATATTTTTATTTCTTTTTTTTTTCATATGACTTAGATTTAATCATCGGAAGCAAACTAAATGGAAAGCTTACAATAGAGAAGAATTACATGTCAGTGCCTTTTGCAAACCAGTCTGGGACAGAAAGGAACTGAGAGCTGCCCCTCTCAACCTGATCCTCCCAAACAAGGACACCCACAGTGACCCTGGCATTCTTGTTCAGGGAAGGAGAAGAATCTGCCAGCTCTGTGCGCAGAGGCTGCCTGCCTACTGCTCACTCCTGGCCAGCATCGGGAGCACCTCCTTGCCAGCTCTGGTCATCACCCTTCTTTTTGTGGCCTGAGTCGATGTCATCAATTCGAAGCAGCAGGACTGCAGTATCCACTGCTGTCTTATATGTTTGTAGTTTCACAGCCAATGGTTCCCAGATGCCTAGTTCTTTCATGTCCACCAAAGTACCTGTCTCACCATTCAAACCCCAAGTTTCAGAGTTTTCCTGGGTATGCTTGGCCCGAAGGGAGGTAAGTAGACGAATGGTGCTGATCCCACAGTTCTGGATAAGAGTACGAGGGATCACCTCTAAGGCCTGGGAAACAGCCCTGTATGGCCACTGTTCCACACCAGTCATGGCCTTAGATTTTTCTGTCAATGCATGGGCCACAGCCATTTCAGAAGCTCCACCTCCAGGCACCAGCTGAGGGTCTAGGAAGACATTATGACATACTTGTATAGCATCCTGAAGGTTGCGTTCTACTTCTGAAAGAATCTCTTTGCTGGCTCCTCGGAGGAGAATGGTGCAGGCCTTGGGATCTTTGCACTCAGTTATGAATGTAAAGTACTCATCTCCAATTTTCTTGATTTCCAGCAGGCCTGCTCCTGTACCAACATCTTCTCTCAGTTCCTCTGGTCGGCTAGCTATCTGGGCTCCACAGGCTCTAGCAATGCGATTATTGTCTGTCTTCCAGACTCTGCGAATGGCGGTAATATTGGCCCGCATGAGGTAGTGTTGAGCTAAATCTGAAATACCGTTTTCTGTGATGACCACATCAGGTTTTAGAAGGATAATATCCTCACAGAGCTGCTGGATGTACTTCTCTTTCATTTGGAGGGTTCGGGTAAAGTCTTCCTCTTGTGTGATTTCAATGTCAGTCTGGCTTTCTCCCTTTTTGTATTCCAGAGAAGGATCCAGTAGAACAATATGAGGATTCTTGATATAGCGCCGCATTTGTGGATGGGTTACATCCTTGTTAATCATGATGCCACGTAAGACACAGGAATCTTCAATGATGCCCCCAGGTATCTTTTCCACTCTAGCATATTTCTTGATGTCAATCTCTTTCCGACCATTCTTCTCAAACTGTACAGACTTAATAGCATCAAGGGCAATGTTACAAGCCAAAGAGGACCACCAACTGATCGCTTTGATAGTAATAGAGCTGTTTATGATGTGCAGCATCATTTCACGGTTATTGACGTCAACAGGGGTACTGATTTTTTTAAGGGTGCTGGTCATATCATCCAATGCCTTATGGTACACACTGATTACGACTGTAGGGTGCATTTGCTGCTCCAGGAAGTGCTCAGCCACAGACAGCATCTCCCCAGCAAGAATAATTACTGATGTAGTCCCACCGTCAACCTCTTCATCCTGAGTCAATCTAATTTCAATCATAGACTTAGCTGCTGGATGCTGAACCTGAATCTCCCGGAGGATGGCATTGCCATCATTGGTCATCACAATGCCTCCCATTGGGTCCAAAAGCATCTTCATCATAGACTAGGGCCCAAACATGTTCGGATGATATCTTAAATTGTCTTGGCGGCATTGATATTTCCAGATTGAACTTTCCTTCCAGATTCACGCTTTGTGTTCTGGCTGAGCACGAGCATGGGACGATGGCCCATCATGGCGGCGTGATGCAGAGCCCGGTACTCCGAACTGAGGGAACCGGCAGAACCTTCTGGAGAGAGAGAACCAGAGAGAAGCCCAGAAAATGCTGCCTGTCTATTTTTATTTCTCATGTCTAGTTCTTATAAGAAATGTCTAATATTGTCATTTTTATCTCATTCCAAAAAAGAAAAAAATGGTGATCCAATACAATGCTGAAATTATCAAACAATAATAATATCACATGCAGGGAAAAATCTTGCTAAAGATTATTTCTGATCTGTTTTTGAGGGAAGAATGAGGAATCTTCACCTCACATGCTTTGGGCATGTTGCTAGGAGTGGCTATTCCTTGGAGAGGAACATGATCCTGGAAAGGGTGAAGGGTCAGCGAAGAAGAGGAAGGCCCTCAACTAGGGAGGACTGACACGGTGACTTCTGAAATGGGCTCTTGTGTGTAAGGAAGTGTGAGGATGACACAGGATAAAACAGTGCTCAGATCTTTTGTTCATATGGTTGTTATGAGTTATAATGGACTCGATGGCACCTAACAACAACAAAGATTATTTAATAACGGCCAGAACAGTGTATCAACAGTGAATTGCCAGAAATTCAAGCTGGATCACAATGGAACAAGAAGTATCCATGCTGATGCCAAATGGATCTTGAATAAATGTAGAGAATACCAGAAAGATGTGTATTTGTATTATAGACTGTGTAGATCATAGCAAATAATGGCTTATACTGAGAAAAATGGAAATCCCAGAATTGTGTCCATGTGAAAACTATGCTTAAACTAAGAATAGAATAAACATAACAAGGAGATACTGCAGGTTTTAAAGCCAGAAAAATTGTATGCCAGGGTTGATCAACAGTATGCTAAGCAAATAATTGGAGAAGCTGGTTTATATGAAGAAGAATGTGACATTGGATTTAAAGGAAGAGTCATCAACAACCTGTGTTTATGCAGATGGTATAACCTTGCTGGCTGAAAGGGAAGAGGAATTTAAATACTTGCTGGAAAAAAATTAAAGACTTCAATATGGATTACATCTCACCATCAGGAAAACAAAAATCCTCACTAGTGGACCAGCAGGCAACCTCATGACAGATGGAGAAAAGGGTTTTTTTTTTAAATTATTTAATTTTACTTGGATCCACAATCAATACCCATGTAAGCAAGCAAAAGTCATGAAATCAACAGATCTGTTGCACTAGGGAAATCTGTCAAGGACCTCTCCAAAGTGCTAAAGAACAACAATGTCCATTTCAATACTAATGTACACCTGATCCATGCTATGCTATTTTCAATTACTGCCCAACCATTTGAAAGTTGGACAATGACTAAGGATGACAAAAGAATTGATGCCTTTGAAGGGTGTTGTTTATTGAAAACACTGAATATCTTGTGGATTGTTAAAGAAATAAATCTGTTTTGGAGTAAGTGTAACCAGAGTGTTCCTTCAAGAGAAAGCGGGTAAAAACGTCATCTTGCACACTTGGGTCATGTTGACCTTGGAAAAAGACATCACGCTCAGAAAATTGGAGGGATAGAGGGGGTGGGGGGAAGATCTTCAATAAGATAGAGTGACCCAATGACTATAGTAATGGATTTGAGTATGTCAGAAATTATGAGGATGGCACAGGATAGACAAGGTTCAGCTTTGTGTTCAAAGGGTCTTTGAGTCATAATAGACTTAAAGGTGCCTAACAACAACAACAACAACCAAGCCTTTTTAAAACAAATTAATATTATACCACTTTTGATCTGAACTTAAAACTACAGGCAAAATTGACTAATATGCAGGACAGCAACATCTGACTATTTCAGATCTGGTCTTAGTGCTTCTACTTCAAATCACCTGAGGTGGAGATAAAGCAAGAAAATTAGCATCATTTGAAATATTCCTTCCAGTTACTATAAAGGGAAAATTTATAATCAACATCTATTTTTCTTCTGCTCTCTTATGTATACTGAAATGAATGCTTTCCTCACCTACACTGTCCTTTCAGTGTAAATGAATGCTATTTATTATTTTTTTTTTAAATGAACCTATTCGTCTTTACTTTCTCCCACTTTTGGAAAAGATATTCAGTCTAAATTTTTTATTAAAATCTAAGCTTAGCTATATGTTCTTCTCTCTGTGTGTCTACACACGGTATTTCTTAAACTTTAGGACGCTATTAAACTGCTTAGGATGGGACACACGTGTGCTGCATTTATCTATGAGTGTGATTCTCATCTGTAATCAAGCCAAACACTGGAGATACACATTGTTGGCAGAGTGAGTCATTATTATTATTATTATTATTATTATTATTATTATTAATTATTTGGTGATATTAAACAGTAAACAACAATAGCAGAGTTTTAAAAGGAAAGCATTTACCCTCACCTGAATTACTCATGTCAGTGAGCACCCACACAGTGGTTCAGGTTAGATGCAGTGTTCTCATCCCCACTACCTCCAGCCACCACCACACTGTCCAGAAGGCTTGGGTGTGTCCTGAATCCTCTGCTCTGCTAGAGGCCCTCAGAAGCCTCTGCTGTCTGCTCCTTTGGGTTACTCAAGCCTGTGGGGGTTCTCTCGCCATCATGCTACCAGGACCTACAGTGTAAGGGGGAGGGAAAACATGCAGACCTGCACAGGGCACAGATCAGCACTCATACACTGCTCCAGCAAGTCTAACAGTTCCTTTAGCTCTGCTGGCAAGCTTCCTACCCAATGGCATCTAGTTTCACCCCATCTAAGGAAGCACCTGTACAGGATCTTTCAGGCAATACATGAGAGGAGCACACTTGGGTCACTGCCGTGCACAAAGTGACAAAGTGTCACACCTCTTAGCTCTCCTGGAAGGCCTTCTGCCAGGAGGCACTGAGCTCTCACCCCAGGGGACAGCAAGCCCACTGGAACAGCTGTTCCCTGCCTTGCATATTCAGTGTTACAGCTCTCTCTGGATTTCATATTCAAAAGTAGTCATCAATCCTAAAGGTATAAAGGAAAAAACTGATGATACCTACAACTTATCCAGTTTGTAACTGAATATGTAATTAAGATGCATTAATTATAACTGGTGACTGGATTACAAAGGAGCCAGAAAAAGAAGACACATTCATAGTTGGAAAATATGGCTATAGGGATTAAAAGCAATACAGTGATTCCATGACAGAATTTAAACAACCACTGACTTGCTCACGTTTTAAAATTAAAAATGGTGATTATATACATGGATCTTGCCTGTAATCAAGATGACTGCATCAAAGAACAAGCTACTGTGTTTAAAAAACATGAATTCTATCAGGATTTTAAATTAAAACTTCTATTAGTAATTTATCACTTTAAGTACTTAAAGAGTAAATTTTAAACATATGCTATAAATCATCTGTGATATAATTTAGAAACAAGACTACTGGCTTTTATCACCTTTTAAGATACAAACTGATACATAAATATATATATACTGCCCTGCAATCCCAAAGTCAAATGGTTCAAAGCCATCATCTGCTCTGTAGGAGAAGGACAAATAGTCTCCTCCCGTGTGATTTACTGCCTCTGAAAAACCCCTGGGGGGTCAGCTATGAGTTGGTTCCAAATCAGGCACACTAACACAACAGCATAAGAAGCAATAAAATAGGTCATAAATGACAATCTGGTTATAATTACTATTGAGACACTGTAACAAGATGATTGCAACACAGGGGCCAACAGTGCCTTCCTTGTCTCTACACACTTTATTGGGTGACTTTGGCTGCCACTGGTACAAGAAAGAAATGTTTTTATGCACCATATAATCCAATCTTCTAAATGCTACTTAGTGGGTTGTGAATGAATAATTAACTCCAGGTGAATCAATCAGGCTCTACGAACAAAAAGTATATTGGATACTGAAGGGGAAACTATCTTGATCAAATAGTCTTGTATTATCTCCGCACAATGTCCTTATGAAATCTAATGTTATCTTTGTCCTTTTAAGAGGCTAGATCAATGACTAATTTTAAGCTTAACATCTATTGTATTTACTTTAATTGCTTTTTTGTAACATGTGATTGGACAACTAATAAGCAAAGAATAAACAAAACTTATTGTCTTTAAAGGTGATGCAATGATTTCTTTTTTACCTATTAGACTGTAAGTAAGGTGCTGAGAATTAATCACACTAGTCTCATAACTCCTCCAAAAATATGCAACATAAGTAGTTTGGTATTTGATAAATTGAGAGACTTCAAGCATAGCTGAAATTTATATTACTCATAATACCTTTTTCATAGCCTTAAAAATATTGTTCCCACAAATGAAAAATGCATGACATTTTATAAAGTAATGCTGGAGCTCCAGTATTCTCTAAAAATTGGCCAAACATTCTTGAGAGCTTTGTACTAGGAGCTGTCTTTGTTTTTAGTATTACTAGAACCTAAATACTGCTAGGAAGGTGGCTTCAACGAAATGTATATCACTTTAATTTCTCACAGCTTAGGATGCTAGACATATGATACCAAGGTGCTGGCTTCAGGGTAAGACTCTCCATGTCCCATCTGGCTGAAAATCCTTGTTTCAACTTCTCAGCATTCCCTGGTGATCTCCAGATTGCATATGTCATCCCTTACTTCTGTATCTGCTATTTCATATCCCAAAAGTGATTATATTAAAACATATCCTACATGGATAGCACAACCTTGCTCACTGAAATTGAGGAGGACCTCATGCACTTACTGCAGAGGGTCAAGGACTGCAGCATTCAGTATGGACTGAGGCTCAATGTCAAGAAGACAAAGATTCTCACCACTGGACCAATTGGTAGCATCAGGTTGGATGGCGAAGAGATTGAGATTGTTCCAGCTTCAGTTTGCTCGGCTCCACAGTCAACATTCTTGGCACCAGCATCCAGGAAATATAAAAATGCATTGCGATGGGAAAGTCTGCTGTTAGAGACCTCTCTAAAGTACTCAAGAGCAACGGTGTCTCTTTGGAGATGATGGTGCACCTGATACGGGCCATGGTCTTTGGAATCACTTGTTATGCATCAGAGAGTTGGACAATGACTAGGGAGGACAGAAGGAGAATTGACACCTTTGAGCTGTGGTGCTGGAGAAGAGTATTGAATGTACCATGGACTGCCAAGAAAATAAACAGACTCATCCTAGAGAGGGTTAAACCAGGCTACTCCTTGGGGGCAATGATTCTGAGGCTTCGTCTGACATACTTTGGATATGTTGCAAGGAGAGACAGGTCTTTGGAGAGGGACATCATGCTGGGTAGAGTAGAGGGACAGCACAGGAGAGGAAGACCCTCTATGAGGTGGATTGGTTCAGTGACTGGGGTAATCGGGATGGGTGTGTCAGAGGCAATGCAATTGGCACAGGATAGAACACAGTTTAGGGCTGTTGAACATAGGGTCGCTATGAGTCGCGAACGACTCAACGGCACATAAGAACAACAACAACACATGGATAGATTCTCCACTAACATAACAAGGAAGTCTGGTGGCTTAAACCATACACAGATGCTTGTTAACCCAAAGGATGCGCCTCTTTGACAATCTGAATCCCCAGCACTGCACCTCAGAAAAATCCACTGAAGGGTCAGGAAATAATTGGTTCCAACTAGAAGGCAGTGAATTTATTCCTTAAAACATAACAAAAACCTTATTCCCGAGAAGTGTCATAGCAAGCTTGACTCATTGGAAAAAAAGCTGGGAGGACTTTTTCTGTCCGTTAAAACAGCGGCCTCCTTATGACCCTGGAAGTGTACCTGATTATTGTTACCCTTAAATCTTTCATTACCTACATAGTCCTGAGTGTCTATTATTCTTCATAAACTGCCACCGGTACCAGCTGTGCTCCTAATGCAAAGGCTGTGCTTCCCTCACAGTTTAAATTCCACCAGCAACCAATCTACAATTACAATCTCACAATTTAGTCTCCAAAACCACACTAAATGGTAAAGTATTAGTTGGTTCTAACTCAAAGGTAATATGTTGTTATGTGTTAATATTTATGTATCACTGAGATTAGACGTCCACATGATAAGTGCAAAGTACTTTCTCTTAACATCCTGTAAATCAGTGATTTCTTTTAGGATATATATAACGTTAAGGTGCTAAAGCATTCATTCTGACTTTGAACTGAGACAAATCTTGGTTTTGACCCTACAACCAAAAGTGCCATATACTTTATTTCTACTGATGTCAAGCAATAAGCTAGAAAAAGGTTTGCAAATCTAGAGAAACCATCTAGTATGGTTACCAGGGGAAGAAAGCATAAGGGAAATACAACATTAATTGATAGACAAGTAGCACCTAGTAGCATGGGTCAAGGAAAAACAATGTGGAATGATCTGATGGTCAGAAATAGTTTGTATTGTAATTGATGTTTTGGAACAGAATGTGTATAAATGATTGACTTGGAGTAGGAGGGAAGCCCAAAATGCTTTGTCAACCTTCATTTAGAATGCAATTTTTAAAAATGAAGAAATCCATTCACACAGGGCAATTGATTTCTATTACGTGTTCTCTTTCATACGCATGGACTCCTAGGAAAACAGACAGATTTGTCCTGGAAAGGGTTAAACCGGGTGGCTCCTTGGAGGCAAGGATTGTGAGGCTCTGTCTAACATACTTTGGACATGTTGTGAGGAGAGACTGGTCCTTGGAGAAGGACATCATGCTTGGGAGGGTGGAGGGACAGCGCAGGAGGGGAAGGCCCTCTATGAGGTGGATTGATTCAGTGACTGGGATAATTGGGATGGGAGTGTCAGAGACAGTGCGATTGGCACAGGACAGAGCAGAGTTTAGGGCTGTTGTACATTGGGGCGCTATGAGTCGCAAACGACTCGGCACATAACAACAACAACATTCTCTTTCATCACACAATTAACCTCTAGGTTCCAATTAGAAAGCATAAACAATTTTAATTTACCTCACCAGGACCGCTAAAGTCATAAAAACTTGCACAACATTTTTTTGACAGCAATGTCAAGGATTTGTGAATCTTCAAGACAAAATAATCCAACGTGGGTTTAATATTTAGTAAAAATAACATATCAAAGTCTAATATGTATTTAACCTGAATATGTACAAATTATTTCAATAAAAGGAATACAAATCATAGCACACAAAATGAAAGAAAACGTGATTTAACAGTCTGAATATAAGCAGCAATTTTACATAAATGTGATGTGAAATCTATTTTGGAGACGTTTTTGATCAAGTCTATACCAAGTCCAAAATATTTTATTTTTAAATTCTTTAAATTAAAAGGTTTAAAAAATGTTTACCTGCAGATTTTTAAAACTCTTATAATTAAAGTATCCATATTACACTACTGGTAACATAAACCTTCACAAGTATAATTTTTACAGAGGTGTAAAATTCACAAAACACTTCCACAAAGAGGAATTAATTCTTACAAGAATCCAGTGGGATGTTATTATAGTTTCACCTGAAGGGAAGAACAATTCTAAAGCTCTAGAAGGCAAAGCAGTAAGTACCCAAAACCAGTTACCCACCTTGTCCAGTGACCTCTTTTTCTAATAAAAACAAGAATCCATTATTTTTAAGAGTATAAAAATATTATATCTCATTCTCTGCAAAACAATAAACTCCACTTATTCAATATTATGAAGTATACTGTCAGATTTTTCAGCACATCTGAACAGATCTCTTTTAGTAAATTTCCCAAGAAACAGAACAGACATTTTACTATTAAAAGGAAAAATTGATTTTTACAAAAGAGCTAAAAAGGAAAATTCAACTAATCATCATGTTTAATTCTCACTAAACACAAACCTATATAAGATATCATATATAAAATGAGTCTACAGAAGAATCTTTAGAATGTTTTTTTAAAGTTTCAGTGTTATTTAGTAATTATGAACCACAATTTCAAGCCTGTATGAAATTCTGTTTTTTATTTCATACTTAGAATTATCAAGTATTGTCAACTTAACTGCCTGTTTTAAAAATGGCAGTAAACTAATCAATGAAATAAATGCAATGTGTATAAAGAAGAAAAGATCAGTAATATTTATTTCATTAAATCAAAATAAGAATAAATAATAAAGTAGACAAGATGCTAATCATAAATTAAGCACGATGGAACACTAAAACTATTTTTCCTACTAAGAGATTTTTTCTTGAGACTGCAGAAGTCCCACTGTAACATAAATTAATTAATGAAATGAGATTATTATCAAAACACAAGATAGTAAGAAGCAATACAAGAAGTGATCAGGTTATTAACCTAATGAAGATAGGTCATAGTGATTAAATGAAATTTTTACTCCCCATTAACCACTCTGATTAATACCAGATCATCTGAAAAAGGTGCAGAATGTTTCTTTCTAGAACAGTGTACAATAAACACATATAGGCAGATACACAAAATTTCTAGAAATCTAACATTATCTTACTCATCTTTTTTCCAAGAAACAATAAAAAGCATTAACAAAAACTTAGAAGAGACCTTGGAAAATTCTTTGTCTCTTTTTAATGACTTGACAGTGCATAATACTAGTAGTCATCAAAAACAAAAAAACATACTTGAAATGATTATTCCTCCCTCACAAACAGTATGTGATAGAATAATCAAATGGAAGAAATAACTTCATATTTTACCTGTCCTGGAACTCACTCTTTTCTCTTTGCATCTCTTAGTGTGTGACTTCTATTATTCATGGTTATAATGAGGTTCAGGGAATTAAATAGGATAATAGCTGTAGTTTCCCCAAAAGAATCTTGAAATTGTTTAAAAAGATAAGGTTTCTGGCATGTGGTGGACATCAAACAAACTCCACTATATAACTGAAGTGAAATACAACATTTGTAATGTACTGGGGGCCAGAAATGATTCATGCTATGCTCCTCACATCTGGTTGGTACAGATATGGTAGCATTGGGATCACAGAAGTAGAGGTCCTTAAGCTTGACCTGAAGTCTATTTTAACGATTATGATTCACAAGCAGTAAATAAGAATGCTAAATTAATATGAGGTTTTAAACTGTAAAACATTATGTTCAAGGGTATAAATTTATAAAAATCTAGAGCAGGGTTTAGGGCTGTTGTACATAGAGTGGCTATGAGTTGCAAGCAAGACAACAGCATATCACATGTTGTTTAATAAGCATTTTCAAAACCTCTTCAGTTTAGGAAAATGGAAAAGAGATGATTCACAGCACAAAGATTCAAATCACAGTAAATTAACAGAGTCGAGCCCTGCCTCATGCTGCACTATCCTCAGGACTTCTGCTCTGCTTGAGCTCACTGTTCACCTCAGCCACTCAGTAGAGAAATTAGGCAGTGTCTTCCTTTTGGCGAGCTTTACAACCTCAGAAATCCAAGAGGAATCATCACAAGTTAAAAACAATTCGAAATCAATAGATTTTAATGTAATCATCACTTCTCATAATTATTTTTCATTCTAATTGCTTTTCTTAAAGTAACTGTGTATTATACACTGTGCATCATATCAGGTAGGGTTTAATTCTTTTTTGCCAAGAGTTGCTTTGAATCTCCTAAGTACCTAACAGCAATAATCATAAGAGGTACATTTTCATCATGCCTAATTTTAAGAAGATAGCCTCTCCATTTCACATATATTGGTTTTGTAGGAGTTCAAAGAGCATAGATTGCAGCAATTAGTGATTTCGTAAATCAGCACTGCAGTTATTCCTCTCACACCAAATGTTAATTCTCCACACTTTACACAGCAAAATAAATATTTTCAAATAGATCAACATATGCTTAGCTAATAATAAACAGTCCAATCAATACACCAATGCTTTGTTTTCACACAATCTACTTTTCCATCTCCATCTTGTCACTATCCATACTCTGTCATTTTGGCACTGTGTCCCTTCAATTCCTAAGAAGACAGAAATATTTCTGAACATGTCATGAAATTAGATATTACCCGCAAACAGTAAGTGCTATGTAACCTCTTACCCAGTTTTAGTGAGACAAGAGCAATCTGCTCTGCAGCATCTCCATCAATCTTACAGTGTGTCTGAGGGAGCTGGATGGATGCTGGTCCTCCCGAGGAGCATCCCAGGAAAAAGTCCAAAGGAATAATCACTGGATGAACTCAAGAACAACATTCACCATGTGCTGGATAGCTGAAAGAGGCAAAAAAAAAAAAGAAAAAAATATTTCAAACTTACTAATTAGGCTTACAAAGCTAATTTATTCAATATTCTGTTTATATGTTAAACAACATGAATTGCGTATTGTGCTGTGCTGTGCTGTGTCAAGTCAGAGCCAACCAATAGCTGACCCTTCAACAGGTTTTCAGAGGCAGTTAATGATATGGGAGAAGACTGCCCATCCTTCTCCAACGGAGCACCTGGTGGATTCAAAATGCATGCCTTCGAGATTGCAGTGCAGTTTCTTACCACTAGGCCACGAAACAATTCAGAAGCATGGTACAGTCATGAAGAGCAAGTGATAAGGATCAAATTTCCTATCATAGTGTCCTTAGTAAGATACTCGTAAATAGTAAAGAAGACTGTAGAAAGAACAAACACAGTAAAATCTGTAAAGGCCTTCGTGAAAAGTATTTTATCCTATCCTTTTCCCTCTTATTTGGTTAAAATTTATTACATATGAGTGAGGAAACAACCATTCAATGAGCTCAAAGCACTAGGTTAGATGCTTTCTAGAAATTGTGTCTCATAGTGCACTGATGGCTGTCATTATTTCCCTTATGGAAACAAGGAACAGGGAGTCCATAAACTAGTAATTTGTCACATCAGCCAAAAAGAAAGCAAAAGAGCTGAGACAGCAGTCATGCCTGTTTGATTTTTTTTTAATTTCTTTATTTTTCATTTCAATGAACATCTACAGAGATTTTGGACTTCCATTCATTCATTGTTGCACCTCTCTCCCCGCCCCCGCCCCCCCCCCACGTTTGCTCCTCTCCTTCAAACGCAAAAGAAAAACTCCCTCATTGGTACGCAATCCCCCGCAATCCCCCACATACATCCCCCAACCCCCGTGCCTTTTCTACTCCTTTCATGCTCAAGGAAATAGTTTGCTTACTTAAACACATCCTTCAGTAAAATGTACAAATAGAAGATTTTAGTCTCTTTTAATAGCTTACTATAAAATACTGATTTTTTTTTTAAGTGGCCTTATTGCTTTCACTAAGTTTTAGGAGACAGATCACCCAAACGAAAATCTGTAATTTCAATATACATAAAATGGTATTTAAAGAAGTCCCCATATTTCTGGACTTAAATAATAACTTGTCTATTTTATAGCAATATCAATATGATATAGTAATATTAATATTATACAGTATATAATATTATACAGTAACATTATAGTTTGGATACATGGTTGCTTAACATCATTAGTTTTGTTCCTCCAAGTCCCATTGACTTATTTTTGCCCCTTTTCCCAAAATCTGAGGGTTTTACATTTTAGTACTGGTTAAATTACACCAGAAAAATCAAACTACCTCTGTTAGTATTTATTTATAAACTGGAGTCCAAAAATCAAAAGGGCTGAACTCGCTCTGCATTTCTTATGCTGAAGGAACTAAAGAACAAATTCATGCCTTGTTTTAATGATCTAGGATGTATTAAAAGAAGATGGAAGGAGTATACAGAGGCACTGTATCAAAAAAGAATAGGCTGACATAAGAATTTCAAGAAACAACATATGATCAAGAGGCAATGGTAGTGAAGGAGGAAGTGCAGGCTGCTCTGAAGGACTTGGCAAAAATAAAGCCCCAGGAATTGATAAAATACCAATTGATGTATTTCAACAGGCTGCCCTGGACATGCTCAGCTTATGTTAAGAAATCAATCTGGAGGACAACTATCTGGCCAACTGAGTGGAAGAGATTAATGTTTATCCCCATTCCAAAAAAAAAAACAAACCAAAACCAGCACATGACCCAACAGAGTATACAATATCACTCGTATCACAACCAAATTCCTGATGAAGATTATCCAGAAACAACTGGAACACTACACTGGTAGAGAACCACAACAAATACAAGTTAGGTTTAGAAGAGGTTATGACACTAGAGACATTATCACCATTGTCAGATGGATCCTGTCAGAAAGCAAAGAGTACTAGAAAAGTCAATATCAAGAAGACAAAGATTCTCACCACTGGGCCAAATGACAGCATCAGGATGGATGGTGAAGAGACTGAGATTATTAACAGCTTTAGTTTGCTTGGTTCCACAGTCATCACTCTTAGAACCAGCAGCCAGGAAATTAAAAGACGTATTGAAATGGGAAAGTCTGTTGTTAGGGATCTCTCCAAAGTACTGGAGAGCAATGGTATCACTCTATAGACTAAGGTGTGGCTGACAAAGGCCATCGTCTTTGCAATCACTTGCTATGTGTCAGAGAGTTGGACAATGACTAGGGAGGATAGAAGGAGAATTGATGCCTTTGAGCTGTGGCGGAGAAGAGTATTGAATATACCATGGACTGATAAGAAAATGAACAGGTTCATCCTGGAGAAGATTAAACCAGGCTGCTCCTTGGAAGCAAAGATTCTGAAGTTTTGTATGACACACTTTGTATATGTTGCAAGGAGGGACCAGTCCTCATGCTTGAGAGGGTGGAGGGATAGTGCAGGAGAGGAAGACCCTCCATGAGGTAGACTGACTCAGTGACTGGGGTAATCGGGGTAGTTGTGTCAGAGACAGTGAGATTGGCACAGGATAGAGTAGGGTTTACGGCTGCTGTACATAGGATCACTATGAGTCGTAGGTAACTTGATGGCACATAATAACAACAATAAGAAGAATATTTATCTGTATTTCATTGATTATGCAAAGGTATTTAACTATGTGGATTGCAACAAACTGTGGTTAACATTGAGGAGAATGAAAATCCCAGAACACTTAATTGTGCTTGTGCGAAACCTATACTTGGACCAGGAAACAGTCCTCAGAACAGAGAAGGGAAACACTACACGGTTCATAATCAGGAAGGAAGTGTGTCAGGGATGCATTTTGTCTCCATATCTTTTCAATCTATGTCCAGAACAGGGCATTCAGGAGACTGGGCTCTATGAGAAGGAAGGTTGCTTTAGGATTGGAGGAAGATTTATCAACAACCTATGTTATGCAGATAACATAACCCTCCTTACTAAAACTGAGTAGAACCTAAATCACTTGCTGCAGAAGGTCGAAGACTATAGTCTTCAATATGTATTGAAACTCAACATCAAGACAAATATTCTCACCACTTGGCCAATTGCAACACCATGATAGATAGAGAAGAGATTGAGGCTGTTAACAGTTACAGCTTGTTCAGCTTCAAAATCAACACTCTTGGCATCAGCAGTCAGGAAATCAAAAGATAAACTGCATTAGGTAAATCTGCTGTCAGGGTCCTCTTCAGAGTACTGATAAGCAATGATGTCAGTCTAGAGACTAAGGTGTACCTGATCCAGGTTACTTGTTATGCATCAGAGAGCTGGACAATGACTGAGGATGACAGAAGAATTGATACCTTTGAGTTATAGTGCTAGAGAAGAGTCTTGAACATACCATGGACTGCCAAAAAACAAAACCAAGTAGGTCTGTCTTGGACAGTGTGAAACCAAGTTTCTCCCTGGAGGTTAAGATTTTGAAGCTCCATCTCGCCTATTTTGGACACATGGCCAGGAGAGGGCAATCCTTGGAGAAAGACATTATGCTTGGAAGGGTAGAGGGACAGAGCAATAGAGGAAGATCCTAGATGAGATGAATTGATACAGTAACTAGAGAGATAGGAATAGGTTTACTGGAGTCAGTGAGACAGGCTCAGGACAGGGCAGGTTTCAGAGTTATTATATATAGGATCACTATGACTAGCAGG
>NW_006399847.1:4119512-4129352 GCF_000299155.1 Elephantulus edwardii
CATAGAAAATAACAATGGAAGAAAAACTAAAGATAAAAGTAGAAAATGAATTAGAGATTGAGAACTCAGAAGACCTAACTAATAATTAATATTCCAGTTTTTGAAAATTCAACAAAATAGACAAACATAAACTAACTGAAACTACGGAAAAGAAATGAAAGAAAGCAAACATTTACAAAATAAGAAACAATGAAAGGAACTAATAACTGAAAAAGTGAAATAAAAAAATCATGAGTTAGGTATTCTACAGACAAATATTATTTGTAAACTCCAAAGAAAATCCACATTTTCCAGGAATATATAATATCTACAATTCCATCAGCATAGATAACAATTTTACAAAGGTATATTTCCATAAAAGTAAAGAAAATTACTAAGTAATTGATTTCATAAAAGAAAGTACCATTGCTTAATAAATTCACAGTGGAATTCTAAATAAATCTTCAAAGACCAAATAGTTTTAATACTCTACAAATATTAAATTTATGGATCTGTCCGCAGAACAAATAAATAAATTTCTGTTGGAGGAAGTGCAGCCAGAATGATCCTTAGAAGTGAAAGCGGTCAGATGTCATCTTGCTTGTATTAGATACATTATCAGCAAGGATCAGTCCTAGAGAAAGTTATCATGCTTTTAAAAGTAGAGGGACAGACGAAGGGAGGATTCAATGAGATAGAATGAACCTGTAATTGTGCACTCAAACATTGTTATTCCTATGAATCTTAAATGTTGTGTGTTGCTGTCCAGCCGGCTGCAACTCATGTTGACTCTATGAAGAACAGATCAAAACCCTACTCTACATTGTCCTCATAATTTCTGCCATGTTCAAAACCACTGTTACAGTCACTGTGTCAAGGCATCTCATTAAATGTCTTCTCTTTCACTGATTCTTTGCCTACCCCATGTTGTTGTTGTTGTTATTGTTGTGTGTACTGTCAAGTCAGAAGCAACCCACAGATGACCATGTGGTGGGTTTTCAGAAGCAGCTCTTGCACTGGAGGAGATTACTGCCTGCCTTTGAGATTAAAGCACAACTTCTTGCCACTAAGTCAACTGATGTTTTTTCCAAAGACTGACCCATCCTGACAACTGACCCATTCTCACAAGTATATGAGATAAAGAGCCACTATCCTTGGCTCTAACAAGCACCCTGGTTGTACTTGCTCTAGACAAATTTGTTTGATCTTTTTTTGGTAGTCCATAGTATATCAGATATAAACAACATTACAATTCAAAGGCATCAATTCTTCTTTGGTTTTCTACATTCCTTGTAC
Organism: Elephantulus edwardii; assembly: GCF_000299155.1. Taxonomy (NCBI): domain Eukaryota; kingdom Metazoa; phylum Chordata; class Mammalia; order Macroscelidea; family Macroscelididae; genus Elephantulus; species Elephantulus edwardii. The sequence continues at coordinate 4,120,788 of NW_006399847.1, forward strand.
AATGTTTAGAAGCAATTTAAAATATCATGACTTGAATCAGGCCCATTTTGTAAACTTCAGATTGGTATCTTTGCTCTTCAGCATTATAGAGAATTCCTTGACAGGAGAATTTTTCAATGCAACATGTCTTTTTTAACTGCTGCAACTCAAACATTACATTGACAGAGAACTAGCAGAAATATAGGTAGACTTTAGAAGAGGCCCTGGCACCACAGACATTATCATCAATGTCAGACAGATCTTAGCTAAAAGCAACCAGTACCAGAGGAATGTCTATCTGTGTTTCATTGAATATGCAAAAACAAATTGACTGTGTGGATCACAACACATTGGGGCTAACCTTGAGAAGAACAGGAATCCCAGATCACTTGATTGTGCTCATTCAAAACCTATACTTGGACTAGGAAGCAGTCTACAGAACAGAGCAAGGAAATACTGCATGGTTCAAAATCAAGAAAGGAGTGTGTCAGGGATGCATCCTGTCTCCATACCTTGTCAATCGATATGTGGAACAGATCATTCGGGAGGCTGGAATTTATGGGGAGGAATATGGCATCAGGTTTGGAAGAAGATTCATCAGCAACCTGCATTATGCAGAAGACACAACCCTGCCCACTGAAACTGAGAAGAACTTGAAGGTCAAGGGCTGTAGTCTTCAATGAAGATTGAAGCTGAATATCAAGACAAAGATTATCACCACTGGGCCAACTGGCTGCACCATGTCAGATGGAGAAGATGGAGAAGACATTGAGATTGTAAGGATTTCAGCTTGGCACGACCAGGAAAGATATCAAAAGATGAATTGCTCTGGGGAAAGCTGTTGTCAGGGAATTCTCTAAAATGCTAAAGAGCAACGATGTCAACCTGGAGACTGAGGTCCTCCTGATTCAGGCCATAGTGTTTGTAATTACTTGCTATGCATAAGAGAGCTGGAGAGTAACCAAAAATTCCAGAAGTATTGATTCCTTTAGTTGTGGTGCGAAGAAAAGTGCTGAAAATACCATGGACTTCCAAGAGAGCAAACAGGTCTATCTGGGAGAGGGTAAAACCAGGCTGCTTCTTGCAAGCAAGGATTTTGAAGCTCTGTCTCACATACTTTGGGCACATAGCCAGGAGTGACCAGTTCCTAGAGAGGGACAACATTCTTGGAATGGTGGAGGGACAGAGCAGGAGAGGAAGACCCTGGATGAGATGGATTGACACAGTAACTGGGATAATGGGGTAGGTATGTCAGAGACAGACTGACTCAGGATAAGGTAAGGTTCAGAGCTACTATATATTGGTGCCTATGAGTAACAGGCTACTTGAAGGCATATATAAGACTTAATCTAAAACATGAACAGTCTTCCAAGTATCTTGAAAAAAACCTACAATTAGGAAAGAATAAAATAGATGAATGAGATCTTCTAAAAATCAAATCCCTAAAAAAAATCTCTAACAGGGTAAAAAGGAAAGCCACAGACTGTAGAAAAATATTTAGTAATGACATGTCTGATAAGGGACTTATATCTAGAATTTATAGAATATTCTAGAACTTCAACAAGATAAAGTTAAACAAAGCAACTGCAATAGGGCACAGGATATGAACAGACACTTCACCAAAGAAGATATTCAGATGGCAAACAAACACAGGAAGAACTGTTCAAAATCCCTAACTTTAAGAGAGATGCAAATCAAAACAACTATGAGATAGCATCTAACCCCGGTAACAATAGCAAAGTTCAACAAAGCAGCAAACAACAAATGCTGACAAGGTTGTGGAGAAATTGGAACCCTTATTCATTGTTGGTGGGAGTGTAAAATGGTGCAAGTACTGTCAAAGATAGTACAGCATTTTCTCAAAATGTTGGAAATAAAAATACCATTTGATCCAGCAATTGCACTACTAAGAATATACCTTAAAGAAACCAGAGTTTTCACCCAAACAGATATATGCATTCCCATGTTTACTGCTGCATTGTTCCCAATAACAAAGAGATGAAAGAAATTCAAGTGTGCATCAACAAATAAATGGATAGAGAAGCTTTGGTATATTTGCACCATGAAATACTATGCTGCACTGAAAAACAAGGAACTCATAAAATATTATACGAAATGGGTGGCCCTGGTGGACATTAAGCTGAGTGTAATATATCAGTCATAAAAGCACAAATATTTCAGACTGCCACTGATACAAAACAGGACTGGCATTGGAGGTTCAGAGGAAACAAAGAAAAGAGGGGCTAAATAATGAACATTGCATTAGAACAGATATAAGGGAAAGAACTGTTTAAAAAGAATTTATGATTAGAAATAATTTGCATAACAACTGTCGAGAATAAGAGGTGCATGCCAAAGTAGACTGGGGTGTTTGGGAGGAAGGAAATTGTGCAACAATGAATGATTTTTTTAAAAGAGAAAAGTGCATTAGTGGGGTAGGGAAGAAAATGTGCAACAATGAATGAACGGAAATCCAAGTTTTCTGTAAACTTTCATTAAAAATCACAATAAAAGTGATAAAAAATAACAAACAATAGCAGCAAGCATAGATGTTGATTGTGGATCTAAGAAAAAGCAAATTGTTGACAACTTCAATCTTACCTTCATTTGTAATGGTGCTGCATGGATGGTGAAACTTCAACACATAAACTTTGAGCATGTTTTAGGAAAGGACTGTCTTTGGAAAGAGACCTCATCCTGGGAATGGTAGAGGGTCAATGAAGGCCAGGAAGACTCTCAATAAGGTGGACTGATAAGAGTGACTGTAATAATTGGCTCAAGTATATCAGAGGTTATGAAGATGGCACAAGAAAAAGTAAGTGTGGAATCACTTATTCATATGGTTGCTATGCGTCATAATCAATGTGGTGGCACCAAATAAAAACAACACAGAAGAGACACTTCTCCCCCCTCCCCTTTTTTATTAATTTTAATTAACTTTTACAGAGACTTTGGATTTCCATTTATTCATTGTTGCATTTTTTCCCTGCACACCCTTCCCCTCCATTCTCTCTTTTCTTTGAAAAGTGAAAGAAAAATTTTTCATTGGTATACAATCCTCCTCCCACCCTGAGTACACTCCACTATGCAGCTTATCATCTTATCCCAGTAAGAATAGCAAAATTTAACAGAAGAGCAAACATAAATGCTAGTGAGGTTGCAGAGAAAATGGAACACTTATTCACTGTTGGTGTGAGTGTAAAATGGTGCAACCAATATGGAATGCTATATGGCACTTTCTCAAAAAGTTGCAAATAGATATACCATTTGACCTAGCAATTCCACTACTGGAAATATACCCTAAAGAAATCATAACCGCCATCCAAGCAGATATATGCACACCCTTGTTTATTGTGGCTTTATTCACAATAGCAAGGAGTTGGAAACAACCTAAGTGCCCATCAACAAACTAATGGACAGAGAAGTTGTGGTATATTCACACAGTGGAATACTATGCTGCATTGGAACTCATGAAATATTATTCAAAATGGGTGACTCTGGAGGACATTATGCTGAGTGAAATATCCCAGTCACAAAAGGACAAATACTGTGTGCTGTCACTGTTGTAGAATGGGAATGACATCAGGGTTGGGGTAAGACTGAGAAAGATGGGATAAATTATGTCTACTGCATTGAAACAGATGAGAGAGAACTGTTAAAAAGTGTCATGACAAGAGACACTTGTTTTTAAGGGAAGACTTCAAAAAAATATGTACAGAAAGGGAACAGAAATGAAAAACCAATACTTAATAAGCAACAAGGTAATAAATATTCTATTATTGTTAGATGTCATCAAGTTGACCATGACTTATCACAGCCACATGAATAACAGATCTGGGCCTTGCCCTATCTTGTGACATTTTCACAATCTTCTACTTGCTCTGGGCCACTCTTTTAGTCCCTTTGCCAATACAGCTTATTGAGGCTATTCCTCTCTTTCTCTGACCCCTCTACCTTTCCCAGTATGGTGTTTTATCCCAAGCATTGGTCCCTCTTAGTCAAAAGTACGTGAGAAGAAGTATCTCTGTGCTTGCTTCTACGGAACACCTGGTTGTACTTCCTACAAAGCATATTTGCTTGTTCTTTTGGTGACTCATGGGATATTTAATACTCTTCACCAATTCAAATGCATCAATTCTTCTTTGGTCTTTTTTACTCATTGTCCAAATTTCAGATGTAGGAAGTAATTTTAAGTAAATTAATTAAAATGCTATGTCTTATATCAGGTACACCTTTAACCTGATATTCTAGCTCTTTGGCATTTTAAAGAATTTCATGGGAGCAAATTTCCCCAATACAACATGTATGTTATTTCTTAACTGCTTGTACGATGGGTTTAGATTATAGATCCAAGTAAAATTAAATCCACAATAAATATATTATACAGACAATACTCACTCACTGATGGGGGTGAAAATTTGTAGGGTAGGAAAGATGAAAACAGTATTTGCTCAGTCTCATAAAATCTCTCCATAAGATACTTATTTAAAAAAAAGAAGCTAAAGTAATGTTTATTAGATCGGGCTGATAGATTAAAATGTAATAGACTTAACATCATCAGAGAGATGGGTAAAGTCTATTGTGGTGGTATTCCCACAAATTAACAACCAGGAATTAATCATGAAGAAAAAGCAGATAATTTCAAGTTGTGGAATATTTTCTAAAATGCCTGGTCTTCACCCTTAAAAAATATCAAAGTCATGAAAGAAAATTACTTAAAGAACTTCTCCAAGTCAAAGGAGAGCAAAAAGATCTGAAAATTACATGCAATCCTATATCTGATTCTGAACCAGATGAATGGCATAAAATCAATGTAAATGTGGCATTTCTACAAGTACATCTCAGTCATAGAAGATAGCAACACATAGCAAAATGAGGTGGTGAATTTATTAGAGCTCTTGACAAGAGTTCTGCAATTGTTTTTAAAAAACCAACACAATTGGTTATTTCAAAATTAAAGCTACAAACATTTTTTAAAGTATCTGGAAAAAATACTAGGACACTAGATTTAAAGAAAGAATGTGAAAGAAACGGATAAAATACAGGTAATAGAATACTATACAGCACTAAATAACAAAGATTTAATAAAATACCACACAACATGGGTGAGTCTGGACAACATTATACTGGTTGAAATAACTCAGTGGCATAAGGTCAATTAATGTATAAAATTGCTACTGTGAAAATATGAGGGTGACTAGGGTTTAAGGGGGAATGGGGAGAAAAGAAATAGACACTAAACATTGTAAAGTAGGACACAATAGCATCAACCTTGGAAGAAGTAACAAAAGAATAATACGGGTATTGCATTAGCAAATAGGAATAGGATGTGTATAGATGTTCAAAAGATGAGCAGCAAGGGAAAAGGAGAATGGAGGATGAGGGGTTATCACTAGGGCAGAGGTTAGTGGATGGACAAAGTATAGCAAAGGAATATAGCCAAGATGCAATGAGGACTTGATGAGACTGAGTGATAAAAGGCATAGATCAATAGCAAATAATTATGTAAAGCACAATGAATAAGAATGATTATTCTAAACACTTATTTTTCATATGAATGAAGAACAATGTATATGACTAGGTAAAAACGAAGAAAAATAGGTGCAAAAGTCAATGAGAAAAGACAAACATACAGTGAGAAAAGATCAACTATGCCAAAAGTTAAGAGGAAACATGAAATGGAGAAATGCCACTTGTGCAAATAAGAGCATGTCAGTAAGATGGAAGTGTGGTAGGAAAATGGTTATTCTCTTTCTACTGCTTTGTTCAAAATGAGCACAATCTTTTATCACTGTCTATTTGATTTGTTCAAGTTTCTTCTAAAAAATAAGGAAGAAAATACTAGCTATTATGAAAAACCCAGTAACTTGAGATAACTTAGAAAAATGTCTCTGATTTTTGTGCATCAAAGTTTGTTATTCAAACTGAAAAGAAAAAACAAACAGAAAATGAAATACACATCCCTAAACTAAAAAATAAGTAAGAGATTAGGAGAGGATAATGCAAAATCACAGCTTTCCAATTTTCTTCAGTATTGACAGAAAATATAATCACATTTTCCTCCCAATAATCTAAAATTTCTATAATTTTTTCATCTCTAAAAACTTCCATTGCTCACTCAGTTAGTGTGAATTTCCTTAAACTATGCCACTCATGAATTTTTCCCTGAGAGATAGTTTTGCTTTTAAATAAATGAACAATTTTCAGCTCAACTCCTAGAGGATTTAGCAATCTGTTGGGAAAGAGGAATAATTGTAACTAGATCTATAAATGACATATAAAATGTCAGCTCTAGCTAGATAAGAATTGGTTTTTCCATGCAGACTGGGAGATCTTCTGGATATCTGTTTGAATCTATGCTACCCATGGGGCCTATAATACAGTCTTATGAACATGGCTAGGGGATCAACATAATGTTTTTCTTAATTCCATGATGGAATTATACTTAACGTAACAAGATAAGTAAAAAAAATATGGTCAACATTATTTAAAGGAACTTTGTAAATACAAATACATTCCATTTTAAAATTCGTATTTAAAATAGACTCTAGTTATCTAGCACTCTCATGCATTTTTCACACCTCTATTCACGAATATTCACAGATAAATAAGGTTTTCATGTGTATGCAAATAATGACATTTTCAGATCCAGGAACAAAACCTAGGCACTGCAACAGGCCTATTTCCCCTGCAATGTTACAAGTGCTTCATAATGCACATGCAGATGGTGCAATATATTGTACAGCATCTTATTTTGATTTCTGTTCTACTCTAGTCATACAGGAAGAGGAACTGGGAAGTCTTCCTATTGGTACTGTCAGTATTTACTATTGCTATCAGTTGTTGAATCTGTAGATTTGATCTAATTACCAAAGCTTTATTATTGGAACATGTATAGCAGCATGCTATCATTTTACTAATTAATGCTCTCCAGGAGACTCTGAAATTAATATAGGCCATTCTGCAGAAATTATGAGGACTGAAATCAAGCCCCAACACACATTGTACTGAGTACACTCAAATATGCTTCATTTTGGCATGAGTTTCGCAAAAGATAGGGAGTTAGCCAAAGTAATACTAAGATAACCAATGCTATCTTAACAGTCACAAATTCTGTCTTTATGATTCTCTGTAACAGTGATGCAGGCACCAGAGAAAGAAATATTAAGGAAGAGTTGCATAACCTTTCTTTCAACCAATTGCTCACTTGCTGAAGGTTTAAATACTGCCACAGGCTTCTAGTGGCTGGCAACTCCCACTGTGGAAAATGTCACTGGGCTTTGCAACTTCGCTAGCTGTGCTCCACAGAGCAGAAAATTAAGCTCGACATATTTGGAGGAGGAGTTTACTGGTTTGTAAGAGTTTATAAAAATAGACACATTTATATATTCTAGGGTCACATTTGTAAGTTCTGTGTAGCTAAATCTGATGCAAAAAATCTATCCTTTATTGATATGATTAGAACTATTTATAGTCAACAAAGATACATAGACGCACCACACAGTAAAAAATGTTTAGCTGTATGGCATTTGAAAGTAAACAAAAAGTTAATATGTAAAACCATACTTTTCCACTTCACATTTTTCTGATTTTTAAATAGAGTATACGTAATTAAGCATTTGCCAAAGTACTGCAAATTTATAACTAATAACCTGAATTTGATGTACACTGGAATAGTTAATGCAGGTTGGAATCATATATTCAGTTATAACTGGATCAAATTTATGTTATTTTCTATATTTTATATGAACTCTATGGTTAGGGTGCTCTTGTGGCATAGTCTGGAGGGAGCTGTACTGCTAACCCAAAGACTAACCCAGAAGTCTGGCAGTTCAAATTAACTAGCCATTCCTCAAAGACAAGACAGTAAATGTTCACTCAGTGTCATTTCCAGCCTTGAAAAACTGGTGCAGGGCTGCCATGAGCAAGTTCTTACCCAAAGACAATGAGAGAGATAAGTAGATAGAAAAATGAAAGAATAGATGATAGATGATAGATAGATAGATAGATAGATAGATAGATAGATAGATAGATAGATAGATGATATACTGTTACTTAAAAACTGCATGTAGTTTTGGTCTAAGTATTTTACCTCTCAAATTGTCCCATAAAGTACAAATCCATGATAAAGCTAGTAGAGCACTGAAATGTGGCTAAGAATCAGATCATAACTGAAGCAAACAACATTCATGATCCTGCTTCTAGAAATGTTTGTCCAGATTTTTGTCACACCATCAAGATCCTGAAATCATTCAGAGGCATCTGCAAAGTCTCAGAACAAAGATAACGCTTCCTTTTTCTCCTATCGGCTTTCTTCTCTTGGCTTTCACTGACTCTCATAAAGCCCACAAGAGAAGAAGCTGATTAGTCTTCTTGATTCTTTCTGCAACATTACAGATCAATGCTATTATGCATACATGCCCAGAACTCCAGTCTCCAAAGAAAGATTCTCCAAAACCCTCCCTTTGGGCACTGTGTTAGTTCATCAGCGTTGCTTTCTGGAGCTCTCGCTTTAAAAGACTTCCTTCTGCAACCCTCATTGCATACTCCTACGATAAAAATAATGCCCTAAAATATAATACTTTT
>NW_006399847.1:4129478-4134400 GCF_000299155.1 Elephantulus edwardii
AACAATGAATGAATGGAATCCCAAAATCTCTGTAGATGTTCATTGAAATGAAAAATAAACAACCTAAATTAAAAAAAAAAGTAAAAAGAAAAAAAAAAGACTTCCTTCTGCTTTCCCAGACTCCCAGCGGTCAGATTAATGACACTTACTCAGCACCTGCAAAGGGAAAAGTTGCTGCTCTCCTTGCTGCGAGGGACACATATCTCTGGACTTTAAACAAAGACATGCCAGTAATCCTGGTTGGTTTACTTTGTAAAGTCGCCTTAATAAGAAGCCCTGATGATAGAATGGCGAAGCACTCCACGGCTAAGTGCAAGGTCCACAGTTTGAATCCACTGCTGCCTCTTGGAAAGACTATAGCCAAAACACCCTATCGCTAGTGCTACTTGGTTACATTGGGTCCTTTACAGTTGACATTCACTTAATGACAAAAAAGTGGCGTCTGGAATATTCTTCACCTCCTATCAGTCAATCTTTCACCCACCAGCACAAACCTGGCATCTTATATTTTCATGAAAGAAGTTATCCATTTGTATGAGGAAACTTTGACCCTTTTCTCCAAACAACTGCCTTCGAGAATCCCATTATTACCCTTTGCCTCTTGCCCTTAACAAAGTGCCTTTGTATTTATGCCAATTAACAACCTGGAGCAGGACAAGCATTGCAAAGTAAATTAGGGGAGGGGTGGAGAGAAAAATGTGTATGTATGAAAGAATGGAAACTAATCTTATTGTAAATTTACATTAACATCACAATTTTAAAGAGGATATTCATGTCCAGTATTTTATGAACGTGTTTACTGTTTAATCAGAGTTGACTTCTTTTTTTTCTCCATCAATTGTTCCCTGAGCATGACTGGGTATTACTTTTGTATGTGTGGTTGTAAATACCCAGAAAGGAGGGAGTCCTGTGACATTCTGGACATCCAGCACAGTTACACTCTAATGGCTTCTGTGATTATGAGGATTATCAACTTGCATTAAAATTGCTCCTATGTGCACTCCCCACAGCTTCTCGGACAGACCTGCATATCAAAGTCTCATTTCAAAAACAGTTAGCAGAAGTAGGAAGGAAAACTCAGGATGGACACTGGCTCTCAGACAAGTCTCCTATTTTAAATGCTTTATCATGCTCTGGGCCTTTCTTTACAATATCTAAAATACAAATGATGACATGCAAAAGCTTCCAGATTTTTAACTATTCATGCTCTGTGTTCACAGTACATGACTCCAGATCGCATGAGCATTGTTTTGTATATTTAATTTCTCACCCTCTCCCTCTCTTTAGGCTTCAGCTGATGAAATGGCTTGAGAAAGGCTTCCTTCCAGGGTGCAGGCCAGCAAGGCACAGCTCTGTCACCATCATCCTTAGAAAGCTAACATGCTTCAAATGACCTGAAGTGGCTTCAGTCACTTTATTCAGTCACGTTATTACAAGAAGCTTCAAGACTTTGTTCATATGGAGTAACATCGTCTGAATGCAGCTCTGCGTGGTCCCTGAGGATCCATAGCTTCCACATGATTGACACATTTAAGGCCTCTCCTCCTCCATTACATGTCAATTTCTCTTCATCATAAAAGACCCTGTTAGCCTTTGGTTTTGTGACTATTATTTTAAGAACAAAAATAAATTGGCTGAACGAAAACACTTTCAGGCTGGGAAAGAAAAGCAACTTACATCTTAAATATGTGAAAATGTAAAACTACATAAGGCATTTTAAAAGAATGGTAAGTGTATATATAAAGGCAAACAGATCTAGTATCTAGTTTGTTTGATTTTCAATTTTTTTCTGCCTTTATTCTTAAGTTTACAGATGGGCTCAATAAGGTTTAATACATTTATGTCAACTTTTGTTCCTGTGAGCTGCTGTCAAGTTGACAAGGACTCTGGCAACTGTACATTTACAAAGACGGAACCACACAGTTCTGAGATGAGGCCTTGATCCTTACAGGTTAAGCCTTATGTTCCAGCATTAACACTGGTTCACTTCCAGAAGTAGATTTCCAGGCCTTTCTTCCTTGTCTGTGTTAGAAGCCCCCTGGAAATTCTGCAGCATCACAATGACAAATGAACTCCCTTAACAAGCAGACCTCAGCATCACAGGATGTCCCACACAGAAGGTGAGAGATTATTGCCATTCCCCTTGAGTAACTCTCATGTAGAGTGACTCTTAATTTGGTTTTTGTGGTTGACAATTTTAATGGGCATAGACTGCCCATTTTTCTGCCTCAGAACCACTTGTGGGTTTAAAGCAATAGAAAACTGTGGCCTTTGGGTTACCAACATAACATATGACCAGAGTTCTCTTTTTAGGCCCTTTGAAACTACATATTTATTCTCTGTCTCTTTGATAAACAAATTGCTAGATACATAAATAGAAAAATGAAAATTTATAATTATCAGGTTTGCTGAATCTCACTGCCATACAATTTGTTCTAGTGACTGAGTAATCATCATCTCCTGATCAGTATCCATGAGATGAAGCAGGCTGAGGCACAAAGAGGCACTAGGATTGGCTTCTGTCACCACTCTTAACAGAGGTGAGGCTCTGTGATAAGCACAGCATGGCTGTCCTTCATCTCTCTGGATAAAGGACATCTGCCCCTCCACCATGTCCACAACACATTTTAAGCAAACATTGCCCTTATGCACAACTCTTTGTACGTGCATGCCACATAACTATTCAATGTTTTAAAAAGTGGTGTGCATTTTAAGCAATCCTCCAGCTACACTAAAGAGACTGGAGTTTGCATGCAGCCCTCTGACTTCTGCAATTTCTCACGTCTATAAAAGAAGCCATTCACTACCACTCATCAAATTGAAAAAATAAAAAATAGTGACAACGCTGAGTGCTGTGAAGGATACAAAGAAACAGGTTCACTCAGATATTGTAGATAAAACTTAAAACTGTACAGCCACACTAGAAAACAATTTGGCAGTTTCTTGTAAAATTAAACAAGTGCTGAACATATGTCCCAGCGATTGCACTCTTGAGCATTTGTCCAGGAGAAATGAAAACTTATGTTCCCACAAAAAAGTGAACATAAATGCTCAAAATGAATAAAGTGCAGCTTTATTCATAATTCTCAAAAACTGGAAACAACTCAAATGTCCTTAAATAAATGAATGGTTGAGCAAACAGCAGCTTATAAAAATCATGAAGTACATAATAATAAGATGGAACAACTACTGCTAAATTCAACAACCTGGGTGACTCCTCAAAGAATTGTGCTGTATAGGAAAAAAAGTCAATCCTACAAAGTTACATGATTCCATTCATATTACATTCTTCGAATAAAAAAAAAATAAAACTTCAGAAAAGACAGTAGTTGCCAGGGGTTAGGGATTGTTGTTATTGTTGCTATGTACTATTAAATCCAAACTGACTCACAGGTGACCCTCCAGAAAGTTTTCAGAAGCTATTTACTGCATAAGAGGAGGCTGACCATCTTTCTCTAGTAGAGCAGCTGGTGGGTTAGAACCACACGTTTTGGGGTTGTCAACGCAATTGAAACAAAGATTCTCACCGCTGGGCCAATTGGCAGCATCATAAAGAGACTGAGATTGTTAAGAGCTTCAGTTTGCTTGGCTCCACAATCAATACTCTTGGTACCAGAATCCAGGAAATCAAAAGACAAATTGCATTTGGAAAGGCGGCTGTCGGAGACCTCTCCTGAATAATGAGGTCAGTCCAGAGACTAAGATGCACTTGACCCAGATCATGGTCTTTGCAAGTACTTGCTAAGCCTAAGAAAACTGGACGATGACCAGAGATGACAGAGGGAGAATTGAGGCCTTTGTGTTGTGGTGTTGGAGAAGAGTATTAAATATACCACTAACTGCTAGAACAAACAGATACATCCTGGAGAGGGTGCAACCAGGTTGCTCCTTAGAGGCAAGGATTTTGAAGCTTTGTCTGACATACTTTGGTCACAGGCAACTCGACAACACATAACAACAACACAACATGGTTTTCTATGTTCAACATTTTGAGGAAGCACCAAACTGCCTTACAGAGTAGTTGTACCATTTTACCATCCCACAAAAAGTATATCAGAAACCCAATCCTTCCAAACCCTCTCCAACACTTATTGCATGCTTTCCTGTTAAACTTTGCCATTGCTACTGGGATGAGATGATATCTCATTGTAGTTTTGATTTGCATCTCTCTTACTGTCTGTGATGTCCAGCATTTCTTCCTGTGTATGCTGACCATCTGAATGTCCTTCTTTGTGAAGTCATTCCATGTCTTATGTCCATTTTGTAATTGAGCTATCAGGTTTGTTTTGTGGGGTTTTTTTTGTTTGTTTGTTTGTTTTCCCCCTTGTGGAGGTCATTTATTATTCTGGAAATCTTAATTAAGAGACCCTTGTCTGAGATGTCATTGCCATGTATTTTTCCCCCTAGTCAGTATGTTTTCTTTGCACCCTATTGAGCAAAGATTTTGTCCACACAAGGATTAATCTTTATAAGGTCATATTCATTGATATTATCCTCTCCTGGTTGTATATTTCTGGTTGTATTTGCCAGTCTATTTAAACTATAGTTTAAGCCTTCCAAGTTTGGTCCTATTTTGTCTCTTATGATCTTTATGGTTTGGGGCTTTAACCCTAGGTCTCTTATACGCCTTAAGTTGATTTTTGTGCATAGTGTGAGATGTAGACTTGGCTTCAAGTTTCTGCAGGTAGAAGTCCAGTTTTTCCAGCACTATTTGTTGAAGAGGTTGTTGGCTCTCTATTTGACAGGTTATGTTTCTTTATTGAATACCAGTTGACTTTAGGTAGATGGGTCCATTTCTGGGGTCTCGATTTTGTTCCATTGGTCTTTGTGTCTGTCACTGTACAAGTACCATGATATTTTGGTTATTAGAGCTTGAGATTAGGGAGTCGTCTTCTTCTTCTTCTTTTTCTCCTTCTCCTTCT
>NW_006399847.1:4135545-4136439 GCF_000299155.1 Elephantulus edwardii
ATTCACTTCCAAAATAGCTTGCCTCTGGAAACTTTATGAACTTAGAGAAATGATGAAAGTTATACAAGTGTTCAGATTTTTCATTTATAGGGTCCCTATGAATCGTCTATGACTCAATGACATTTAGCAACAACAACAACAACATTGTTTCTCACAATAGTCTTGTGTCTCTAGTTACGTTTATTTTCAAGTATCTGAATTTGTGGTTGGCTATTTTAAATGGTATTGCTTTCTTAGCTTCATTTTCTGCACTTTCTTCATTACTGTAGAGGAGTCCCACTGCTTTTGTATATTGATTGATCTTCTATCTCATAACTCTACTAAATTGGTCTAATAGGTCTAACAGGGTTTTGTTGTTGTTGAGTCTTTTGGGTTTTCTGTGTACACTATCCTATTGTCTGCATATAACAACAGTTTTACCAAATATTTGCTGATATGGATGCCTCTTATTTCCTTCTCTTGTATTGCCCCAGGAAGTACTTTTAATCAATATTAATAGGAGTGGTGAAAGTGGGCCTGCTTGTCTGGGCCCTGTTCACAAGGTGAATGCCTTTAATCTTTCTCCACTGAGAATGATGTTGGCTCCTGGTTTTGTTCACATAATTTTCACTAGGCTGAGGTCATTCCTTTCTATTCTTATTTGGCTGACTGTTGTTTTGTTGTTGTTTTTTTTTAATCAGGAAGGGGTATTGAATTTTGTGGAATGCATTTTTTATGTCAATTGATAGGATTATGTGGTTCTTGTTCTGTGCTTTGTTACTATAATGAATTATGCTGTTTGTTTTACTCATGTTGAACTGTCTTTGCTTATCTGTTATGAATCCACCCTTGGTGATGATGAATTTTTAATACACTATTGGATTCTATTGGCCAAGTTTTTGTGTATTCTGTGGG
>NW_006399847.1:4143959-4154183 GCF_000299155.1 Elephantulus edwardii
ATCTTAATTGCATGTTTGATCAATTTCTGACTGTAAAAGTTGGTAGAAATTTTCCATTTCCTCCTCTGTGGCTCTAGTTTTTCGTGCATATATTTGAATGTTAGTGGTATTCACTGGACTTCCTTGTATGTGTATGGATATTATCCTGTTGCTCACCACATTGTATTTCAGGATGGATCTAGAAAGGACTTTTTTAATTATGAAATAACCCCATTTTTTCCTCACCTTTTCACCCCCGACATAGTAAACCATAGGATCATCTGATTCAAAATGTCCCATGCCAAGCCATCTCATTTCACCAATACCTAGTATGTCAATATTTATGCGTTCCATTTCTTTCTTAACAATATCCAATTTTCCTGTATTCATGCTTCTCACATTCCACATTCCAATCACTAGTGTTTGCTTACAGCTGTTCCTCTTTCTCCATGTTTCCATTTCCAAGATCTCCGTCTCAATTGCCATGTCTGTTAGTCCAAGTGATAGTCTAAGGGTGCTCTATTGTACATAGGGTTTTTGAAGGCCTGTAATTTCGGAAGTGGATGGTCAATCCTTCTTCCTAGTCTGTCTCAATTTTTTAAATATATATAATAGTATCTGACAGACACGTGCATTCTATAAAAAAGAGCAGAAGAAAGACATTTCAAAATACACACAGAATCCCACTTGCTACAGAGTGACAAGTGACATCTCCAGAAAGCATAGCTGACATCATCTCATTGTACCAACGAAATTTCCCAGGTCTGTAAGCTGGTCAATAGTCAGAAGTCATTTGGTGGACAGGGCCTATTCTAATACCATATCCTCAAGAATTCTCCTGTCTTAAGACAACCAAGGCAGCTGCTAGGGAGTATCCACTCATGATCACATACGTGTAGGCAAACAAACAATATAGATGAATAATATAATTTCAGATATGAATTATGGAGTCAAGAGAATAAAACAGGATGATAAATGACTAAAAGATTTCTTTTAAACTAGATGATCATGGTAGTGCTCTTAGATAACATCTGAGCACAAATGTTAATAATTAAAATGAGTTAATCACATAAGACCTATGAACTTCTGAGATATTTTGAGAATTATGCAAGATTTGTGAACCAAAGGTCCTCTAAAGACTAGCATGCCAAGTCTGAGACACAAAGAATGAAAAGTACTATGACTTTTATAGAGAGCATGATGAAATAAGAAACAATGGGGATAGTGAAGTAGGCTTCCACTCAATCCTAGTGGCAGCCAAAAGGAGTCTGTATTTTACTCTAAATGCAATGAGAACTCATAAGAGATATAAAATATTTAAAATGTAAGATATTCCATCAGAAATTTACCCCCTACCTACCCTTAACATTTTTGTCATGAGAAAACCAACTAGTTGTTAATGTATTGATTCCAGCTTTTGGCAACCTCATAAGGTTTTCAAGGCTATATGATCTTTTAGAATTGAAACTTCCCAAATAGTAGTCAAATGCTAAACCGTGATACTTAAGGAAGAAAATTAAATTAGCATCTCTCTCTTCTCTCATGTTCTCAAATGTTTATTTGATGAGTTTAGAAAGAAAAACTTGAAACAAATAGCTTTGGCCCCTTTTCACTTATTTATCTGCTTTTTGCAGAGAACAAGGTTGTTTGAAAGCTAACACTTTGTTGTCCATGTGTCTGGATCTTTGTCTCTTTCATTTGCTTTAAAATTCTGGTGAGGAAAGGGGTATAATTTTAGCATTCTCAAACTCTAATAAGACAATTTTTAAAAACAAGAAACACAGTTATCTACTCTGTTATTAAAAGATTACTGTGACTTCTATTTGGAGATCAGATTATAGTTGTTGTTGTTGTCATTGTTATGTGCCATCTAGTAGACTGCAACTCATAGTGACCTTATGTATAACAGCCCTAAAACCCTGCTCTATTCCTATGCAAATCTAATTGTCTCTAACACACCTACCTCTGTTACCATCTACCCCCATTACTCCAGTCACTGAACAAATTAAAAAACAGAGATACCTGTTAGGAGACTATACTTCTAGAAGTAATAAATACTCAGAGTAGGGATGATGGCTTTGATGAGGATTGTTAGTGGTAGAAATAAAGAGAGGAATACTGGGATGTATTTTCAAGTTAGAACCAGAGAGATTTGATAACTTAAAAATGGGGCAAAAGGCAAATCTAAAGAGACACTTTTCATTAGACTAATTTGATTAATTAAAGAACATTTAATTAATCTAAATTTAAAGAAAAGTATGATTACTCATTGCCTAGAGAGTGGTTGAGAAAGGGAGTTTGGATAATGGTGTGAAAGATATATGGATTCTATTTCAAGTGATGAAAATGTTCACTGTAAACCTATTAGAAGTAATTGAATTGTACACTTTAGAAATTTATGGTGTATTCATTATACCTTGATGATACTGTTATTTAAAATGTGAAATAAAATATATACACAGGAGCTAGACAACCATAAGCCATTATGTACACAATTGTACATTACTAGTAATAAAAAAAATTAACTTACAAATGGTATTTTCATTAGTCTTCACCAACACAACTCAAATGCATCAATTCTTTATTGTCTAGCTTACTCAAGAATATGAAACAGTTGAAAATACCATGGCTTGGTAAAATGCAGAATCAGTAATGAAGATGACTCTCAACAAGATAGAATGGCACAGTGAAAGCAACAATGAATTTAAACACAATTATTGTTCTGATGACACAGGGCGCCACATTGATTCATTATATTTGATACAGTGTCTGGTTAAGAACTGGATTGACTTGGTAGCACCTAACAAGAGTAAGTAAACATTATTTATGGTATTTCCAAGAAGAAGAGAAAGATTAACTAATTTTAATGTAATTTAAATTATTTGCATGGCAAAATAAGAAAAATTTTTTAGCCTTTGGATAATCTATACAGTTTTCTCAAGTAAAAAACATAAACATTAAGGAATAAAAAACACATCATATCTATGAAGTTGGTGCATAGTTTTATATGATTATATACTGTAACGAAAATTTTTAAAATATGTAGTAACAATAAGGTAAAAGAGAACATAAATAAGCACAGAACTTTAACAACAGTGGGATTTTTGTGGCAAACCAGCAATTTCACTGTCATAGGGTAATGACTTTTTTTTGAGCAAAACACAAAAATGGCTTTCTTCCACTTGCTGTTAGGAACAACAGCAATATATATCACAGCTCAGTGGGGAAAAATACATCATATCTTGCTTGCATTTGAGATTCTGGCTGAAGCAAGAAACAGATTAATGGACTAGACTAAAAATTAACAGGAAATTAGCCATAAAACTCTAATGACCTAGTGACAAGAAGTTGTACTTCAAACCTAAAGGCACATAGTTCAAATCCACCAGCTGTTTCTTGGGAGAAGGAAGGGAAATCGCCCGTTCAATTAACTGTATCAGAAAAGCAACTGGAGGGTCAGTAATGGGTGGGTTCCAATTCAAAGACACACAACAAAGGTAGCCTTGAGAAGATACCAACTACTTCTGCTTGTTTGAAAAAATGAATCCATCCAGTCACAAAAGGACAAATATTACATGATGCCACTGTTGGGGAGAGACTGAGTAAGATGGGTTCAATAATGTATACTGCACTGAAACAGAGGAGGGAGAAAACTGTTTAAAAGAGATATATAACTAGGTATTTCTGTCATCACAGGAGACTAGAGCGAGGGCTACATGGTGGAGGGGACCTGGGGGAGGGTTTGTAAAACAATGAAAGAATCTTTTCTTTTACTTTTCCATAATTTTTGGACTCATGTACTTATAACTTGTTAGTCAAATTTGAGCCTTCTAGGTTGCAACACCCCCATGATACATCTTCAAGGATATGAACATGTACGGCCAAGCACAATCAATAAGAGTGCATCTAAATCCCAAAATCAATCTCCATAATAGTCTATGTGTTTCCTACTGCCAAAGGGGCCCTTTAGAGTAGTGAGAGAAGATCTTCACCCTGAAACCCACAGCATCCCTTTTCAGCAGGAAGTAGCTAAGAGAATACGCCATCCCCTTTTCCTTATGACTCAGGGTGAAGTCTCTCTCAGGGAGGAGTGATAGGGAATGGCAAAGGACACACTGACAAAGAAGATTAATCAGAACTGGCTTTGACAAGCACTGTGGCATTTGGACAAGAACAAACTGGGAGGAGGGTAGAGAGAATAGTGCAACAAGGAATGAATGGAAACCCAAAATCTCTGTAAATGTTTATGAAAATTAATAAAATATAGAAAAAAAAGAAAAAATGAATCCATGTGCAGAGCTGCATTCACAGTCAAGAGAGACAAGGGAGGAGAGTGGTTGTACATTCCAGTTGTACACATACAGAGGAGAAATAAGAAGGCTCATTAGAAACAAAAAGCTCATGTAGAATTTTAAACTTTGTTAACATTGAATCTGATACCCACCTTCATGTAAATCTAACAGGAAAGGCAAAAGCCTTATTGACTTAAGGTGTGTAAACAGCAACTGTGATAATACGACAGATGACTACTAAACTGTATGGTGGTTGTTGCTGCAGTTGTTATGTGCTGTCAAGTTGCCTGTGACTCATAGCGATCCTACATACAGCAGCTTTGAGCCCTGCCCTGTAATGAGTCCGTATCACTGACTCTAACACACCTACCTTCACTGTTACTGTGTCAATCCATCCAGGGTCTTCCTCTCCTGAGCTATCCTTCGACCCTTCCGAGCATAATGTCCTTCTCCAAAGACTGGTCTGTTCTGGTCACATGCCCAAAGTATGTGAGATGGAGTTTCAAAATCCTAGTCTCCAAGTAGAAGCCTGATTTCACAATCTCCAAGACAGACCTATCTGTTTTCTAGGGGGTCCATGGTAGTTCAAGACGCTTCTCTAGCACTACAATTCAAAGGCATCAATTCTTCTGTTATCTTTAGTCACTGTCCAGCTACTATATGGTAATGTCTCATAAATTGAATATTTTTAAATTCACCATCTCCAAGACAGACCTATATGTTTTCTTAGTGATCCTTGGTATGTTCAAGACTCTTCTCCAGCACCACAACTCAAAGGCATCAAGTCCTCTGTCATCTTTAGTCACTGTCCAGTTACTATATGTCAATGGCTTATAAATTGAACTTTTTAAAGTCAGAACTTAAATTTTTTAAAAGCTTTTTAGAATTCTGAATTCTTTAGAACTCAAGGACCATCAATATCTGTATATTACAACAACTTCATTGATTTAGTTAAAAAAGAAAACTAAAAAAATGAACAAACAACAAGGGGGTTCTGGTAGCCTAATGGCAAGAAACTGCACTGTAATCCCCAAGGTGTGCAGTTTGAATTCACCAGATGCTCCACGGGAAATGGAGGCACAATCTCCTTTTTGGGCCAGTTGGATCCAATTCGACAGTATGTAACAAAGGGGAAAACATGAACAAACAACAATAGGACTTACATACAAAAGGAAAAACAAATAAAATTAACTTTAGGAAGAGGAATCATAATCCATAGTTGCTACAATATATTATCTAAGAACTGCATTTTTTGTCAACAAAATAAATTACTAGACAGGAAAAGACATGGAAATTTCAACCCATACTCAAGAGGAGAAAAGTGGTAAGAAGAAACTCTAAATGAGGAGAAGTGTAGAATGTATTAGAAAAAAAACAAACAAAATCCACCTTATAAAAGTACCTATTTTAGAGACCATTGTGGTGGCTTAGTGGTAGTAGTTGCTTTGCTAGCCCAAAGAAAGGAAATTCGAACACATGAGATTCTCCAAGAAATAAAAATGGGAAATTTCCCCTCACACAATATACAGTGAAAGCCTGCTGGAAGTAAGCTATGAGTTGTTTCTAACTTGACAGTATGTAACAATAACAACAATAGTAATTATTTCATATACACATGTTCACCTAAAAGACAAAAAATAGAAAATAAATAAATAAATAAATAAATATATAAAATAGAAAAGAAAATAGCAAAAAGTATTTTAATACAGAGTATCAATTAAGAAGTAGAAATTACTTTCTTTAAAGAACAAGAAAATAGAGTTCTGAATATTAACTGAGGTAAAATATTCACTAAAGAGACTCAATCAAGGGAGCTCTGGTGGCCTACTGGCACGGAGCTGTACTGCAATCCTGAAGACATGTGGCTCAAATCCACTAGCTGCTCCACAGAAGAGGAAAGATGGACAATCTCCACTCTTGCAATTAACTGCCTCTCACAACCTGCTAGAGGGTCAGCTATGGGTTGGCTCCGACTCCATGGTACAAAGGAGCAAAAGGACTCAAGGACATAATTTAATGTGGCAGAAGAAAGAATAAACAAATAGAATAGAATTCCAACAGAAATTGTCTAAATGAAGAACAGAAACAAAAATAAAATATAAAAAATGATGAATGAAATAAAATCTATAAGGATCAAACATACACAAGTTTTTAATAAATAACAGTGGAGAGTTTAAATTAAGAATAAATTTCATGATTTTTTTTCCCTGTATACCATCAAATTATATCTACCTGTCACAGGAGGAGATTGCCCCTCCTGCTGGTGGATTCCAACTGTGCACTTTGGGGATTGCAGTGCAGCTTCTGGCCACTAGGCCACCAGAGGTCCCTTAAATTTCATGGTAACTTCTACATCTGAACAGTTCAAAAAATTGCATGTAGTGTAAGATCTTAGGAGGCCACATCCACATCTAGAAACATCATAGTAAAATTCAAAGAAAATAGAAAAATATCAAAAAGGTAAAAAGAAAATACTCTTACAAGATAAAAATAATACAATTAACAGCTGATTTTTTATTTTAAAAAAAAAGTAGAGGCTAAAGGCAGTTGGATGATATATTCAAATGAAGCAGTAGGCTGTCCAGAAAGGCATTCCTTCTAAAATGAAGGTGAAATAAAAATATTCACAGATAACGAAAGATTGAAATAATTAATTGATAGCATGTCTGCCTAAAAATACTAAGGAAGTCAATTAGGCTGAAATGCAGGACATGAAATAACAACTCAAATCCACAGGACAAATTAAAGAACATCAAAAAAGAAAAATACATAGGAAAACTGAAGGGAGTGAGTTGCTGTATAAATAATACATTCTTTTCTTCTATTAATCAAGGTAAAGATCACTACCTAAAATAAATATTGGATTACTCTAGTGCTGGATTTAAAATAAATAAGTGAAAAGTAAATCAGTAAAAGCACAAATAAGGTTATATTTTTATCTGATAGAACCAGAAGTAATAATCTAACACTAAAATTGCTCTACATCTGCATTTCACAGACCAAACCCCAAACACAAAATAGATCTATATCACTCTAAAACCTTGAGACAACCTTCTGGGTCCTAAATGCTCAGTAAGCTCATAAGATATTTTTAGTTGTAAATAAATCAGTGTAAATTCAAACTATCTTGAAGAGAATATTCTGAGTCATACTGACAGTGGTGAGGGGATTTAATATTTCTGTAAAACTAAAGTTTTTGGAAGAACATCTGGATCACTTCCATGTAAAAGTATGCTCATTTGTAGCTGATGAAAAGAATGAATGCTTAATAAAAGTTTTTCAAAGGGGGGAATATCTAAATATTAATATATTTTATGGCCTTCCAAAGAGATACAGATACACAGAATACTTGCAGTATTAAAGTTTCTAAAGAGAATAATTGGGCGGGGGTGGAAATACCAAAAGTGATCTTTACTTCAGTGATGATTTATAAACAAATTTTGAAAAGCCAAGAAACAGTGTTGTACATGATATCTGTAATGATAACTACAAACATATTTGTTGGGTTCTCTCATTCCCTCACTATTAAACAAATAAACAAAATGAAACAAGCACCAAAAAACTCATTATAGGCAAGAAAAATATCAATTTCCATAACAAAGGTGAGCTGTACCTACCTACAAATATGAGATGTTATTAAGAATACAAGAACACTTCCAATGTATCTAGCTAGAGGCTACATCCAAAAAAGTCAATAATGTTTCAGATATCATGTCATAAATCAAGCAAAACACAATTGACAGCACATATAAGCACACAAAAAGTAACTTCACAGAAAAATGATCATTCACCATTACTTTCATAATATTTCACAGATGCAATGATTTAGTATACTGTTCTGCGAGTGGAGGAAAAAGAAAAACCTTGGACTCAGTTCCCTTATCCTGCAGCTGCTGAATGAAAATAGACAAAACTGTGCTAATCTTACATGCTGGCATTTTCTTTGCTGACCTAAATTATAAAGGACTTGCTTCAAGACCATCAAGCAAACTAATTTTAAACACTAATTACGTCTAACAAATAATATAGGTTAGTTACTCAAACGTAGTAATGCGGAGGCATTAGACAAACTACCGTAGCACAATTTTAGAAGGATCCATTGGCGTATCATTTTCAGAATAATTTAAAAATAAACTGGCTAATGTCAAATCTTAGTTTGATTTGTTTCAGTATTTTAGAGTTCAAATACGCACCCATTATGATCATATTCTGCACTCATTATGATTATATTCCTAATATTATCCTTTCTTTGTTTATTACCCCTCTATCTTTACCAAGTAAAAACGCTTTTACAATAAAATAATATAAATCTTTCTTATTCGATTCAGAAGCACTGTGTAATCTAATCACTGCTTAAGAAATTTAGCAGTTTTATCAAATATTATACTGAAAGGACATTTAAAGGGGCAGAGAAGATAGTCTGAAGTATTAGATTAGCTTTTTTACAGAATGCTAAATGTTACTGGTATACAAATACTGTTTGAGTATTTAGTTGCTTAAATGATTTACTCAAACTGCCAAAAAAGCAAGACTTCAATGTATCTTGTTCTATCAACAACACCGTAAGGACATAGGCAATCTACTCTGTCAATGACCTTAAAAAACAAAGAGAAGCACACAAATCAGGCCTGAGTACAATAAGGTAAATAAATAATTTTGTAGAGAAAAAAAATTAAATTTAATACATCTAAAAAGGCCAATCTCTTCCCCTGCCAGTCTCAGAAGCCACGAGGGGGTTCTGATTTGATGGTAATGGGAAAGAAAATGTGTATTGAGGGAAGTAAATCAGAAAGCACCTTGGTTAATTTTTTTCTGCAATTTTAAGAATTATCAATTAAATCTCTACCCTTTCCTCTCAATATTCTTACAACTTGGAAAGAATGAAATTTTTTAAAAAAATTATTCCTATGATATGGGCATAAAATAATTTATATATATATATATATATATATATAAAAATATATATATATGAAAATATAGACAGATGTCTATATGTACGTGCACCTATATATCTCACTTTGCTTATGACATAAATGAAGTGGGAAAATAAGTGCACATGCACACGTTTCTCTGTATTCTCTTATGATTCTAATTAGGGAGTTTTGTTTGTCCAGGGGTAAGAATCCACACTGCATTCTCAAAAGCACATAGTTTGAATCTACCAGCTGCTCCACGGGAGGATGGACAATCTCCTGTGAGATTAAGTGCCTCTGAAAGCCATCAGAGACAGCTGTACAACAATGGTTATAATTTTCATAAAATTTGGCAATCACGGTCCAATTCCTGCTTGTTGGTTTTGTTTCAGTTTTGTTTGTGTTTTTTCTTTTTTTAAATCTTACATCGACTCATTGTGGCACCATGTCTATCAAAATAGAATTTTCAGTAATGGGCTTTCCATGCTTATTTTCAAAAACTAGATCACCAGAGTTTTCTTTCACAGTGCCTCTAGGTGGACTTGAACCTCCAACTTTTTTTTTATTCTCATCTCTTTTATTAAAAAAATTGAGATCTTAGTGAAACTTTATAGAGAACTTGGATTTCCATTCATTCATGCTTGCACATTTTTCTCCCTGCCCACCTCACACCCCTCCACCCAGTTCTCTTTTCTCTTTGGAAAAAAAAATTATTAATATACAATCCCCCCAACAATCCACTTTACTATGCAGCTCTTATTTTGGACTCATGTCATGCAAACAGTATCTAATCACATAATTCCTTTTAAACAGTTCTCTTCCTCACATCTGTTTCAATGCAGTGTACACTATTTATCCCCTCTTTTCTTACTTTGCCCCCAAACCCTATGTCTGTCTTGTTTTATAACAGTGGCATTATGCTGTATTTGTCATTTTGTGACTGCGATATCTCACTCAGCATAATGTCCTCTAGGATCACCGATTTTGCATAATATTTTATGAGTTCCTTATTTGTCAATGCTGCATAGTCTTCAATTTTG
>NW_006399847.1:4154363-4158341 GCF_000299155.1 Elephantulus edwardii
CTGCCTTCCATAGTGGTTGCACCATTTTACACTCCCACCAACAGCGAATAAGGGTTCCAGTTTCTCCACAACCTTGCCAACACTTGTTGTTTGCTGCTTTATTGAATTTTGCTATTATTACTGGGGTGCGATGGTATCTCATAGTCTTGCCTCCAGCCTTTTTTGCTAAGTATCATTGAGTGGGTTCCAACTCATGACAGCCCTATGTACAACAGAACAAAACTCTGCCTAATCCTGGCCTATCCTCAAAATTTCTGCTGCATTTATATTCACTATTGTAATCATTTTGTCAATTCATCTCTTTGAGGGTCTTTTTTTTTTTCACTGAGCCAACACTTTTCTAAACATGAGTCTCTTTTCTAGGACTAGCCTGAGTATTCATCCATTTCAATTCTAATATATTCCATTCCATACTTAACAACTGACAATTTTCCTAGAATCATACTTCATACATTCTATGTTGCAATTATTAATGATGTCTGCCACTATATCTCCTCACTTTGAGCTGTGGTATATCAACAAATGAAGGTTCTTCATTGGCTGACAGTTTTACTTTATTCATGTCATTAAACGTAGCTTCTACTTTAAGGCATTGATTTTTTCTCTGTGGAACTTTGAGTATCTTCCAGTTTGCAAGCCTCATCTTTCAACACTCTATCAGACAATGTTCTATCGCTATTCACAGGACTTCAAAGGTCCACTATTTCAAGCCACCACAGTACAAACTGATGGAAGAGTAGTGGTGTTTAGAAGGATGTGTTCAAAATCTGCACTAGTCAACAACTTCAATCCCTTAGCTACCCACACTTCTAATTTTCCATGTCAAAGAACTTAACATTTCTCAATTCGTCCTAGAACTATGATATCAATGCAAGGATCTTGTTGTATTTTCCTGCAGCTAAACTTAAATAGCAATTAGACAATCAGGTATAATGACAAGCATCACATAAGAGTATCACACAGGAAGCTGAACATTGTCCATCAATGCCTTGGTAAGCGCTCACAGGAAGACAGATAAAAGATAGAAAGAAAAGAAGACAGTGATTTTGCCCCAAGTAGAGGCCAATGTGTGAGCAGAGCTAGGCTTTGCAGAGAAGATTGAAAGGGTGTTTAGGAAAGAATTCTTAGAGAAAGTTGCACCAGAATAAATGTTGAAGATTGAGATGAAGCCTTCTTCTTGGCGTTATGTGCTATCAAGTCAGAAGTGACTCATAACTGACCCTTCAATAAGATTTAAGAGGTTATAAATCACATGGGAGGAGACTGCACATCTTTCTCTCCTGGAGCTCCTGATGGCAGCACAACTCTTAACCCAAAAAGCCTTAGTGAAGGTGGGGGCAAACAGGATGTCTAGTGCCTTCAATGAATAAAGTATAGCAATTCATCGAATGCTTTCTAAACCATGTTAGGGAGTTGATCAAGCTGGAGCAGGCAGCCATGAGTAGGGAGTGATGCTTAGGATTGTATTTCTCCAACAATTATTGTTGTTACAAGAGTGAAGCAGGAGCCATATCCAAAAGCTAGAAAAGTAGTTAGGACTCTACAGTTGTAGTCCAGGTAAAATGTAAAGAAGCCAACAACAAATGAGCAGGATGCACTAAATGTTAGGAGCTATGCATGAAGGAGGGAAACAGGAGTGAGGAAGAATCAGGAGGTGTCCAACCCATCCTTCAGTGTGCGACATGGCAGTGGCTTCTGCATCACCAGGATGCTGGAGGCATCCACTGTTGTTTCTAACGTCAGCGAGGTTGTTCATGGTGTGAAGCTATCAGTAGAACTTCCAGGCTAAGAAGGACTAGGAGGAAGGCCTGCTGTTTTACTCCCCAAAATCAACTAATGAAGGTCTATGAATCACAAAGGAAGACTGTGGCTTATATTGCTGGATGATAAATCCCTAGGAAGAAAAAAGTGCTCAAAATATCTAGTTATATCAAGGAACTAGAGCATACCAACAATCACACGGAGGGCACAGAGGTGAGGGAGGAAAGACAAAGGAACCTTAAATACAGAGTCTCAGCCTAACATTCAAACTGAGCTGCTCCCTAATCTATTGACTATGGAAGTCTGGAGCAAAGCAAAGAAGATGAGGTAGAGATAGTCAAGAATCCACAGGACACAAATGATTAAAACTACTAATTAATGAGATCATTCAAATGGATATCACTCTTAACTGACTTTTCCTCTTGCTCTCAGTATTTTTCATTAACCTAATCTCCTTAATCAGGCTTTGGGATTTAATGGTACCAAGAACTAATTATAACCTTGTCTTTCCAAAGAGAAAAATGAAGCACAGCTTGGATGCTACTAAAGAACCATGAATGGTGTTGGTACTGATCCTAAGGAAGAGAGACAAAAAGGTAGCTTAGGTATAAACTCTGTACTTTAATAATCCTAATGTGTGCTTGCTTGTGTGTGCATATGTATTTCCGATATATTTTAAAAATGTTTTTGGTATTCATATAAAATTATAAAACATATACACCACAGGAAAAGATAATCCTCATCCTCTTCTTAAGTAATCAAATGTAGTTTTTAAAAATTAGATACTACGCTAAAATAGTCAGTTTAGTGTCTTTGTTTTTAATTTTAATCCCGAAGGAACACTTGTTCACTGAATCATTGACTTCAGGTCATAGTCTACTCAGCTGACACTCCAGCAGGTTTCCAGAGGCTGTAAATCACATGGGAGGTAACTGCCCATCTTTCTCCTGTCCAGATGATAGATTCAAACCACCTGCTTTTTTTTTTTTTGACAGTGCAACTCCTTAACCACTAGATCACCAGAAAAACATAAAATAATATTCACAAGTGTACACACAACAACAACAACAACAAAACAAAACAATGTTCAGGGAGTATCAAAGAGATTAGGCTGAGCAGAAGCAGAAGTTTCACTCATTCAATACTGTATTATATATACTACATATACCACTAAAGTATTCGAGTTATAAATGTGACCAATAGCTATTAACTCACAAAGAGTTTATGGGAAGACAAATGAAATAGACAATAGAGATAACATCAAACATCTTTCTTAAGTGCAGTGTATATATCTAGAATGGGAAGCAAGAAGAATGAGAAATATGAAAAACCTTTACTACCTGCTCTGACCTTTACTTATCTTGCTTTAAAAACTCACCTTTTATCCTCTTTTTCACAGAATGTTCATTAGGGCAGATCATACTACATGCATTTTTGATTCAAAAAGACAATCCTCTTAACCTACAAAGAGTCTGATGACTCCAATTTACCTCAATTCAAATGTTATTATGCTCCCCTATTTCATCATTGTTCTAAGCTTTCTAGTCACCCTTATAACTTATTTAATTAGGGATACTTTAATATTATCTCTAAAAATTGGACATAATGTAATTGTTTCTGTTAAGGATGAAAAATGAAGGAAGATTAAAAAGATATGAGGCTTTCACAGAGGAAGTAAATACTTAGGTTTTGGGATTAGCCTCAGATAAAATGAGGAAATAAATACAGCCAGTTTTCTGAAAACAACACTGTCCTTTCTTGCAGCAACCTTTTTTTGCTGCAGTATTTAAGGACTTGATGATCTCATTCATATAAAGATGCTCCTATTTTAACTCATGATGATGAAAGAGAACATAGTAATAGGGATTTATTCTTAACCAATAGCAATATCTCTAAAATAAATTGCCCTTGAATTGATTGTGTCTCTGGAGACTTCACTTGTGTCACAGCAGAATCACACCCCACTGCATTTCAAAGTTGCTTTTTTAGAAGTCAGGCTTTTCTCTTGAAGACCCTTTGAGAGTCTTGATCCTCCAGCTTTCATGAGTAATCGCCAAGCTTGTTAATGACTTGTTCCAATCAGGGACTCCAAGTCTCTCACTGGAGGTAAATGGTTAAGAACAGATCTATGGAAGGTTGCTGGTTTAGGGGTACAGAAAAAGAATCTCTTTATATTACACCCTCTTTGTCTTTCTTCTGCCAGAAGTCAGATTGTGT
>NW_006399847.1:4160078-4161813 GCF_000299155.1 Elephantulus edwardii
CATTAAAATTAATAAAATTTAATAATAAAAAAAGAAAAGGCTTATTGACTAGCACTTTGTCAGTTATAGTATAAAGGTTAGGAACCACAAGATGTAGATGACCCTCAATTTTTCTTAAAATAATATCTTTTTCCAAGGATTTGTCTCTCCTGACAGCATATCCAAAGTATATGAAGGAGCATTCTTGTTGCATTTACTCCAAGACATATTTTTGTTGTTGTTCTTGTGCAAGTTCATGGTATATCCATTACTCTTCTCCAACACCACAATTCAGAGACATCAGTTCTTTGGTCTGCTTTATTCATTTTTCAACTTTCACATTATTATGAAGTAGTTGAAAATTCCATGACTAGGACCAGGCACAGTTAAGTTTTAAAATAGACATCTTTGCTCTCTGTGACTTCATAAAATCCTTGACAGTAGATTTCCCCAATACAACATGTGTTTTGACTTTTACCCTTGCTTTATTTTTATTTTTACATTGGTTTGCATACAGAATTTGTATACATTTTGTCTCAGTTGTGTGTATTGCATTTGCTCGGTATGATGGGTGTTGATTGTGGATCCAAATAAAGGATTTAAATCTTTTCTCGAAAAAAAATAATAAAATTTAATAAAATTTTTTTTAAAAGTTCATGTCATTTCCGTGTACTTAGTAAACAGAAAACATAATGAGTTTGGGGTAGATTTCAACAGAAACACAATGCATGGCATGTTTATTGAGAAGCTTTGGTTTACCCTGTAGTGATGTCCATATTCAGGAATGAGAGTGCAAATTCTAGATATTAATGTTTTACATATGATGTTGTTGTTGTTGTTAGGTGTCCTTGGGTAAAGTATAATCTATAGTAATCCTATGGACAATAGATTTAAACCCTGTCCTATCCTATGCCATCCTTTCTGACACTTTCCTATTTTCTGACATACTCATGCCCATAGCTGCAGTCACTGTGTCAATCCATCTGGTTAAAGGTATTCCTCTCTTTTGCTGAACCTCCACCTTTCCAAGCAACATGCCTGAAGTATGTGGAACAAGGCTTTAATGTCTTTGACTCCAAGGAGCACTCTGGCTGCACTATTTCCAAGGCATATTTATTAGTTCTTTTGGCAGTCCATGGGGATAATTTTCCAGCAGCAAAGCTCAAAGGTTTTGTTTGTCTGCCTGGTCTTCTGTCTTTTTTGTCATCCTTATTTACTGTCCAGCTCTCATATGCAAAGCAAGTGATTGAAAAGACTATGGTTTGAAGCAGACACCCATTAGTCCTCTAATTGCCATCATTGCTCTTCAATAATTTACGAAGTGCCTGACTGCAGACTTTCCCAGGGCACAAAATCTTCTGATCTCCTGACTGCTGGTGTTTACTGTGAATTGAAGATGAAATTGTTGAAAACTTAAATTATTTTTCCTACATCTATCACTTTTTTGCCTATTATTCCAGTAGTAAGAATTTTTGTTTTCTTGATGTTGAGGTGCAATACATATTGAAGGCTGCATTTTTTATGACAATCCTACCAAAAGCAACCTACATGTTCAACACAACCCCAATACAGATACCAAATTCATTTTTCAAGGAGATCAAAAGGGAAACTGTCAAGTTTATTTGGAGAAAAAAGAAAACCTTGAATAAGGAAAACACTTCTGAAAAACAAAAATGAAGTTGGAGGCATAGATAGCACTTTCTGGCCTCAAAACCTACTACACAGTGGTAGTAACTAAAACAGCCTGGTACTGGTA
>NW_006399847.1:4166153-4166723 GCF_000299155.1 Elephantulus edwardii
TGCTGTTCTAATTAGAACACAAATTCCACAAATACAACACACTGACAAATTAGTGTTGTACCTCTAATAGCCAATTGGGCATAAGAATATCATATTACCATATCTACTTGGAGACTGCACTGATGTGACAGGATGTGTTCCTGGCAGAATGTTGAAACATTCTGGCAGAGACACATGGCTGGCATGTTGGGGTAATGTCTCCGATATGCTATTAGGGTCATATGGAAGTCTCTTCGTACAAGGCATAAAGGTTGCAGGCCTTTGGGCACAAACAGCTGTTGATTAAAAAGGCCCAACTTCTGAGTCAAATCTGCTTTAAATAAGAGGCCCCAGCTAGCAAAGGGCTGTTGGTCAAAAAGACTTGACTTTTGGATCTTGGCTGCTTTAAATAAGAGGCTCCCACCACCAAAGCTTTGTTGATAAAAAAGTCCTGATTTTCAGGTTGCAGTTGCTTTACATAGGAGGACCAAGCAATAAAGGGCTGTTGATCAAATAGGCCCATGGGTGGTGTCAAATGTTTATCATTCAAAATGTCTTTTATAGCCAATGATTAAGTGTTTATTTTGTGCT
>NW_006399847.1:4168196-4190220 GCF_000299155.1 Elephantulus edwardii
TTTGCTTTGTTTTCTTCCTATTCTATCTATAACACCAAGTTTATCTCAAACACAGTATATCTAAATAAAAAAATTTTTTAAGGATTTTTTCATTCATATACATTTTATATCATTAACTACTATTGCTCTATTGTCACCTATTATCACCACTTCTTTACAGGTCCTCTTTGAACACTTCCCATTCCTTCAACTCCATTCCACCCACCAATCTCTGCTATCCAAGTGACTTCCCCCTTTCTCTTTTCCTGCTCCCCTCATGCCCTTCCCCTTGCGAACAATTATTCATTCCTTGCTCAGTTATCCTCCTATTTTCAATATAATGATCTTATGTAGTGTTTGTTCTTACATGTCCAAGATATTTCATTTAACACAATGTTCTCTAATCTCTCCCATGTTATATATCCATGATCATATATAGTATAATGTACACTAATGAAAAAAATTCAAGTTGAACTGGTGAAGAGGGAAGGCAGGGGAGGGAGGAGAATGTGTATCAATGAAGGAATGAAAATTCAAATATTTTTCTAAACTTTCCCTAAAACACAATGTTTTAAAAAACCACAAAACTATCTTCCCAAACAGTAGTTTCTTCAACCTTGATGCTGATCAGACCACACATCATAATGATGACATTCCTTTTCTGAATAGAACATCAGAATCTATTCTCAGTCTGTAATTACAAAGAAATGCAAGATGCGATACCTCTATGGGTCTCGATGCACAGTATTATCAACATATCTTTACAGTGGGCCTCCAGAAACAGACAAGAATGAGTAAGCAATTTTACTAATAAGTTACAAAAAAAGCACTGTCTTACCGTCCTAAAACACCGTGAAATAAACTGAATAGCATATACTTCACACCAATCATGGACTCCCTCTTAGATATTGTTCTTCTGTCCCTGGAAAATTTTGTGTCTAAATATCTCAGGGAAAACATATAATTAAATATTTACCTTATCAACTAACTTTAGATGAAATTATTTTAGAAAGACTATTCTGGTTTTGGATATATCACTCACTTTGCCTCTCTCTCAATTTCTACTTGGCCAGGGTGGCATACAGGTATAAAACGATATCAACTTGTTTATATAAAAAATCAGTTAGACATGTTTTCCCATGAGTATTTATTGGTAAAACTATGAGAGCCACCAAGAGATAACCAAAAATCATGGTAAAAGATTAATAAAAGTCAGATTTCAATAGATTTAACTGTAGAAATAAAGCTAAAACAAATACAGGATGATGATGATGATGATGATTATAGAAGAAATTATAAACACGATCACAAAAGCTGAAAGAAAAGACTAATACAGGGAGTACTCAGAAGATTTATTTCCTCTTTTCTAGAACTTATAAATAGTTTATTATTCAAATCTGATAGATCATACAATAGTGGCTCTAATTGTGTTTATCAATAAACAAAAAAAGATAATCAGATAATTGTTTTCATAAGCAACAGATGAGGAAGAGAAAGTACGCTTATTTCAAAATTTATCCTATTAGCAACTTAAGATACTGTCTACCACCCCTTCTGTGACAGATAGACATACTGTAGTGGTTTGCATGACACTACGATGGTGGAAGCTTTGTCACTAGTATTTCAAATACCAGCTGGGTCACAACTAAAGGACAGGCTTCAAAGACACACAAGGAAGAAGTGTACCCATCTGAAACAATACCCACTGGAGTAAAGTCAAGTTTAACCCATAGACCTTATACTAGGTTTCCAAGGCTGTAGATCTTTACAGGAGAAGATTGTGCATCTTTCTCCCTAAAAGGCAGTTGGTAGTTTAAACTATCAACTTTTTAAATAACAATGACATGTTGTCTGATATAGTGCTGCTAGAAGATAAGGCCCTCATGTTAAAGACACTCACAAGATGATTTAAGAAGAGTCACCTCCTCACAGTAAAAAAAAAAAATATCATCAAAATCAGGTCAGAACCAATTTGCCTCTGACCCTCTGTTGCTGCTGACCCTCTGGTGAGTTTCCAGAGGCTGTAAACTACACAGAAGGAGTTTGTCCATCTTTCTCCTGAGAAATCAATGGTGGATTAGAACCGGCAACCTTCAAGTTAGCATTGCAACTCTCTATTACTAAGGCCATCTCAAAGTAGAATGTACCTTAATAAACTGGGTAGAGTAAAACTTTCAAGCCATAAGATACCTTCATTAACTGATAGGACAAAACTCATAATAAGGTGAAACAGCTGCAAACATTCATTAACAATTGAAATAGGGAATGTACAAAGCTGGAATCTAGAAAAATTGAAAGTTATGAGAAATGAAATTAAATGCAGAAAGCTAAATATTCTCTAATTAGATTAGTGAGCTGAAATGGACTGGTATTAGTTGCTTGGAATTAGACCATCAATTGGACTACTATGGCAGAATGATAAATTCAAGAAGAATGATGACACAGTTTTTGTCAAAATGAATATATTGTTATAAAGGGCAATACTGACAGAGATATGAAAATATCCAAACACACACAAAAAGATATATTAGTACAACTATTATTCAAACTTACACACTAACCACTAAGCCAAAGATGAAGAAATTAAAGATTTCTACCAACATTTGCCATCTAAAATGCATTGACATGCAAAAAAGATGTATACATAATAAATGATGAACAGAATGCAAAAATTGTAAATAAAGAAGAAGAGTTAGTATTTAGAAAACATGGCATTGTTGATAGAAATAAGGCTAAATAGCACATGATAATATTTTGACTAATTTGTGGCAAATTTCTTATTTTTTTAAAAGAAAAAGATAAGCAGTGATTATCTACATGGACCTCATCTGATAGAACACACAAGGATTAGATTAATTACATCTAAGGAAAAAGATCATGAAGATGCTCAAGATCAACAATCAGACAAAAGGTCAGGGGATGAACATGGAACATACTGTCATCATCAATTACTGATATGCAATAGGAAGCTGAAGAAAATGAAAAATAAGCTCATAAAATCCAAAATACTACCATGACTATATCCAATTTCAATTTTCAGGCCATCACAAGAATGAAATTGACGCAGTGAACAATAATGATAGCACTGAAGGCACTGGGAAAAGTAAGATTCCAGGAATTGATCGAATACCAATCGAACTGTTTCAACAACCAGAAGCAGACCTGGACATCTGTACTCCTCTATAACAAGCAATTTGGAAAATAATTACCTGA
Source organism: Elephantulus edwardii (assembly GCF_000299155.1). Taxonomy (NCBI): domain Eukaryota; kingdom Metazoa; phylum Chordata; class Mammalia; order Macroscelidea; family Macroscelididae; genus Elephantulus; species Elephantulus edwardii. Next base: position 4,171,389 of record NW_006399847.1, read on the forward strand.
AAAACAAACTGGAAGAGTACAATATTTACACACATTTAAAGAAATGTAATGCAATAGAAAGTGGAAATTATTAAACAATATTACTCCTAGTGGTAAGAAGCTGTGTTGCAATCTCAAAGGCATACAGTTTGAATCGACCAGCTGCTCTGTGGGAGAAAGAAGAGCAACCTCTTCCTATGAGATTAACTGCCTCTGAAAACCCTCTGGAGGTTCAATTATGGGTTGGCTCCGACTAGGTGGTACACAACAACCACACTCAAGTGAAAAACTGCTGAATACAACGCAAAATGTCTGGAGCAATGCAACGGTGAATTACTAGAAAGTCAAGCTGGAATGAGGGGCACCATTGTTAAAATAAAATGAATCTTGAGGTAGAGAAAGATATACTTGTGATTAATATTTAATATTTATAGCATGAAATTGTAGTGCTACTGAAAATTATGGAATATACTCTGGACTGTCAAAAGAATAAATAAATTTGTTCTGGAAGAAGTGTAACCTGAGTGTTCCTGAGGAGTAAAGATGAAGACAATTCATCTCATCTTCTTTGGGCATTTTATTAGGACAGGACAGTGCCCTTTAAAAAGGCTATCAGGATTAAAATAGAAGAACTTAACTCAATGCTGTGGAGTCATAACTGACTCATAGTTAAACCATCAGCAAATTTTCAGAGGCTGTGAGTTGTACAAGAGGAGACGGATCATCTTTCTTCTGTGGAGTTATTGATGAATCTGAACTGCCAGAGAGGTGTCATCTTTGAGTCAGCAGCACAACTCTCTAAGAACTATGCCACTGGAGCCCCTTGAAAAAGTAGAGGGTAACAGAAAAAGAGGAAGACCTTCCAGATATAGGCTGGCACATTGACAGCAATAATGGAGTTAAACTCAGCAGAGATTATGAGGATGGCATGGGATCAGGCAAGGTATTTATCTTTTAGTCAGGTTAACTTTACACTTCCTGATTTCAAATCTTACTACACAGCCATAGGATTCAAGACTGCATGACATGGTTCTGGTACATCAACAGATACATAGATCAATGTAATAGTATAAGGAACCTAGAAATCAACCCATCTACCTATGATCAAATGATCTTCCACAAGGAGAGGATATCAATTAAGTGTGGGAGCAACAGCCCCTTTAGCAAATGGGGTTGGCACAATTGGACAACTATCAACAGAAAAATGAAACAAGATCCATACCTCACACCATATACAAAAACCAAGTGAAGGTAGTCACGCACCTAGGAGTAAAACCAAAACTACAAAATTCATCACTGGAAAAAAGATAAACAAATTTAAAAGCCCTAATATATATGTCATGGATGGACTTCCAAGCATAACTAAAAACCTACAACATGGAAAGGATAAAATAGATGACTAGGACCTTCTAAAAATTAAATTCTTCTCCAATACAGTGACAGGGAAATTCACAGGGAAAAAATGTATGCCAATCACATATCTGATAATTAAATTATATCTCAAATATATAGATTACTCAAGACATCAACAAGAAAAACAGATGCAATTCAATCACAAAATGGGCAAAAAGAGGAATAGATGTTTCACCAAAGAAGGTGAGATGACCAAAAAACATGAAAAATGTTCAAACTCACTAGCTATTGTTGTTGTTATGTAACATTGACTCAACTCTAACATATGTACAACAGTCCTATGTACAGCAGCTCTGAATCCTACTCTATCATGAGCCAATTTCATTGTCTCTGACACACCTACTCCCATAACCACAGCCATTGAATCAATCCATTTCATCTAGGGCTTCCTCTCCTGCATGTCACTCCACTCTTCCAAGCATAATATCCCTTTCCAAGGACTGGATCCACCTGGCAACACATCCAAAATTAGTTGCACAGAGCTTCAAAATCCTTGCTTCCAAGGTACAGCCTGGATTCACCTTCTCTAGGATGGACCTTTTGTTTTCTCAACAGTCTATGGTATATTCAATACCCTTCTCTAGCACCACAACTCAAAGGCATCAATTCTTCTGTCATCTTTAGTTCTTGTCAAGCTCTTGGATGCATAGCAAGTAATTGCAAAGATCCTGGCTTGGATCAGGTGCACCTCATTCATTAGCTGCTAGAGAGATGCAAATTAAAACAATGAAATATAAACTCTTTCCAACAACAATAGCATAGTTCAAAAGAACATCAAACAAATGTTGATGAAAAAGCAGAGAGATCTGAACTCTCATACAATGCTACTGGGAATGTCAATGTTCAACCCTTACGGAGAGCAGTCTGGTGCCTCCTTAAAAATAAATAAGCAGGGTAACTTAGGAGTTGGAATCAAAGCACCTAACAACAACAAAATGCTGTTGAGAGAGAGAGAGAGTTATAACACGTATATTCATAATTTTAAATATAAACTAGATTTAAAATCAAATCCTTACAATATCAGAGGAAATTTAGACTGGGGCTGGGGGGAAGTAACAGAAAAGGGAAAAGACGACCTTTAACTCTTATTAATAGAAACATTTGTGAGGAAATAATGTAAATACCTTTTTTTCATTATTTTATGTGCTCTTCCTTCCTCTAATTTTTATTAAATACGATTTGATCACTTTACCAGAGCACTTCTCACTGGCTTGATAGCTTTCATACTAGCATTTCAAATCTCACCTATGACAGAAATAATTTTACATGTTGCCTATGAGGAACCAAGTGAAGTTATGGAATAATCTTGAAGGTCACACAGCAGCATTTGTAATTTTGTTGTTGTTATGTGTCATTGAATCAACTACAACTCATAGCTCTCAATCCTGCCCTATCCTGAGCCCACTTCACCATTTCTGACACACCTGGCCTCATTGACACTTCCTCTCTGTGCTGACCCTCTACCCTTCTAATCATAATTTCCTTCTCCAAGGACTCCTCTTGGCAACATGACAAAGGTATGTCAGAATCCTTTCCTCCACGGAGCAATCTGCTTCACCCTCTGCAGGAGAGATTTGTTTGTTCTCTTGGCAGCCCTTGGTATGTTCAATATTCTTCTCCAGCACTACAACTTAAAGAGAACAATTTTTCTTCTGTCATCCGTAGTCATTGTCCAGCTTCCAGTTAAATGGCAAGCAACTGAGAAGACCTTGGTATGGAGCAAGTACACATTAGACTCTAGACAGCATTGCTCTTCAGTACTCCGGAGAGGTCCCTGGCAGCAGATTTTCCCAGTGCAACTCATCTTTTGCTTTCCTCACTGCTAGTGCCTAGGGTTTGTGAATTCAAGACTGATTATGGATCCAATCAAATTAAATCATTAACAACTTCAATCTTTTCTCCATCTATCTTGATGCTGCTTACTGGCCTTGTGGTAATATTTCAGATTCGATTCATACTCTTCTCCCAATTTTAGCTTAGAAAGGAATAGAACTATTGTAATGACCTGTTAATCATGTGACATATATCATATCTTTTTATTTACTCAACATCCTCCCACAACAATATTCAAATTCAAAATCCAGTTGTTTCTGCTTTGAAGAATTTAAGTGTTTAACACTGATCCTTAATCAAAGCATTCTTTTTTCTAAAGCATATGGCTCTCTAAAAACTGTTTCATTGATTAGAGCCCCAAAGATCAACTTGGTTTTAACATTGCAATGAACTAGGCAGTGGAATAATACATTAGACATCTGTCAAACTTGTATTCCATGAGGAGAGAATCCTCACTCTTGAGCTTAACTCTACACACAGCACAGGGCTATCATATCATGGCATCCCAGTGTTAATCTGTTGAAAGACCTTGAAACAACAAGAAGCAATAAAAATAAAAATAAATAATCCACGATAGACTATATTATGAGCTGAATTGATCATATTTAACTAAGTGCTTTCTTCAAATGAAGCATATTTTTTAGTTCCAGTTAATATGATGATTTTACATAGTATGCCCATACAGGCAGAAGTCAAGAAATCATATGTTATATCGCAATGGTGAATTTAGGACAGGGACCTTTTTAAAGTGATAGTTTTGAAGATTACGTTGTGCCTGGTCCAGGACATGGTATTTTCAATCACCTCTTACGTAGGTGAAAGCTGAACAAGAAATATGAAGAAAAATTGACACTTTTGAACTGTGGTGCTGGTAAAAAGTTCTGATTATGCTATGGCCAAAAGAATGAGCAAATCTGTCTTGGAAGAAATGTTGTCAGTTTGATCCTTTGAGGCCAGGATGGTGAGACTTTGCCTCATATACTTTGGGAATGTTTTCAGGAGAAGCTAGTTTCTAGAAAAATACATGATACTCAGAAAAGTGGAGGGTCAATGAAAGAGCGCAAGGGCTTCAAAGAGATGTATTGACCCAGTAACTAGAACAATGGGCTCAAGTGCATCAGCAACTGTGAGGATGGCCCAGGATTAGACGGAGCTTCATTCTGTTGTACAATAGCGTCGTTCTCAGTCAAAGGCAGTAGAAGTCATGAGCTGACACATTGACTGCAACAATGGGCTCAAGCATGCAGGGTTTGTGAGGGCATACAGCGACCATGAGAATGCATGCATCTGTACCTTCTATTGTTCATAAGGCCTTAATCTCCTCCTGTTTAACTAAGAGCTTCGGAAAACCCCCTGGAGAGTCAACTATGAGTTGGTTCAACTTGACAGCAATGAGTTTACATTGATGAGTCAGATAATACTCAATGGTACTTAACAACAAAAATATATGCATCTCATTGCTTAGAGTGATAAAAAGACACTCTTTTTTTCCTCTGCATCAGTTTAAACTCACAATTCATAAATGTTGATAAAAATTTGCCAAATAAGAATGGTTTAATTTATAGTACATTTGTATTTAATACATCATTGTAAAAGGGAAATATGTAGATCCTAAAATAAGAATCTTACAGGGGAAAAAAAAGACCCAAATCTTACTTGATAGTAGAATGAATCAAATAAGTCTATCACACACATCAATAACACTTGGCATCTATAATGGTATTATTTCAAATATTGTAGGTGGGCCAAGGCAATAACCAGCTGTTAATGTCACTGCATTCTCCCACTCAACTTACTAAAATTATTTTTCAGTATATCCAGTAATTACTTTTGGCAGATACTCCAATTCCATAACCTGTTCTATTCTATCTTGAGAGCTTTCCGATTGCAATTTCCATGATGTAAACCCACCGTTTTCTTGTTGAAGTCCATGTAGAAATAGCTGAGTTCTCTGTCCTTCCTCCCTCTGCTTCATCTAATCTCTCTCTGCACTGTTATAAATGGTCATTTGAACCTCAGTGGAAATCAAAGTGATGTATCTTTATCACAATCTCAGCCTTCGTGAATTTTCCCGTTCCTATCTGAGGACTGCAATCTCTGTCATTTCTCATAAAGGAAAACTCATCCATTTAGGAAATACTTGTTTTAGCCAAGACAGTGTCAAAAGGAAACATTCTAATCTAGAAGAATAAATGATCCTCAATCTTAAAAGGATAAAGGACAATTACAGTCAGGATAAGTTTAAAAGATAATCCTAAGCACTTGTTCTCTAATTTTAGTTGATTATTTTTCATTTATCCAAGGCAGTGGTGAATGAAATTATATTTTTAAAAAATGCATTTAGCACTTAAACAAGGCGGTATCTTGGGTTCTTAGGTGTTTGGAATTTACCATTAAGATGCCCTACAAACTTCCAGAGCACAGTTAAAATAAACTTCCTCTAGAGAATGGAAAGTTGGATTATTTATAGATCAGTTCATGTGAAGTCAATCTTTCAGAACACTCTGACTCCATAAATTGAGGCTCTGTGATGTGACTAAAGGGGAGGAAAGGTTCACATCAGAGTTCCTGAGTGGCACCAATAGCAAAAGTACATGGATGTCAATCAAAAGCTTAGTTTTTTGGAAAGTTTACCCAGAATCATCTTTGAGAAGACCTAACAATTACTTACACAACAAACCAACCCAAAATTCTAGTTGATACACATGGGTTATAAAATGTAGAAGGTCAACTGACAGCAATGGGTGGTTCACTTCCTTACCCACTGAATCTTTGAAGGCCTATAACTTTGCCACATAATGCCTGCATTTTCAGTCCCTTAATGTACATTTCTGATACCTAGTATACATTTTCTGGTTGTGTAGTGGCAAAGAGTTATGCTGCCAAAACAAATGCAAGGAGAAGTTTAAATTCACCATCTGTTCTGAAAAATAAAGATGAGCAATCTCCTCCCATGTGGTTTATAGCCTCTGAAAAGCCATGAGAGGGTCAACTATGAGTCAGTTCTGACTTGCTGATGCCCAACAACACAGTACTCATTGTTACTGTGCATACAAACATGCACACACACACATACACGGAAGGGGTTAAAGCTGATGGCTGAATGTGTAGAACTATTCCCTCATACTTGTATGCAGAAACGCAGAAGAGCCTATGAAAAAACATGACACATTCTACCTCTTGCATTTGGAGAGAGCCTTACTACTATTCTAACCAGCTACAGGAGAGGGTCAAATTGAAAACAAAACAGGCATTTTCCTATTTCTAATGCTAAGCTAATTTTCTCATGCAAGTACATGGTTTTAAATTGTCAAGTACTTACAAAGGCAGAGTAACCTTTAATAATTGATCTTGTTTAAGAAAATAAGGGTTCTACTTTTATCTCAATTAGTTGAGTGTAATAAACATTTCCTTTAAAACATTAAACTAAATTTCACTGAAGAGGTTATATGCCTTAGAGTTTTTAATTAACTTCATCTACAATTACCCATAAAAATATTTGCCATTGTCCTTAAATTGTGATGTGTAAATTATTACTATCTTCTGCACAAAGAGCAGAAAATCAAAAGGGCTGAACTCACTCAGCATTTCTTAAGCTGAAGGAAATGAAGAACAAATTCAAACCTCGAGTTGTAATACTTAAGGATGCTTTGGGCAGAATATTAAATTATCCAAGAAGCATTAAAAGAAGATGGAAAGAGTATACAGATTCACTGTACAAGAGGAATTGGCTGGCACAGAATAATTTCATTTAATAATATATGAGCAAGAGCTGTGCTGATGAAGGAAGCCGTTTAAGCTGCTCTGAAAGAACTGAGAAATACCAAGGCCCCAGAAATTGATGGTATATCAATTGTCATAGTTCAAGAAACTGACACTGCCCTGAATGCACTCACCAAGTTGTGCCAAGAAATCTATAAGACAACCATCTGGACAACTGACTGGAAGAGATCCATATTTTTTCCCATTACAAAGAAAGGTGACCTGATGAATGCAGAAATGATCAAAAAAAATCTTTAATATAGCATGCAAGCAAAATTCTGCTTGAAATTACCCAAAAATGACTGGAACAGCACATCAAAAGAGAACTGCCAGAAGTGCAGGCTGGATTTAGAAGGGGTCATGGTACTAAGGAATATTATAGCTACTTTCAGACGGATCTTGGCTGACAGCAGAGAGTACCAGAGGAATGTCTGTGTTTCATTGACTATGCAAAAGGCATTTGACTGTACGGATCACAACAAACTGTGGCTAACTTTGAGAGGAACAGGAATCCCAGAACACTTGGTTGTGCTTATGTGAATATATACTTGGACCAGGAGGCAGTAGACAGAGCAGAGCAAGGAGACACTGCATGGTTCATAATTGGGAAGGGTATATGCCAAGGATGTGTCCTATCTCTATACATTTTCAACGTATATGCAAATAGATCATCCAGGAAGCTGGGATGCATGAGGAAGAAATGTGGCATCAGAATTGGAGGAAGACTCACAAAAACCCTGTGTTATGCAGATGACAAAACCTTGTTTGCAGAAACTGAGGACCTAAAGCACTTGCAGCAGAAGGTCAAGGATTGAAGCTCAACATCAAGAAAACAAAGATTCTCACAACTGGGCCATTGGCAGAATCTTGATAGACAAAGAAAAGATTTAAACTGTTACTAGCTTCAGTTTGCTTAGCTCTACAATCAACACTCTTGTTACCAGTAGCCAGGAAATCAAAAGACTAATTGCTTTGGGAAAGTGTGCTGTCAGGGACCTCTCCAGAGTACTAAAGACCAAAGATGTCAGTCTGGAGACTAAGGTGTACCTGATCTAGGCCACAGTCTTCACAGTTAGGAGGTATGAATCAGAAAGCTCGACAATGAATAGGGATGATAGAAGGAGAATTGATGCCTTTGAGCTGTGATGCTGGAGAAGTATTGCCTATACCAGGTATTGTTGTAAACAAACAGGTTCGTACCAGAGAGGGTGAAACCAAGCTCCTTCATGGAGGCAAGGACTCTAACTGATATAATTTGGGCATGTTGCAAGGAGTCACCAGTCCTTGGAGAGGGTTATGCTTGGAAGGGTGGAGGGACAGCGCAAGAACATAAGATCTTCGATGAGATGGATTGATTCAGTGACTAGAGTATTCAGAATAGGTGTGTCAGAGACAGTAAGGCTGGCACAAGATAGAGCAGGGTTCAGAGCTGTTGTGCATAGGGTTGCTATGAATTGTAAGAGAATCGACAGCACACAAAAACAACGATATGGTATATCATCCATACTACTTTGGTAATACAAACATTCTTTTTGGAAAGATGCAAAGAATAATTTGTCAAGGGTTCAATGCCTTATTAGTTGTGATGTTGTTGTTGCGTACTGTCAAGTCAGAAAAAACCCATAGCTGACCCTCCAATAGATTTTCATAGGCAGTTAATCGTACAGGAAGAGACTGCCCATTGTTCTCCATCGGTGTATATAGTGGATTTGAACTGCACGCCTTTGGGTTTTCAGCATAGCTTCTTGCCACTAGGCCATCAGAACTCCCTGAACTACCCTGCTGGTAGAAGTGTCAATTTGCACAGCCTTCGGAAGACAACTTGAGTCTATTAATGAAACTTCTAAAAGCACATACCCTTTGTTATAAAAATTATACATTTTGGAATTCTACCTTTATAAGACTTATTAAATAGAAACAAAAATATGTGTAAGAATACTGATTATAGCATTAATACTATTATTATAATTTCTTACTCTTATCTGTATCGAGGAGATTGTTTATTTTGTTGCATACCACTGAGTAAGGATTGACTCTTTACTGACCCTCCAGTGGTTTTTTAAGAGGCAGTAAATCATACAAGAGGAGATTGTGCATCTTTCTACAGTAGAGAAGCTAGTGAATTTAAAGGCATGCCTTTTGGTTGGTAGTGTAACTCCTTTACACTAAGCCACCAGGGTTTCTTTGATGCCTAAGCTGCTCAATTAAGAGTGTAGTTAACCTACATTTGCCCTATGGAATAAGCATTAGGGAAGGGAGCTTTGATGGCCCAGTGGTAAGGAGCTGAACTGTCAACTCAAAGGCACACCTTTGACACACTTGACAAAGAGCTTCAAGTTCTGACTTGGAAAAATATCCAAGTCTTTCTCCTGTGGAGCCCCTGGGTAGGTCAGAACAGCCACTCTTTTAGTCAGCTGTGCAATGTTCAACTGTTGCAGCACCAGGGGTGGTGCATGCTCTCTCTCACTTTCTCTAAATAAACAGAATGTATATAGAACAGATTTTGAGTTGATTGTGACATTGAGTTAACTGTATGTAACTCGTCACTGACTTTCCAAGGCAGTATCGGGGGATATGGCCTCTCTTTGTCATGTGGAGATGCTGGTGAGTTTGAACATGATGAAAGGATAAACAATATAATTATCTAAGGGAAATAAAGTATAATGGGTTTAAGTATACAATGGGGAAGTCAGGAAAGAAGTGAGAGCGGGAACTTTAACATGTTATATTCCACACATTTAGTTTTGTATTGTTTGAATATTTCACAGTGAACATGCATTCAGCCTCAGGACTCAGCCTTTCTTGCAATACATTCCAGAAGGCAGCTCAATGATGCATACAAACTCAGCCCTCCTACACTTTCTCTGGTTCATGCCTACAACTTCCACCCCCAGGTGACCTGATTAAAACAAATGTTTTTAAGGTGTGAGGTCCACTCTAACACTTAAGTGGTTTAGCTCATAATGAAGAATACTAATTAATTTACTAATGGATTTGTTTCTAATCAATAATAATTTATTTCCAGTCAACTTATATTATTTCACAGATTGAAAATCCTATGTGTGTGTGTGTGTGTGTATGTGTATATGCATATGGGTTCTATGAGTGCTTTTTAAAATGGTTAGCATATGATTCATTAAAAGATTTTTCATGCTGAAATTACTGTGCTTCTGTTCTCTAAAGTCTGTAAGTATCAGATATTGTATGATCTTTCTTTTACCGACTATATTCAGAGATGATAGATAAAGTGAGAGAGAGAAAATTAAAGAAAGACTAAGGCAGCTCTGGCAGCCTAGAGACAAAATGCTGCACTGCAATGCCAGAGGCACAAGGTTTGAATCCACCAGCTGCTCCACGAAAAGGAGGGGCAATCTCCTCCCATGAGATTAAATGCTTCTGAAAACCCACCAAAAGGTCAGCTGTCTCAACCGTTCTCAACAACAACCATATGGCAACAAAATATTCAGAGAGACAGTAAAATATTTAGAGAGACCATAAAAATGATCACAAGAATATCTAATTTATACAAACTACATGGTAAGAAATTGTGCTCACTATGCAACCTTAATTGTGGACTATTGTGATAACTATAATACCCTATCATATATCGCTTTTAAATTATTCTCTGCATACTGGAGTGTACTTGGGACGGTGGGAGGGGTGTGGAGGGGATTGTATACCAAAGAAAGAATTTTTCTTTTACTTTTCAAAGAGAGGAGTGAACTGACAGGGGGAGGGGGGGAAGGGACAGGAGAGAGGGTGGGGAGGACCAGGGAGAAAAGTACAACAATGAATTAATGGAAATACAAAATCTTTGTAAATGTTCATTAAAATTATTAAGAAGAAATTTATTTTGGCCCTTCAAAATGAGCCCAGACCTTAGGTTTACTTAAGTAAATCTAAATGTCTAATCAATAAATGACCTAAAACAGAAAAAAAAAGAAAGAAATTGTGCTCAATCCTGAAGGCATGAGGCTTGAATCCACCGGCTAGCTGTTTCTTGAGAGAAAGATGGGCAATCTCCTCCTGTGAGATTAACTTCCTCTGAAAATCCATGGAAGGGTCAGCTATGGGTTAGTTCCTACTCAACAGCACACAACACATAATGAGAAGGAGTCTCCAGGAAATTTATGAACTTGAGTCTTCTTTCAAAATCTATAAAAATATTTGTAGATGAAGAAAAAGCATCAGGATTAACTGTAATAATTACATTTCTCCTTTGAGAATACAAGGAGTGCTGGTGGCATAGTGAGTAAGGATTTATACTGTCAACCCAAGGACAAGTGGTTCAAATCCACCAACTACTTCAGAGGAGAAAAGTGAGCAATCTCCTCCCATGCAATTTACAGCCTCTGGAAATCGGCTGGAGGGTCACATATGATTTGGTTCCAACTTGAAGTCATTATGACATGGTTAAGGCACTCAGCTCTTGCCAAAAGTTTAGCAGTTCAAACTCATAAAACCACTCCTCAGAATAAAGGTAATTTCTCTTTACATAAATATTTACAGTCTTAGAAACACAATGGGCACTACTCTGTCTATACAAGATCAGATGAGTTAGAGTTTACTTGATAGTTTTATATAGAGTGGGGGTGGTGTTTATTATGTGCCACCGACTTGCCACAACTTGTAGCGCCTTTATGTACATTAGCTCTGAATCCTGTCCTATTCTGAGCTAATCTCATTGCCTCCTATAGACCTAATCCCATTTCTACAGTCACTGAGTCAATCCATCCCATCCTGGGTCTTCCTCTCCTGCACTGTTCCTCCATCTTTCCAAGCATGATGACCCTCCCAAAGGACTGGTCCCTCCTGGCCACATGGTCTTTAAATAATTTATTGAGCTGATATTGAAGATCACACAAAATGATCTGGCATGGAGAAAGGATACAACACTGATGAACATCTTTCCTAATTTTAAACCACACAATGTTTCCTTATTCTGTTCAGCAAACCATTCTTGGTATAGATGTAGGTTTTGCATGAGCACAATTAAGTGTTTTGGGATTCCCAGTCTCCTCAGTGTTAGCCATAATCTATTATAATATACACAATCATATGCCCTTGCAAGTCAATAAAAGACAGGTAGAGGTCTTTCTGATAGCCTCTGCTTTTAGCTAATATCCATATGTCATAAACAAACATGTCCTGTAGGAAGTACATCCAGGGGTGTCATTTCACATACTTCGAGCATGCTACCAGGCCAGTCCATGAAAAAAGACCATCATTCTGAGAAAGATAGAGGATAAAAGACAATCTTCAAAAAAATGGACTAACACAATGACTGTAACAATGAGTCAGAAATGGTAAGGAGACACAGAGGCAAGGTTCTGATCTGTTATTCGTAGAGTATGTATGCATTCTGGCTGGCTGGAGGGCACACAGAAGCAACAGAAATACTTGAAATATTAAAAAATGTGTTTTCACTTCCTTTCTAATAGTGTCTCACGGTCCTTTCCCATTCATGCTTTATTACAAGCAGATAAGAAGCAACTATAGAGAAGTCAAATGGTTTCTAGGCCATATACACTTGTTTTCTCATTATCCAGTCTTCTAATTCAGTACCTTTTTCTTCCTGACTTGCTATCATGTGCATGTATAAATAATACTCATGTTTCAAAGACACCCTTAAAAAAAACAACTACCGTTCTTGAAATCTTTCTTGATTCCTCAGATGTTTACAGACTATACCATCTGCTTTTGTCTCACATGGAGTTGCAGGAAAATGCAGACTAGAAGTCCAGGCTGTGCAAATATAGCAAGATGTGTAAAATTCATGTACATAATTAATTTTGTCACTGATTTCATTTTACTTGAATCCACAATCAATACCCCAGGTAACAGTAATCAAAATATCAAAAGACATGCTGCAGTGGGGAAATCTGTCACAGACCTTTTCAAAGTGCTAAAGAGCAACAATGCCAGTTGAAAGACTAGGGTGTGTCAGATCAAAGCCATTGTCTTTTCAATTACTTTTTATGCATCTGAATGCTGGACAATGAATAAAGGCAGTAGAAGAAGAACTAATGCCTTTGGGTTCTGATGTCAGAGGAGGATACTGAATATCTCAGAGACTGCCAAGTGCAACCAGGGTGGTCCTTCGAAGCAAAGACGATGAAACCTCATCTCACATATTTTGGGCATGTTGTCAAGAGGGACTAGTCCATGGAAAAAAAAGGTATTATGCTGGAAAAGACCAGGTCAGAGAAGAGAAGAACTCAACAAGATGGATTTACACAGTGACTATAAAAATATGATCAAGCATGTTTGAGACCATTAAAATAGTTCAGGGCAAGGCAAATTTCGAATGTGTTGTTTATAGCATACCTAGGAATAACAGTCAACTCAATGACAGCTGTCAGCAACTATATATATATATATATATATATATATATAGAGAGAGAGAGAGAGAGAGAGAGAGAGAGAGAAATATTCACAGTTACCTCTTAGACTTTTTTTACTTTTAAAATATTAAGCACCCTATAAATGTTACCCATTATTAGATGTTACTTTTATTATGTATAAAATCCACCTCTAAGGAAAAAAAAATCTATTAACTGATAACTAGAAAAATAACTCAGGACCAATAAAAGTATAACCATGGTGTTATTTTTTGAAAGTAAAGTAAACATTACTCCTCATTTTCAAATGTAGATCTGAAAGGCTTCTAACTATATGACTGATGAAGTCCCAGTAAGAAATCTTGTAATAACATACCACTTAAAAAATTCCCCTTTTGCACACTTTTTATCAATAAAAGACACATATTTCATCACTCAAAAAACAGTATGTTAATCCATAAGTTTGAAAAGGTTATAGAAAAATTTCCAATATTTCTATATCATTTGTTCCATACTTTATGACAGAAAACATGCAATTTTCCTTTCAGCATAGAACACAGACTTCTGTAAATTGAGTCTGCTGAAATTCCTTAAATCTAACATTTATTTAAGTTAAACGGCAACACACTGAATTATTTCAAAACGTGTGAGAAGCAGTCACATTCACTAGTGACGTATAAGAACTCCATGCCCAACAGAAAGGAGCACTGCCCGAGCTGGAGCCATTCCCACGCTCACGTGCAGAATGGACACATGTGATCCATCAGCTCGCCCGTGCCTGGTTTTCAGAGGTAGAGCAGCAGGTGCAACTTCCTAGTCTTGACAGGGGATGGCAAAGGACACACTGACAAAGGAGATTAATCAAAACTGGTTTTGACAAAGACTGTGGCAACATAACAATAGAAACAGACCCTCAGGGATGTATTATATGACAACAAAAACAGACTCTCAAGGAGTGTGGTAAAACAGACTCAAGGAAAAGATAAACGAGAGGGCCAAAGTCACCACACATCCATTAGAAGGAATGCACCACCAGCTGTTTAAACCCCACTCCCTGTTAACAAAAGATATATAAACCCTTTTGTAAGATAAAAAGGGAGTCAGTCTTTCCTAATCCTTTCATAGTCTGTTATGAACGTCTAATAAACCTCAGTTTCTTCCTATTACTATTGATGTCTTGCTCGTATTTCCGAGTCAGAACTTTCTAGTTCTTACTAGGAGATGTCCCTGGACCTCTTTTGGAAATCATCCCCTTTACAGTCTATCTTAGTCTGGAGGCTCTGCTGAAGCCTGTTCAGCATCTCTGCAACATGAAATCCTCTAATGGCAGATTTCAATAATGAAACACGAAGTAACTGTTGGGAATTAAACTCAGGTTTTCTTCACTGCAGGAGAGAATTCTACTAATGAAACACCAAAACCTCATTGCTGTTGAGTCAATTCTGACTCAGAGCAACAGAGCAGAACTATTCCATAGGGTTCCAAGGATCTATCTAGATCTATACCATACCTCTATCTAGGGAGCTCTGGTGGCCAAGTGGCAGGAAGCTGACTGCAATCTCAAAGGCATGCAGTTTGAATACACCAGTTACTCTGTGAGAGGAGGATGGTCAATCTCCTCCAGTGCAATTAACTGCCGCTGAAAACCTGCTAGAGGGTCAGCTAGGGTTCCTACTCTTTGGTACACAACAACAACAACAACAACAACAACATACTTATATCTAAATGTATCTATCTATCCAATCTATCATCTGTCTCTTATATTTCTTTCCCAAGTGTCTGGTTGAAGCACCGGTGGTCAAGTTCAAAACATCAATTTTATAGTTAGCAGCTAACTGTGCTTATGGCATTAAGGTTTTACTGCTTAAAATGAATTTTCTTGCCACTGAATTTGACTCTGCCATGTGGATGGGTGGGAATATGTGAATAGGGTGTGTTAGCCTGTCAACAAGGGGATGGGCTAGTTTCGCCACTAAATTGAGCAGACTCAGTGGCAGATGTAAGAGTCTTACCAAGAGGGAAGAAGCAACAGCTATGCATTGTGCACCTTTCTGGACCAGAGATGCTTGGGTCACCAAGACTTTCAGCACCAGCAGTTGTGGCTGAAGCAGAGAACCAGAGATCTGACATGAGATGGAGCTGACCTTTGTCACTGCTATCCCCCACAGAACCAGAACTACAAGCCTTTGCCCCAGTTTGTTAGGGGACTTAGTTGGAGAGCCCTAATTGGCAGCCCTAATTGAGAACTGTGTAACACTGGCCTAAAGCCAGGAGGTTCAAGGCTAAGGTGTTTGAAAGCACATATCAGAAGTCCTGATTGACTGATTACATTCTGCTACTAACCTGAATTATAGCCTTGTAACTTTCTAATCTGGTTCTTTGTGTCCTGTGAGCTATCAAAACGGATTTTGGATCTGGTAAAGCAGTAAGATTGGTATTAGTGTGATCAGAAAGAGGTTTTGGAGTGTAGGGGACATGTCTGACCTCATGGGAAATGGTTTTGTATTGTTGGTGTTGTTGATGGGAATAGTTTCCGTTTGTGAAATTGGTAAAGGTCAGATATGGTCATTTCCATGCAGCCTTTGCTCTTTTTACAGTGCTTAATCACTATGCCACCTGGGTACCTTGTACTGAACTACCAGTGACTCTTGTTTCAAGACTGGAAAATTAAATACATTAAAAAAAGAGGTAATATACATACAGAGCTAGCCCATATTTCAGTAACAGTATTTGAAATTAGCAATTAATTCCAAGCCATATTTTCCAGCACATTATTTTGCTTATTGGAGATCAAATGACTGATCATCTTCTGGCTAACAGAGTTTAATAAAGAAATCAAAGGTTAATTAGATTCACCCTCTCTTCATACAAAGGCTAAATATCCTAAGAATTAACTGCATCATATCTGTGAGAGAACAAATAAAACATTAAAACATCACCTGGGAATAATGTCCTATTATTAATGTAATTGAAAGGTTATTTTCTTTAGAGTCTAAACTTTTAAATTCAAACATTTAACAAGCAAAATATTACATACTTGAACTCAAATATTTAGCATATTAAAAGTGTTTTAACTGGCCTTCCATTTATTTTCTTTACATAATCAAAGTTTCTGAATACAATCTTTTCTCTCTTGAATTTAGCAGCAGGAGCCTATGCTAGAAATAACAATAGTCTGAGATTGGAAAAACCCCAGTTTCCAAACTGATAACTCACTGAACAATCTATGTGGATATGTGTACAAAATTAAGAACCTCATTCATAAAACAGGAAAATTTCATACATCAAAGGAATACTTATTCACAAGGATCAAATGAAATAGTTTTGTGACTATGCCCTGAACTATATAAAAGTTTTCAAATGCATTGGAATAATGTACTTCATTTTTTAGCTCATAGATGTGAATATATCTTTCTATGTGGGAGAAAGACGTGCAATCTTCTGTGTGATTTACAGCCTCTGAATGAGTAAATTAAGTAACCAAATGGAGAAAACCCTGTACGTTGTGATCATGAAGGGGAAAATGTTAACATTACCATGTGAACCAATTTACAAGTTTAAGATACCTAAACCTGTTTCAACACTTTCTACCAGGAATAAAATAATCTTGGCCCATTCTCTGGCAATCGGTGGAAAAGAAATCAAGTACGAAGCATCCTTTCTCTTTGAGAGCTTCCAATCACTACAGTGACACCACAGAAAGGTATGTTATTCTTTGTGGCAGTAAGCAATTTATATCCTCCAAAATAAAGTTGTCAGCAGACGTGGGCTTCCTCTGACAGTGAGGACTAATGGCAGACTCAAGTGGGTGAGTCAATAGTGTATCTGGCAAACTATTTTTAAAAAGGGGGGTTGGGGTTAACTTATCTAATATCAGCTTCATCTGGTTTTCTTGAGGTCCTCTGACAGTATTTAAAGTTAAATTTTCTTTATAAGGGAGTTGCATACAGTAAATAAGATTTTAAAAAATAATCCTATTGTGACTAACTCTTCTATGAACATAAGTGAACATCTCTCTGTTCTTGTCTCAGTTCTGATTTCCTGGGGATATATTGCTAGCAGTGGAATAGCTGGGTCTTATGGGATATCTATGTTCAGATTTTTGGAAATGTCAAACTGTGTTTTACAATCTCGCCAGCAGTGCATAATACCTCTGTGTCCTCTCCAGCATTTATTGTTTCCTATGTTGTTAAACTTTGCTACTGATGCTGGGATGAGATACCATCTCATTGTTGTTTTGATTTGCATCTCGCTAATTCGTAGTGATTTTGAACATTCTTCATGTATCTATTAACCATCCAAATGAACTCCTCTATAAAGAGTATTTTCATGTCTTTGGCCATTTTGTGATTGAGTTCTTGATCTTTTTCATGTGGAGACCCTGTGGTATTCTGTAAACTTTAGTTATGAGACCCTTGTCTGAAACATTATTGCCAAACATTTGTTTTTTGGTTATTGTTTCCTCCCCCCCCCCCCCCGTGGTGGGCTTTCTTTTAACCTTATTGGTGAAGGTTTTTGATGCACACAGGGATTTAATCTTATGAAAATGCCATTAGTTGATGATTTAATCCTCTCCTGGTTGTACATTTTTAGTTATTCACAGCATCATGAATCATGGTATTCATAATAGCAATAAAGTGGAAACAGCCCAAATGTCTATAAAAAAATAAACAGACTAAGAAATTGTAGTACACAATAGAATACGATGTAACATTAAAGAGCAATGATTTTGCAAAATACTATATAACATGTGAGAGTGTAGAGAGTATTATGCTGAGTGAACCAGCTCAGTCACACGAAGACAAATACTGCACAAGATCAATATAGAAATAGAAGGATAACAGAACAAGATAAATGTTCAAAAGGGCAAAGGGAGAAGGGGACAGAAGAAGAAAAAGGGGGGAAATCACTAGGAGAGCAGAAGTTAGTGAGATGGGAGAGTGAAGAAATAGGAACTTGAAAAGACAGGGTGATGACAGGCATAGATCAACAGCAATTATATAAAATACAATGTACAAGGATATAAAAAACACAATGTACATGAAGGAAACACAATACATATGAATGATTGCAGGAAAATTAAAACCATTTTTAACATTACAATCTCCTCCCATGTGATTTTTCTGCCTCTGAAAATCTGCTGGAGGTCAGTTATGAGTCATTCCAACTGGATGTCACACAACAACAACTGGACATTAGGGTCTGTTTCTTCATCAATACTCAGATTTATTTTTTTTATCATTATTACTATTATTACTATTTAACCGACTATTTTTGCTTATCTGTAAAATTATCAGTCTACTTTGTTGATGGAAAGTAACATCATGAATCCATTTTCATACACTGTATCTTGTTCTTCAAGGAATTGAGAAATTGTTCATTGAGGAAATTTCATTGCCTCATCTGGAAAACAGGTTGTGCTTCAACAGTGCAGCTAGGGTTCCTACTCTTTGGTACACAACAACAACAACAACAACTGGAAAACAGGTTGTGCTTCAACAGTG
>NW_006399847.1:4190406-4206003 GCF_000299155.1 Elephantulus edwardii
TCCCCACACCTCCCCAAACCCCACCCCCTAGCCCCAAATATAATCCACTCTACAACCCTCATTGCATACTCCTACGCTTTTATTTTTAACATTAGTGCTGCCTCCATAACAAGTACTCTCTTTGTATTCCTTGAGCTGTAACACAGCTAAAATCAACATTCTTGTCTTGGTAGGGACACTCATACCAAGGATTTGGTATTGCCATATGCTCGAGTTGATGACAATTCATAGCAACCCTGTGAACAAAACGGAACTTGTTCCCACAATCTCTGTCATGCTCATGTACACTGTTGCAGTCACTGTGTGAAATCATCCTGTCTTTCACTGAAGCTCTGCCTTTCCCAGAGTAACATTTTTTTCCAAGAACTAATGCATTCTGACAACATGTACAAGGTATGTGAGATGAGTTTCACCATCCTTGCCTCTAAGGAGTACCTTGGTTGCAGTTTCAACAGAACAGACTTGTTTAATTTTTTTTTTTTGGCAGTCTTGGGATATTCAATGCTCTTACTCCAATGCTATTTTCAAAGGCATGGACTCTGTCATGCTTATTCATTGTCCAACTTTGCTATGCATATAAATTTGGCAAGGCTAGATTCTGTAATGTCACCAGCAGTTCCATCTCAAACTAGTATTTTTTTAAATTATATTCTTTCTGTTGTGTGGGGCTGGGAGCGGGAGCTATCTTACTGTGTTGACCTAATTCACATGAACAAGTCAAAACTATATGTTTCCTGGCATTTGACATTAGAACGTCTTTGGAGCTTTGCCAAATTCATCTTACATATGCAAGGAGTTCATTCTCCCAAGATTCCTTTTCACTTCTATTTTTTTTCTTCCATTTATCTTTGCTGATTTTTAACTCCACTCTTGTTGCTATCTCTCCCTGATGCCTGGAATAGTGCCTTGTTGCCATGGTAATAAGCACTTAAAAAACAATACAATAAATAAAATAAGTAATAATGAAAGTTTAGGAATCCTGTACTGAAGCCAGAAAAGGAGGATGGAGCCAGAAATAGAACACATCCTCATGACACTAACAACTAACTATTCCCTTGTTCCAGCCATTGGACCACTAGATTCCCTTTCTGTTTTCCCTAATGTTTGCATATATATTCATAGTCCCAGGTGACATCAGGAAGCACAAAGATTGAAATTAAAAAATGTCAAAGTTAATAGTGAGAAACTTGTTCTGTGAATATTTAAACCCCTCTCTTCTGCAAAACTCCCTTGTTCAGGACGTTATCTGTTAAAATGCCCTCCTCAGACTCCTCTAAATCTGGGTCAAATGGAAAGTTTATTTTGCAATTTTTTCAGTTGTATTATTGAAGCATATTCATTCCGTCATTAGTTTATACCTTAGGAAAATGTTCCTTTGCTGTTGATCACATACACTTTGAGAGATGAAAAGTCTTTGTTGGCTTCAAGGAGAGATTTAATACGTGGTATACGTACATGCATTTGGAGACATAGGAATTAGCATATGGACTGCAAAAGCCCACAGGATATCATATGATCTATCTCAGGAAAAGAAATTCACATATTTGGAGTTCTTGCTCTTTAGAGACTTTCAAAGCAAAAAATACAAATGAAAATGCTTAAATGCATATAAACATCATAAACTGTTAGGTAAATTTTTCACATTTTACTTTCACCACTTAAGCTTTAAATAACTTTGTATTATTTGGGGGACATTATAGTATAAAGTTTTAAATTAACTGCACATTAATTGTGGTTCAATGTGGCATATGTAAGGTTAGCATGCCTGGTGCAGGGACAGTGCAGGAGAGGAAGACCTAGATGAGATGGATTGACACAGTGACTGGGGTAATAGGGGAAGGTGTGTTGGAAACAGTGAGATTGGCTCAGGATAGCACAGGGTTCAGAACTATTGTACCTAGGGTCACTATGAGTCACAGGGAACTCAATGACACCCAGCAACAACAAATAATAACCGTGTGTGGCTGTTTAAATCATAGATGGGTAGAAAATAAGAATTTTGTTTCTATTTGTGCCATATGAAACAATGATATATAGATTAAGAACAGAGACTTTAAAAAGCTGCTTTGAGAGTATAGAAATACACTTTGTGTGGTCTGATAAAGTATCCTAAAACTAAGGATCATTTATTAAAACAAACAAAAGTCTCACAAACTTTTGAGTACATCAATAACCATATCTGGGTTGTGGGTGATATTAATGGCAATTGTGACCTCCTTTGGGGAATGAAGCGTCCTGTCAGAAGGAGTGTTAGTTACCACATATGTCATATTATCAGTTTAACATTCATCATCATTAATGGTATATAGGAAATATGTAGACGCAAGCATTACAGTTACCATAGAGAGTTTAAGTCAAATGAACCAGAAGAGATCACTTATTCTACTCATGGTTGTATTTAATGCAAATAACAATGGGCAAAGAGGAGCAGGAGGAGACTCGGGCCCTGAAAAAGAGAAAGCTCACATAGGGTCAGAATTGGTGAGCAATAGAATCAACTTAGTCAATCAAATGATTGCTTTCCAGCTAGAATGACTCATAACTGGCTCCCGAGCATGTTTTCCGAGGTCATCAAGTGCATGGGGGGGGAGCCTGTTCATCTTTCTTCCACAAATCAGCCTGTGGATTTGAATAACCTACTCTTGAACTGACAGCACAACTCCTTAATTATCAGGCTTCTCAAGCTCCTTGAGAAATACAATTGCTGTTATTGTTGTTGTTGTTGTAGGTGTTGTTTAAATAAGTTCAACTCACAGCAACCTTATGAAAAACAGATCAGAATCCTGTCCTATCCTGTGCCATCCTCACAACGTTGGACACACTTAAACCCATTGTTCCAGTCACTGTGTCAATCCACCTGGTTGAGAGTTTTCCCTCTACTTCATCATCCCTCCACTTTTCCAAGCATGACATCCTTCTTCATGGAATCGCCTCTCTTAGCAAATGCCCAAAGTAAGTCAAACAAAGCTTTGCCTCCAAGGAGCACTCTGGCTGCACCTTTTCCCAGAGACATATCTGTTTGTTCTTTGGAAGTCCATGAGATATTCAGTACTCTTCTCCTGTATCATAGTTAGGGGCATCAATTCTTCTTCTGTCATCCTTCATTATTGTGCAGCTCTCAGATGCATAGCAAGTGACTAAAAAAACCCATGACCTTATAGGTTCACCTTAGCCCTCAAACCGGTATCATTGTTCCCCAATAATTTGTAGAGGTCCCAAACTTGCCCAGTGCAATACATCTTCTGATCTCCTGACAGCTGGTACCAAGGGTGTTTGAATGAAGAGTGGTATTTTAACTTTTCAAGCCTTCATTGGAAGGATAATAAAAATCATAGTACTAGATGAAAGGAGCAGAAAGAAGAAGAGCTATGGCAAGACTGAATAGAAGGATAAACGAGATTAATGAGTAAAAAGATATGTATTGAGCTTCCATTACAAATCAATAGACAAGGGATTTTTTTTAAACAAGGAGACTAAATCAATTAAGTGGGGAAATGACAGATTCTTCTTTTTTTTAAGTGAATTTTCTTTTTATTGAATGAAAACCAACTATAAAATGCCTTTTATTGTGACATAAGAAGAATAAATGTAAATTTTTTTAAATTAATAAAAGTTTACAGACTTAGGGTTTCCATTCATTCATTGTTACACTTTTCTCTCTGCCCATCTCCTTCCCCACAACTCATTCTTCTCCTTCAAAAGAATGAAAAACTTTTTCATTGTTATGCAAACCCTCCCCCCTCCAAGTCCATCCCACTATACAGCTTTCACTGTGGACTTCTGTAATGACTAGAATACCCATTCATATGTCCCTTTTAAAGAGTCCCCTCTTCTGTTTCAATGCAATATACATCATTCCTCCCCTCCTTTTCTGTCTTCCCTCAAGCCTGATATCAGTCCCATTTTACAACAGTGGCCCTATGCAATATTTGTCCTTTTGTGACTGAGGTATTTCACTCAGCATAATGTCCTCCAGGGTCATCCATTTTGCATACTATTTCATAAGTTCCTTGTTTTTCAATGCTGCATAGTATTCCATTATGTGAATATACCAAAGCTTCTCTATCCATTTATTTGTTGATGGGCACTTGGGTTGTTTCCAGCTCTTTGTTATTGTGAACAAAGCCACAATAAACATGGGTGTGAATATATTTGTTTGGGTGGCAGTTATGATTTCTTTAGGGTAAATTCCCAGTAGTGAAATTGCTGAGTCAAATGGTATCTCGATTTGCAACTTTTTGAGAAAGCGCCATAGAGGCAGCCCACACCCCGACGCCATTGCCAGAAAAAAGGTGTTTCGGGGATTCGGGGAGGAGAGAGAGGCAGAACTTTTCTGATCTGCACAATCTAACCCAGGTAACCCTGAGGGGCACCAGCCAGCCTGCACCCCGACACTATTGCCAGAAAAAGAGTAACAGCAGCCAGGAAATCAAGAGACTAATTGCATTGGGAAAGTCAGCTGTGAGGGACCTCTCAAGAGTGCTGAAGAGCAACGACATCAGGCTGGAGACTAAGGTATGCCTGATCTAGGCTATAGTCTTCGCAATTATGTGCTATGCATCAGAAAGTTGGACAGTGAATAGGGATGATAGAAGGAGAACTGATGCTTTTGAGATGTGGTGCTAGAGAAGAGTGTTGAATATACCATAGACTCCTAGGAGAACAAACAGGTTTGTCCTGGAGAGGTGAAGCCGGAATGTTCCTTGGAGTCAAGGATTCTGAAGCTTCGTCTGATATACTTTAGGCATGTTGCAAGGAAGGACTGGTCCTTGGAGAGGGACATCATATTTGGCAGAGTGAAGGGGTAGTGCAGGAGAGGAAGACCCTCAATGAGATGGATTGATTCTGTGAGTGGAGTGGTGGGAATGAGTGTGTTTGAGATGGCTAGGTTGGCACAGGATAGAATGGCGTTTAGAGCTCTTGTACATTGGGTCACTATGAGTTGCAAGCGACTCGATGGCACATAATAACAACAACAACATTCAATCTGTATACTGAGAAAATAATTTTATTTGGCAGTGCAACTCCCTTATTACGAAGTCACCAGAGGTCCCAATATAAGCAAATAATTTGAGAAGTTTGACTATATGAAAAAGAATGTGGCATCAGAATTAATGGAATAATGATCAACAATTTTAGTTATGCTGACTGCACAACTTTGCTTGGAGAAAGTGAAGAAAACTTGAAGTACGTAATGATAAGGTTAAAATCTATAACCTTCAACAAAAATTATAGTTCAACATCAAGGAAACAAAAATTTTCACTACTGGACCAACACAATGATAGTGAAAGATCGAAGAGGTCAATGATTTCATTTTACTTGGATCCACACACCACAGAGCTTGAGGCAGCCATCAAGAATTCAAAAGAGTGTCACAATGGGAAAATCTACTGTCATGCACCTCTTCAAGTTGCTGAAGAGCAATGTTAGCATAAAGACTAAGGTGAGTGATGTAAGTCATGATATTTTCAATGACTCCCTATGAATCTGAAAATTGAACAATGAATAGGGAAGATATGAGAAGAAGTTTTACTCATCTGGAGACGAGGATTGACTATATGATGGGCTTCCAAAGGAACAAACAAATCTATTTTGGAAGAAGAGCAACCTTTTGAGACAAGGTTGGTAAACCTTCTTCTCATACAATCTGGGTAATGTTGTCAGGAGGATCTAGTCCATGTAAAAAGGCATCACTATGGGAAAGGTGGTGGGTGAGAGAAATGGAGGACGATGCTCAAAGAGATGGACTGACTCAGTGATGGGTTTAAGCATGTGGATATTGTAAGGATGATGACTGACAGCGCAGGTTCCACTCTGTTACTCAGGAACATTGTGACGTGAAATCAACTCAACTGTACCTAACAACCTACTTTAAGGAGTCAACTCATTCCCAGTCATATTTTAAGTGACTTCTAATCTAAAGGGTCATATTCTGGAAATATATCAGACAATGCCCTCCTGCAATTCATAGTTTCTCTGGATAACTTGTTTCAAAAACATATAAACAGAGATTTTCTTTGGTTGTCTTAGCCTGTTAAGTTTTACTGAGTTCTGTATACTGTTCCAAAACACAACAGAAACACACTACAGTATGACAAATTGACAAGATAGGTAATTGATTACATAAGATTGTTGGAAATTTCTTATTTGTGTGGTTGTGTGCTGTTGAGTCAGAATCAACCCACAGCTAGCCCTCCTGTGGGTTTTTAGAGGCAGTAAACCCCACGGGAGGAGACTGCCTAGTCTTCTCCCTTGGTGCAGCTGATGGATTCGAACAATGTGCCTTTGGGTTTGCACGGCAATGTTTTACCACTATACCACCAAATCCACTTAAAATTGTTTGCTGTAGAGTAAAATTGCTTATTATATGTTAATATGGTTTTAGAAACTTCAAGTTTATTCTTGGGTCTCACAGGTTTTAAGATGAAATTTTGGGATTTCATTTCTGATGGTCTTATCTCTCTCTAACTTGTTCTGCTCCTTGTAAGAGCATTTAAAATTTTTTATTTATGAATCTTTCTTACATTGGATAAAATGTGTTAAAATAAGTTTCTTAATGAATACATTTTCAGAACTACTATCATAGAATTATGTTTTCCAGGAAGGCATTGATGGTTCAGTGGTACTATTCTTGTCTTCTATGTGAGACTCTGGAGTTCAATTCCTATTTAATGTAATTCATGCTCAGCCAACATCCATCTGTCGGCTGAGACTTGAACCTTGCTGTGATGCAAAGGTTTCAAAGGAACTTTCTGAGTTAGATAGACTACAATGAATGGACTCGTAACAAACTTCTAAAAATCAGGGAGTAAAAATTCTATAGATAGCCATGGTCTAATCCATAATCAATTACAGGGATACAACAGAACTAGCAAGCTTCATTTCTTTCATACATAGAGGTCACTAAGACTTGCAGCCCATGAGGGACAGCTAAGAACCAAATAATATGTATATCAAAATATCAATCTTAAAGAACTTCATAGGGAAGTAAGTAATTTTGAAGATTCACTTTATGCAAAATATGTTCTGTGCAATTCTGTTCATATGGGGATTCTATGTTCTAAGAGGATGTCCAGTGAAATCTACCCTCTAATTTCTTCATGACAAACCATGACATCCCCACCAGGCAAAGAGCAAGCAAGGTTGTATCATTTGCACAATACAGGTTGTTCATTAGCCTTCCTGTGATCCTCATACTGCATCCTTCTTCATAGTGTCGGTCTTGACAGATTATTTGCTATAAACTGAATAGTCTGGAAAAAAGGTACAGCCATGATTCACACCCTTCCCAATTTTAAACCACATAGTGGTCCCTTGATCCATTCATTCAACAGGCTCTTAGTCTAGTATAAGAACTAGTTAGTATAAGAACAATTAAGAATTTTGGATTCCCATTCCTCTCAATGTTAACCAAAGTTTGTTATGATCCACATAGTCAAATGTCTTTGCATCATCAATAAAATACAGGCATCTGGTATTCTGTTTTAAACCAGGATCTACATCCTGGAGTGATATCCTGGTTCCTTGGCCTCTTCTAAATCCAACTTCAGCTTCTCTAAGTTTCCTGTCACTGTCTAGCTATCTCTGGATTATCTTCAGCAATATTTTGCTTGCATGTGATATTAATAATACATGTTTGATAATCTCCACATTCACTTGAATCATCTTTCATGGGAACTAGAACAAATAAGGATCTCTTCCAATCAGTCAGCCAGGCAGCTGTTCTCTTCAATTTCCTGGCACAGCCTGGTGAACATGTCCAAGGCTGCATCTGTTAGTTCAAACATGACAACCGGTGTCTCATCAATCCTGGGGCCTTATTTTGGCAAATACCTTCAACACAGCTTGAACGTCTACCTTTAAAACCACTGGCTCTTGTTATATGGTTGTTTTGTTACTGGTATTTGGAGTCGAATCACTTGAGACCTATAGTGACCCTATGTACAGCAGCTCTGAACTCTGCCCTGTCCTAAGCCAGTCTCACTAATTCCAACACACCACCTTGCATTGCCCAGTTATTGTATCAATCCATCTCATCCGGGGTCTTCTTCTCCTGTGCTGTCCCTCTACCCTTTCAAACATGATTTCCTTCTCCAAGTATCAGATTTTTCATATGGAACTCATTGAAAGTTTTCAGGTTTGAGCATTTCTTTTTGGTACAGTTCAGGTCAGTTGTTCATAGAGTCATTATGAGTTATAATCAAATTCAACAGCACCTAATAACAAAAGCCAAGAAAATACTACAAAGACGCTAAAAAAGGCATGCTAACATGTATTGTGGTAAGTTGTTACTTTACACATCAACAAGATAAACAACCCAGTAGCAAAATGGGCACAGGATATGAACAGACACTGCACCAAAGAAGACATTCAGATGACAAACACACACATGAAGAAATGTTCAAAATCCTTAGATCTTAGAGAGATGCAAATCAAAACAACTATGAGATTATCATCTCACCCCAGTAAAAATAGCAAAGTTCAACAGAGCAGCAAACAACAAATGCTGTTGAGGTTGTGGAGAAGTTGGAACCCTTATTCACTATTGGTGAGGACGTATAATAGTGAAACCACCATGGAAGGCACTATGGCATGTTTTCAAAACGTGGGAAATAGAAATACCACTTAACTCAGCAATTGCACTACTGAGAATATACTTTAAAGAAATCAGAGTTTCCACCTAGACATATGTACACCCGAGTTTAGTGCTGCATTGTTCACAATAGCAAAGAATGTAAACAACACAAGTGCCAATCAACAAATGAATGGAGAAGTTGTTGTATATTTACACAATGGACTACTACACAGCACTGAAAAACAAGGAACTCATAAAATATACAACATGGGTAGCTCTGGAGGACATTAAACTAAGTGAAATATCTCAGTCACAAAAGGAAAACGCAGCATAATGCCATTGTTATAAAACAGGACAGACATTGATGGTTGGGGGAAACTAAGAGGAATAAATAATGAACACTGCATTGGAGCATATGAGAGAAAAAAAATCATTTAAAGGGAATATAAGATTAGGCATTATTTACATGACAACAGACCAGAATAAGAGCTGTATTGCAAGATGGACTGGGGTGGGGGGGAGGAAGGAAACTGTATGACAATGAATGAATTTTTTTAATAGAAAAGCAAGCTGGAGGGCCAGGTAGGGAGGAAAATGGGCAACAGTGAAGGAGTGGAAACCCAAGCTTTCTGTAAATTTTCATAAAATTAGAATATTTTTTTTAAATTCTAATTTTAGATAAATTATGCATATTTTAAGTAAAAGATAAATAGTAAAATAAATATGATGGATTTATTACATTCACATGAAATAGCTAATGCAAGCTGACCATAGTTATAGCATTCCTCTTCTCAATTCTTGGTTTGGGGTTGTTTTTGTTATCTGTTGTCAAGTGGCCTACAACTCAAAATGACCCTGTGTACAAAAGCTCTGAATCTGTTCTATCCTGAGCCACTATCAATGTCTCTGACACACCTGATCCTATAACCCCAGTCACTGTGTCAAATCCATCTCATCCAGGGTCTTCCACTCCTGAGTGCTCCCTCCACCCTTCTAAGCATGATGTCCTTCTCCAAGACAGGTCTTTCCTGGCAACATGCCAAAGGTGAGATAGAGCTTCAAAATCCTTAACTCCAGAGAGCAATTTGGTTTTACCCTATCTAGGCCTACCTGTTTGCTCTCTTGGCAGTTCACAGTATGTTCAATACTCTTCTCCAGCAACACAACTCAAATGTATTAATCTTCCTATGTCATCTTTAGTCATTGTCCACCTCTCTTATGCATTGTGAAGATCACAGCCTGGATCAGGTAAACTTTAGTCTCTATACTGACAACACTTATTCTCAGCACTCTGGATAGGTCCCTAACAGCAGACTTTTCTAAACCAATTCTGGCCAATGAAATGAGAGGAAAGCTCTCCTGGGTTTTGTGAAATGTATCCTAAAATGTGATACTGGATGAAATAAACTTTTGTTTTCATGTGGATACATACAAAGTTCCTCATATTGAGGATGGTAAAATAGATAACAAAAAAATATCTTTGCCAATACATTTGAACCAATGAATTACCAATCCCACATTTAGACTTCTTGTTATGTGAGATAATAAATATTTTTACAGCTTTAGTAATTTGAGTGGAGTTATGTTGTTATTTGTAACTAAGAGCCTTAAATGTAAAATATAGTAAAAAGGAATTATTAAAATTAGTTTGTATTTATTAAAGAGGAAGTTGACTCAAATAGCAAGAGTAATAGAAATGTTTGGGGAAACATCTGTCATCAGATAGGGTTAAATGTTCTAAATATATATGAAATTTTTAAAACTTACAAATAACTACCAGCAAGGCCAACTGTAATAGAGGGGCGACATTCCAGAATGAGAGTAGAAAGCAGACCTGGCCATCAACTTCTGAAATAATGGCCCAGTGAAAACCATACAAATAACAACAAGACGGTTCTTCCATCAGGAGAAAACAAGAGCCATTAAAGTTTTTGTGAGCTAAGCAGTTTAAAAGGAATTCACTTCCAATTGTTTTGATTTTAAAAGCATTTTGAAAATAACGTATTTTAATCTGAAAACCTACAAGCAATAATGCCTTCTTAAAAACAATACCAATCAGAGAAAGTTAATACTAAAATTGGAAGAATTCTCTTGGAAAGAGTTATTAAAAGAAAAATATCACAATAATGGACTGGCCTAATCACTAGCTTTCTGAAAAAATTAATTTAATTAATTTATCATGAAATGTAGCCCCCTAAGTAAAATGCAGCTTCTATTTAATTGTTAAACTAGTACTTCTTTGTTATATAAATCCCTTCACCAGTTAAGCAGATAAGTAATTTTGGGGGAAAACAAACTTATATTTTAGAAATTGAGATTTTAAAGAGCAGAGGTATTATTAAGGTTCTGATGCTAATCATGACATTATGAGGTTTATTTCTTCTATAAGATTTCACAAACAGTTTTGCAAAGGTTCTGTTCTCACATGTTGATGATAAAGGGCATTCATCCGGAGCAAGAAAAACATAGACATGCAGCAGACAAATCCTCATTAAGTACAGTCAGTTTGAAACAAGAGCTCTTCCCAAAGGTAGGCTCTTCACCTCAGTCACAGTTTCAATCTACCCCACTGATGATATTCCCCTTTATACTCTCATTCCCAGCAGGATGTCTTCTTCCAGTGACT
Source organism: Elephantulus edwardii (assembly GCF_000299155.1). Classification (NCBI taxonomy): domain Eukaryota; kingdom Metazoa; phylum Chordata; class Mammalia; order Macroscelidea; family Macroscelididae; genus Elephantulus; species Elephantulus edwardii. The sequence continues at coordinate 4,201,609 of NW_006399847.1, forward strand.
GGTCCTTCCTGACAACATGTCCAAAGTATGTGAAATGCAGTTTAACCATCCTTTCCTCTAAGGAGACTTTGGTTGCATCTCCTCCAACACGGATTTGTTTGTTCCTTTGTCTATTCATGGACTATTCAGCACTATTCTCCAACATCACAATCCAATGGGATCAATTTCTCTGCCACCTTCCTTATATAAGAATCAACTCTTAAATGTATACAAAGGCAATGAATATACCATGGGTTTTTATTGCTGGTGGTGTTGTTATGTGCCATAACCCTATATACAATACAATAGTTCTGAACCCTGCTCTATCCTGAGCCAGTCTCACTGACTCCAACACACCTAATCCCATTGCACCAGTTACCATGTCAATCAATCTCATCTACGGTCTTCTTCTCCTGCACGGTTCCTCCACCCTTCCAAGCATGATATTCTTCTAGGACAACTTAATCTTTCAAATGACACAGTTACTCTTTAGAACTTTAAAAAGGTCGCTTGCAGCAGATTTTCCCAACACTACATGTTTTGTTTCCTTGACTGCTACCATAAGTGTTGATTATGGATCCAAGTAAAATGAGATCATTAGCATTTTTAATCTTGCTACCACCTATCATGATGTTCTCTATTGGTCTACTAGTGAGGATTATTAGAGTTTGGTGTTTGGCTTTTTTTTCTTTTGGGTTTCCACCCCCCCCCCCATTTATTTTACACTGGTTTCTTTACAAAGTTCAAACACATTGTTTTTCACACAGGATATTTCCCATTTTCTTCATTATGCACTCTCCACCCATCAAATTGTACGACCCTCTGCTCATTGATGCTGATATATAACAGCCTTCTATGGGGCTCTGGTGGCCTTAGGGGCAAGGAGCTACACTGCCATCCCAATGGCAAGTTTTTCTAATCTACCAGCTGTTCCCTGGGAGAAAGAGGGGCCATCTCCCAAGCAACTTGAAGGTACACAACAATGGCTTTCTGGCATTCTTGGCTTTAAGCAAAATATGCAGCTGACTTTCTCCTACCAAGGTCTCTACTGAATCCAATTTAAATTTCTGGCAGCACCTTCAAGCACCACTATCATTCAAATATATGTACCAACAGCCAGAGCCAAAGAGAAAGAAATAAATGATGTTTAACAACTTTTGCAGTCAGAAATCAATAAAACATGCAAACATTCACATAATGGAATACTACACTACTTGCGGGAGCAATGATTTTGTAAATTACTACCTAACATAGGAGGGACTGGAGAGCATTGTGCTAAATGAACTAACTCAGTCCCTTAAAGACAAACACTGTATAAGACCACTATTGTAGAACGAGAGCAAGGATCCAAGGGAGAAGTGGGGGGCGCTTAATCAGAGGGTCACACAATTTGATGAGTGGAGGGAGGGGTGAGAAAGTAAAGGGGAAAAACATGCAAACAACATGGATTAATAATAATGGGTGTCTGGAATGCAAAAGCTGGGAACAGAGAAAGATGGATTAGTAGTAGGAAGTCATGGACCTGGGAACAGAAATAAAGCTGGAAATAGAATATTAGAATTATGTACAATCGATAATTTATTCATTGCAAATACCTTTTATAAGAAACATAAATGGTTGGACAATGACTAGGGAAGATAGAAGGAGAATTTATGTCTTTGACCTGTGATGTTGGAGAAGAGTATTGAGTGTACCATGGACTGCTAAGAAAACAAATAGGTTCACCCTGGAGAGGGTTAAACACGCTGCTCCTTGGAGGCAAGGATTCTGAGGCTTTGTCTGACATACTTTGGACATGTTGTAAGGAGGGACCAGTCCTTGGAAAGGGACATCATGCATTATAGGGTAAAGGGACAGCACAGTAGGGGAAGGCCCTCTATGAGGTGAATTGATTCAGTGACTGGGGTAATCAGGATGGGTGTGTCAGAGGCAGTGCGATTGGCACAGGACAGAGCAGGGTTTAGGGCTGTTGTATGTAGGGTCGCTATGGGTGGCAAGCAACTTGACAACACATAACATCAACCACATACACATGGTAGACACAGGAAATCATATCAACTACATCTGTGGAAAGAATTGCTGGAGAAGCTCAGTATCACCTGTAAAAATTTGGCCAGGTGCTTACTGTGGTACAGGTCAACTACTGATATACAAATTCAAACTAAGGCTAAAGAAAATTAAATAAAATCCACGACAATCAAAAGTGTACCTTGAATCAATCCTTCTTGTATTTAAAAGTCACCCTAAGAACAGGTTTGATGCCTTGAACACTAAAGAACAAAGATTAGATGAGCTTTCGGAGGATATAAATAAAGACCATTCATGAAGAAAGCACGATGCCATTAAAAAGATAGAACAGGGAAAAAAGACCAAGATGGATGTCAGTAGAGACTCATGCTGCACCACAGCACAAAGAAGCCAAAGCAAAAGGAAAGAATCAGGAAGTTAAGGGGCTAAACAGAAGATTCCAAGGGGCAGCTCTAGAAGACAAAGCAAAGTATTATCATGAAATGTGCAAAGTGCTGGAGTCAGAAAACCTAAAGGGCCAAACCCACTCAGCATTTCTTAAGTTTAAGGAACCTGACTTAATAACACAGTAAAGGCTTGAGTTGCAATACTTAATTAAAGGTGCTATGGGCAGAATACTGAATGATCCAGGAAGCATGAAAAGAATATGGATGGAGTACACGAGTCATTGTACCAAAAAGAATTATCTGGCACAGAAGAATTTCATTGAAACAGTATGAGGAAGAGGCAATGGTGATGAGAAGGAACGTTCAAGCTGCTCTGAAGGAAATGGCAAAAAACAAGGTGCCAGGAATTGATTAAATACCAACTAGCATATTTCAAAAGATACACAGTGCCCTGGATGTGCTCACCAGACTACCAAGAAATCTGGAGGACAACTACCTAGCCAACTGACAGGAAGAGGCTCGTATCTGTTCTCATTCCAAAAAAGGGTGACCCGACAGAGTGTGGAAATTTAAAAACAATATTACTAATCTGACTGAAAATTATCTTAAAAAAACTAGAACAGGATATCAACAGAGAACTACCATAAATGTAGGCAAGGTTTAGAAGATGCCATGGCACCAGAGACATTATTGCCAATATCCTGGCTGAAAGCAAAGAATAACAGAGGAATTCCTGTGCTTCCTGGACTACGCAAAGACATTTTACTGTGTGGGTCATAATAAATTTTGGCTAACTTTGAGAAGAATGGGAATTCCAGAACACTTGACTGTGCTCATGCAAAACCTAAACTTGGACCAGGAAACAGTCATCAGGAACAGCAAAGAAAAACTGGATGGTTCAAAATTAGGACAATACTGTATCAAGGATGCAGCCTTCATACCTTTTCAATCTGTCTATATGAATAAAAGATCATCTGGGAGGCTTGACTTTATGAGGAGAAATACGGTAGGATATGAGGAAGCCTCATCAAGAACCTATGTTACGCAGATGACACAACGTTGCTGCAACTGAGAAAGAGCTGAAGCATTTGCTGTAGAAAGTCAAGGACTCCAATCTTTGGTATGGATTGATGCTCAACATCAAGAAGACAAAAGAGTCTCACAATTGTGCCAGTTGAAAAAGGGGAGATGAAGTTGCTAAAAACTTTAGCATGCTCAGAACCACAATCAACATTCTTCACACTAGCAGTCAAGAAATCAAAAGATGAAATGCTTTGGGGAAGGCCGCTGTCAGCGATTTCTCAAAAGTGCTGAAGCGCACCAATGTCAGTCTGGAAACTAAAGTGCACATGATTCTGGCCATGGTCTTCATAATTACTTGCTATGCATCAGAGAGTTGGACAATGCCCAAAGATGATAGAAAAAGAATTGATGCCTTTGAGTTGTGGTGCTGAAGAACATACCATGGACTGCCAAGAAAACAAATAGATCTGTCCTGGAGAGGGTGAAACAAGACTACTTCTTGGAGCATGTGGCAAGGAGGAACAAATCTCTGGAGAAGGACATCACCCTTGAAGTGTGGAGGGACAGAGCAGGAAAGGAAGATTTTAGATTAGATGGACCGACTCAGTCACTGAGTTAATGAAGGTAGGTGTGTCAGAGATAGGGAGACTGGCTCGGGATAGAGCAGAGTTCAGAGCTATTGTCCATAAGGTCACTAAGAGTCAGAGGAGACTCAATGGCAAACAGCTTTCCCTTGATCTGTTTTTACAAGGGCTCCTTGGTCTAGATAAAAGTTTCACTTATGTATACAATTAAGTGTTCTGGGATTCTCATTCTTCTCAATATTACTCGTAATTTGTTATAATCCACACGTCAGATGTCTTTGCATAATCAATAAAGCAAAAATAGACATTTTTCTGGTATTCTCTGCTCTCAGCCAGAATCCATCTGACATCAACAATGATATCCCTGGTGCCATATCTTTGAACAATCCTTAGCA
>NW_006399847.1:4207623-4208267 GCF_000299155.1 Elephantulus edwardii
GTTTGTTTGTTTGCTTGTTTCTTTGTTTTAAGTGGAAGGTTCCTGGGGGGCCCTGACTCAGGTGTGCATGACCAGGGAACAAGGGAATGGGAACCAGCCAACGTGGGGAGGGGTCATCTCCACAACATTCCATTTATACACAGAAATAAACGGACAAGAACAGAGTCACTACTGCGGTTAGAAATTCACAACCTGGAAAGGGAAAGGAACAGGTAGGGAGAGGAGGTGTCATTAGAAAAATAAAGGTACCCCTTACACTGGGGTACCTGGGGGGACTTGGTCTGTTTCAACCCAATAGGAATCAGAAGATCAAACGTGATTTGGGATGGCCAGAGCCATCAGAGGTGGAGGGAGGAGGAAGGTCCAGGGGTTGGGGGTCTCTTTGGTAACTGGGGTGAAGGATTGCCCTCTCCCTGTTGGAATCCCCCCAGACTCTCCAGTCTGACAGGAAGGGGCTAGGCTGCAGCCCCCACTAACAGGTCCGAGGCTGCCAGATGCTCCAGGCAGGGCACTGAAGGGGCACACAAGGGCTTCCCCTCCAGGAAGATGAGAGCACTGCCCCTCAGTTTCTCTGCTAGGGTGCAGCGGTCCTTTACCCCTTCATAGCAGTTTGCTTATAATTCATGCTTGATCCCTGTCAGCTT
>NW_006399847.1:4208762-4262907 GCF_000299155.1 Elephantulus edwardii
CCATTTGTTTGTTGATGGGCACTTAGGTTGTTTCCAACTCCTTGCTATTGTGAACAAAGCTGCAATAAACATGGCTGTGCATATATCTGCTTAGATGTCAGTTTTGTTCTCTTCGGGGTGTATTCCCAGTAGTGGAATTGCTGGGTCAAATGGCATCTCTATTTTGTCTGCTTCTTCTTGATGGCATCCTTGGAGCCAGCATATATCATTTTGCTCCTAAAGGGTGCATACTTAGGGGCCCAAAAGATAAACACCAGGCCCTCCTTCTTGCTCTCCTTGGTCTCATAGGTTACATCATACAGGTCTTAGTTGCAGTGTCTGTCTGGCAGCATTTTGACAAAGGTGGCATAGGGGTCATCGACAGTCTGTCCTACATCTCCAACCAGAATCTCCTTGCCCACCTCCAGGATGGTTTTCTTCTTGTCCTCACTCAGTCAGCAGAGCACACTGCCTTCTTGTACTACTTTACCTCCTCTGGTGGTGATGATTTGTGTACCTTCATGATGTCACTGAACACCTCGATTACACCATCAGAGATAGCCACACCAGAGGCCATGTTTCTGGAAGTGAAAAAGATATGGCAAAGGGAGCGAAAGAAGACAAGAGCTGCCACAGCTGCTGCCTGGACCCAACTGAATGGGGCCTCTCCCAACCCCTTCCGTTTAGTATCAGTATCGCTTTTCTTAAAATGGGAATAAACGTGGATACCTTCCACACAATCGGCCAGGCAATCAATTTCCACATTTCTTGGCATAGATCGGTGAGTGTACCAAGGGCTGTTTAAGTGTACCAAGGGCTGTATCTGTCATTTGGAACATATCAATTGGTATCTAATCAATTCCTGAGGCCTTAGATTTTGACAGTGACTTTATTGCAGCATGAACTTCTCTCTTCCTTACCACTGGCTCTTGATCATATGATATTTCCTGAAACATTTCAGTGTTGGTCAGTTCTTTTAGGTACAGTGTGTACCCACTATCTTCTTTTGATACCTCCTGGATAATTCACAATTTCATCTATAACATCTCTCAGTTTTACAACTCAAGGCTTGAATTTGTATTTCAGTTCTTTCAGCGTGATAAATGCCAAGCGATTTCTTCCCTTTATATCTCCAATTCCAGTTCCCTGCATATTCCATTATAATAGCTTGCACTGTCTTCTTTAACTGTCCTTTGAACTCTTCTATTAGCATCTCTTCCCTTTCTTTTGAGTTCTTGATGCTCCAGTGCAATTTTCTGGGTTTCTTCTGACATCTATTTTGATTTGTTGTATTTTTCTCCCTTTCTCCTCTGTCTTTGTAGTGACCTTGTTTTCTCTCTATGGATGATATGCTTAATGTCATTCCACAACTCATCTATCTGGTCTTCAATCATTGGTGTCATTTTTTATGATCATGAATTGGTATCATGACTGATTTAGGTGTCAACATAAATGTGATCATTAAGATAATCTGAATAAGTATAAACTATTAAGTAATCTTTTATTCTCCGTACTTTTCATCCCTGGTAACTAAGCTAGAAGGATTCTCTGTGTGTAATCCTATCTTTAGCTTTTTATAGTAGTGGTCTTATACAATATTTTTCTTTTGAAATGGACTTATACTTTGGATATGTTGTAAGGAGGCACTATTCCTTGGAGAGGGACATCATGCTTGGTAGGGTGGAAAGACAGCCCAGGAGGGGAAGGCCCTCTATGAGGTGGACTGATTCAGTGACTGGGGTAATTGGGATGGGCATATTGGAGACAGTGAGATTGGCACAGTACAGAGCAGAGTTTAGGGCTGTTGTATATAGGGTCGCTATGAGTCGCAAGTGACTTGATGGCACATAACAACAATAAAACGATATATATTATATATAACTATACATATAATTCAATTTAAGGTATTCTTGCTTTGTGTATGTTGTTGTTATTATGTCCCATCGAGTTGCTTGCACAACAACTATGTTACAACAGCTATGTACAACAGCCCTAAACTCTGCCTTATCTGGTGCCAATCTCACTATCTCTGACACACCTACCCACATTACCCCAGTCACTGAATCAATCCATCTCATCGAGGATCTTCCTCTCATGAGCTGTCTCTCCACACTTCCAAGCATGACATCCTTCTCCAAGGACGGGTCCCTCCCTGCAACATGTCCAAAGTATGTCAGATGAAGCTTCAGAATCCTTGCCTCCAAAGAGTAGCCCGGCTTCACCCTCTCCAGAACAAACCTGTTCGCTTTCTTAGCAGTCCATGGTATATTCAATACTCTTCTCTAACACCACAGCTCAAAGGCATTAATTCTTCTTCTATCATCCTTAGTCATTGTCCAGCTCTCTGATGCATAGCAAGTGAAGACCATGGCATGTATCAGGCACACCTTCATTTCCAGACTGATATCCTTGTACTCCAGTACTTTAGAGAGGCCTCTAACCACAGAATTTCCCATTGCAATAAGTCTTTTTACTTTCTGGCTGCTGGTGCCAAGAGTGTTGACTGTGGAGTCAAGCAAACCAAAACTGTGAACAATCTCAATGTCGTCACCATCCATTATAATGCTGCTAATCGGCCCAGTGGTGAGAATCTTTGTTTTCTTGATATTGAGCTTCAATTCATCCTGAAGACTGCAGTCCCTGACCTTCCACAAGTGCTTCAGGTCCTCCTCAGTTTCAGCAAGCAGGGTTGTGTCATCAGCATAATGCAGATTGTTGATGATTCTTCCTCCAATCCTGATGTCTCATTTTTCCTCATAGAGCCCAGCCTCCAGATAATCAGTTCTTCATAAAGATTGAAAAGGTTTGGAGACAGGATACAGCCCTGGTGTACACCCTTCACAATTTTGAACCATGCAGTGTTTCCCCGCTCTGTTCTGATGACTTCCTCCTGGTCCAAGTATAGGTTTCACACGCTTTGTATATAGAAACACTTTATTTCTATCAAAAAACTTTCCTGATGAAATGAACTTGACGTCAAGCATATCCATTTATGTATTATATATGAAAACACTGAATCCACAAAACCTTTTCTCAAATATGTTAAATGCTACAGATTGCACTTACAACTGCAGTAGCAAGTTCTTTAATCTTAAGTGGTACAAAATACAAGTCAATGTGGGGACACAATGTGAAATCTGGAATCACTAATCACTACTCTGTTGGGAGATGTTCCGCTAAGCCAAAAGTAGCAGCACCTCTGCAACCAAGAGTCCCTGAGGAGCAAGATTCCAAATCTCTCTCACAAGATGTTCTCCAAGCAGTTAAAACAGACAGAGGGAAAGCTATGAGTTGTTTCTGACTGAATAACAATGACTTGAAGTTGCTGACTAATAAATTTTATGATACATAGAATCAATTATAATTTTGCAAAACAATATTATATTTAGAACCAGTGGCATTTGCAATTATGGTTAATCAACTTAAAGGTAAGTATTTTTTAATTCCATTTTTCAATTGTTAAAAAAACCACCTTACAGAAAATATATCAATATTGAATTAACTGAGGTGGTGCTTTGATTTGTTAAGATTTACAATTTCTTCAGGTATAAATTACAAGTAAAAAGTCAAACAAATAGCAATTTACTGGAAAGATACGTGCACTCAGATCTATGTTAATTTTTTAGATTTTCCCCAGAAATACCAAAGTATATCAAGTGTTAATTTAATTGGGTATATAAAGTCGTACTGGGAAACCAGATATATGTATGTAAAATGAGAAATAAGGAAAAATTCTGCATACATTTAAGCATTTAAATGCTCAGAACAGATAACATTCAGTGTGAACTCTAGAAAATGTTAATCTATATCCACTCCCTTTTGGCATTAGCATGCATGTAAAAACTGGACAAGGAAAAAAGTAAATAAAAGAAGACTCAATATCTTTGAATAATGATGTTGGCAGAGAATGCTTAATACATAACCACAGACTGCCAGAAAGGTGAGAAAATGCGCCGTGCAGTTTGTACAGCCAGAGTGCTCTTTAGAAACAAGGGCAGCAAGACTTCAACTCACTCCCTTTGGGCATGTTATCAGCAAGGACTGGTCCCTGGAAAAGGACTTTATGCTTGGCAAAGTAAAGGGACAGCATAAAAAAAGGAAGACTTTCAACCAGATCGACGGATACAGGCTATAACAAGTGCTCAAACAGAGCAACAACTGTAATGATAGTGTGAGCCTGTGTGGCATTTCTGTAAGACACAGGGTCCCTGTAAGTCAGAAATGATTCAATAGCATCCAATAGCAGCTGTTCTCATGAAGTATCAGGAGGGAAACCGATATAGCAATTATTTTTCATTATTAGAAATACTCTTTTTCACTCCTCTCAATTGCTTATAAGCTGAAGTTAAGCACAGTGAAAGAGTAAATTCCATTCATGTTTAACGGATATGCTGATGATACAGGCACCTGACATTACACATGCCTGGGCCTATTCATCTGCTGGGTGTATTGTTTACCAACTGAATCCAGCAGGCATGCAGTGTCTATTAATCTAGTAAGTATTCCAGGAAAATGTTTTGAAACTGATAGAAGATGATTATGGGGATAGAATTTGAAAGCATTACTGCAGCCATAAAAAAGACAGAGAAACCACTTCATAAACACTGGAAATTGGTAAATGGAGAACAACTACTGTCCCTTTACTTTCATTTCTGTCACTTAAATCAATTCCTAAGTGTCTATTAGGCTAGGAATAAATCATAAAGTCTCAAAACAGAAATGGTTTTTAGTTTAGACATCTAAGTCAAGTCAAACAATTCTGGTTAAAATGTGAGCTATTCTATTTTATAGATTATTTTTTTTTAGGAAAAGTGATTTTAAAACATCATTTTGATCACTCCAATGCCAAATCATTCGGAATAAATAATTTATTTTTCATGTAAGAACTATTTACATTTAAATAATCTTTTTAACAATGTGTTACATTAATAAAAACCATGAGGAATTCTAAAAAGTAACATAAGATAGTTACCAATTTTTAAGGGTATACTTCTATGCACTCAGCTTATGCCAAACCCTCTATCGTAGGTATTATTACCCATTTTAGAAGCAGGTAAAAGTAAGGATGCTGACCTTAAGAAAGCTATTTGTATGAAGTTAAATAGCTAATTACCAGAGAACCCCAATGTGAACATCATAAGCGCTTTTTTCTTTCCACTGCGCTATGATGTCCAATAAAACCATCTTTCTTAGAAATCCTTTGTCAAGGTTATTACAGAAAAATCCACCTCTCCGTCCCAGCATAGTGAGCTCTATGTGACCTAATCCATGGAGAGGTGTGCTGCTAATCCAACGGCAACACCAATCTGGAGGTTTAAACCCACCGTTGGCTCCGAGGAAGGATGGACACCCCCTTCTGTGTGATGTAAAGCCTCTGAAAACCCACTGGACAGTCCATTATGAGTCAATTCCAATTCTACGACAATGAATTGAGTTGTTGCCCCAGCATAACTAATACCATCGTAAGGTATGAGATGCTGAATTGATATCTTTTATTTTTTTATTAAATTTTATTAGTTTTAATAAACATTTACAGGGATTTTGGGTTTTCATTCCTTCATTGTTGCACCATTCTCTCTACCCTCCTCCCCAGTTTGTTCTTCTTCCCCTGCCATCCGAATGTCTGTTTTAATTGTCCAATTGCCACAGTGCTTGTCAAAGTCAGTTCTGATTAATCTCCTTTGTCAGTGTGTCCTTTGCCATTCCCTATCACTTCTCCCTGAGAGAGGCTTCACCCTGATTCATAAGGAAAAGGGGATGATGTATTCTCTTAGCTACTTCCTGCTGAAAAGGGATGCTGTGGGTGGGTTTCAGGGTGAAGATCTTCTCTCACTACTCTAAAGGGCCCCTTTGGCAGTAGGAAACACATAGACTATTATGGAGATTGATTTTGGAGTTTAGATGCACTGTTATTAATTGTGCTTAGCCGTACATGTTCATATCCTTGAAGATGTATCATGGGGGTGTTGCAACCTAGAAGACACAAATTTAACTAACAAGTTATAAGTACATGAGTCAAAAATTATGGAAAAGTGAAAGAAAAGATTCTTTCATTGTTTTACAAACCCTCCCCCAGGTCCCCTCCACCATGGAGCCATCGCTCTAGACTCCTGTGATGACAGAAATACCTAGTCACATATCTCTTTTAAACAGTTTTCTCCCTCCTCTGTTTCAGTGCAATATACATTATTGAACCCATCTTACTCAGTCTCACCCCAACCCCGAGGTTAGTCCCATTCTACAACAGTGGCATCATGTAATATTTGTCCTTTTGTGACTGGGATATTTCACTCAGCATAATGTTCTCCAGAGTCAACCATTTTGAATAATATTGCATGTGTTCCTTGTTTTTCAATGCAGCATAGTATTCCATTGTGCGAATATACCACAGCTTCTCTAGCCATTCGTTTGTTGATGGGCACTTAGGTTGTTTCCAAATCCTTGCTATTGTGAACAAAGCTGCAATAAACATGAGTGTGCAGAATTGATATCTTTTAAACAAGAGGTGGGGAGACCAACTTTCTTTCTTTTTTTTTGCCAATTTTAAATACATCTTTATTTGAGACATTGCATTTTCCACTTATAATACAGTGATAATAAATTGCAATGTTAATTCCTTTCCCTATACAAATTCCATATTCAAGTATTGAGAATGCCCAGAAATCTGGTCTAGCAGTTTAGACTTTTCAACTGCAGTGTGCTACAAATTTGGGTCCTTCAAAATTTAATTGTGGGACAATGAATGCTATAAAGTATGCAGACTGGTTTAATAAATCTCTTCAATGGTGGGTCCAGAAGAGGAACCACCAGATGGAAGAGTTCCACCACCAGGGAAGCCACCAGGCATGCCTCCGGGCATGCCTCCAGCACTCTGGTACAGCTTGGTGATGATGGGGTTGCTGACCCTCTCTAGTTCCTTCTGCTGATGTTCAAATTCCTCCGTTTCTGCAGTCTGATTCTTATCAAACCAGTTAGTAATTTCATTGCACTTGTCAAGGATCTTCTGCTTGTCCTCGTCATTGATCTTGCCTTGAAGCTTTTCATCTTCAACTGTTGCTTTCATATTAAATGCGTAAGACTCAAGGGAATTCTGAGAAGACACCTTATCTCTTTGCTTCTCATCTTCAGCTTTGTACTTCTCAGCCTCCTGGACCATTCGTTCAATGTCTTCCTTACTCAAGTGGCCCCTATCATTGGTGATGGTAATCTTGTTTTCTTTCCCAGTGCTCTTGTCAACAGCAGAAACATTAAGGATACCATTGGCATCAATATCAAATGTGACTTCAATCTGAAGAACACCACGAGGTGCATGTGGTATCCCATTGAGCTCAAACTTGCCAAGCAGGTTGTTATCTTTGGTCATGGCACGCTCACCTTCATAGACCTGAATGAGTACACCAGGCTGGTTGTCAGAGTAGGTTGTGAAGGTCTGTGTCTGTTGGTAGGAATGGTTGCATTCCACTTGATGAGGACAGTCATGACTCCACCAGCAGTTTCAATACCAAGAGAAAGTGGAGTGACATCCAGGAGCAGCAAATCTTGAACATTTTCAGATCTGTTTCCAGACAGAATGGCCGCCTGGACAGCTGCACCATAAGCAACAGCCTCATCTGGGTTGATGCTCTTGTTCAACTCCTTTCCATTGAAGAAATCCTTAAGAAGCTTCTGAATCTTGGGAATTCTGGTAGAACCACCCACCAGGACAATATCATGGATCTGTGACTTGTCTAGCTTAGCATCCCTCAGAGCTTTCTCCACAGGGTCCAGAGTGCCACGGAAAAGATCAGCATTCAATTCTTCAAAGTGGGCTTGGGTAATGGAAGTATAGAAGTCGATTCCCTCATACAGTGAATCTATCTCAATACTGGCCTGGGTGCTGGAAGAAAATGTGTGCTTTGCACATTCACAAGCAGTGCGGAGGCATCTGACAGCCCTCTTGTTTTCACGGATGTCTTTCTTATGCTTGCGCTTGAACTCTGCAACAAAATGGTTGACCATTCTGTTGTCAAAGTCTTTTCCACCCAAGTGGGTGTCTCCAGCTGTAGACTTGACCTCAAATATCCCATCTTCAAGACTGAGGATTGACACATCAAAAGTGCCACCTCCTAAGTCAAAGATGAGCATGTTCCTTTCAGCACCAACCTTTTTGTCTAGACCATAAGCAATAGCAGCAGCAGTTGGCTCATTGATGATTCGGAGGACATTGAGGCCCGCAATGGTTCCAGCATCTTTGGTAGCCTGGCGCTGAGAGTCATTGAACTAGGCTGGTACAGTGACAAGAGCATTGGTAACAGTCTTCCCAAGGTAGGCTTCTGCAATTTCCTTCATCTTTGTGAGAACTATAGAGGACACCTCCTCTGGATAGAAACTTTTGGTCTCTCCTTTATATTCTACTTGGACCTTGGGCCTGCCTGCATCGTTCACCACCATGAAGGGCCAGTGTTTCATATCAGACTGCACAACAGCATCATCAAATCTCCAACGAGACATCTGGCATCAAATACTGTGTTAGTAGGATTCATTGCAACTTGATTCTTTGCCGCATCGCCAATCAATCATTCGGTATTGGTAAATGCTACATAGCTTGGGGTGGTCCGGTTGCCTTGCTCATTTGCAATGATATCCATTTTCCCATGCTGGAAGACCCCTACACAGGAGCAGGTGGTGCCAAGATCAATGCCAACCGCAGGGCCCTTGGACATGGTTGCTTAGTGAAGGTCCCAGGTGGTGGAGGGGAAGAACCGTACCTCAAGTCCACCGCTGCGCTAAATGAGCAGACCAACTTTATTAATGTAGTTCTTACTTGCCGTTTAGTTGAAACCAATTCATAGCTGACCCTTCAGTGGGTGGAATAAGACTGTCCATCTTCCTGCCATTGAGGATCTGGTGGATTTGAACTGCCTGCCCGTGCTAGCAGTGCAATCCCTTACCCACTATGCCACCAGAGACAGGGAGAGAGTGAGGTAGGCAAAGAGAGAGCCAGCAACTGGAAGAACATCTTTAAGTGTGTGCAGGTAAAGAATCAACTCTGTGTCCTGTATTTCTGAGGACATGTCTCCTTGTCCTCTATGCAGGAATATACGTATCAGTAAAGGCTACTGTCTAAGCATTCTAACTTGCATTCTGATTTAGGGGAGTGGGGGAGCTGTGTGCATCTCAGGAGTGGCCCTGTGAGCTAAGCAAAGGTGCTGTGATGACAACAAATCCAGGCTCAAAGGTACTGCCTGCAGGCATGTGCTTTAGGCCTGGGAGAGACAATCAAAGGTTTCATCAAGATGATAACAGATGGCTGATCAGGTTCATTCAAGGTGACTGGAATTGTTCTATTTAAAAAAAAATCCTGAGTCGCAAGCAACTCAATGGCACATAACAACAACAACAACATCATAAAGAACAATTCCCCTGTTGAACAGACCAAAGATGGGCAGCTTCCTAACCTGCTGTTTCAGTGTCTGCTAATGGGCTGAGGAGTCTGTGATTCTGAAAAGGAATGGACAGATAATGGTTGATGTTAATCAGAAGTAAATCTGCCAGGTGTGCCTCACACTGTCTCATATGCATATCGGCCTGGGCATAATAAATCACTAAATTTAAAAGGCATGAGGCAGAGAAGGCAAGGCATGCACCAAGTGCCTTCTGGGGGTCCCTGTGGGGCCACAGGATAGAGACAGGCAATTCTCTTTCTCAGCATCTGACACAGAAGCACACCTCCTGTGTTGAAGAGGTGGAGACATCAAGGCTCTCTGGACAGACACAGACACAAAGTCAGAAGCTGATAAAGTAAATTAGGAGGCGATGACTTCTTAGCAGAGCAACAGGGCCAGAAGAAAGAGTATGGTAAAAGTCAAGAAAAGTGAATGAGTCAGATGATAAATCACAATAATAGTTACTGGGAGGCAAATAGCATAATTTCCATTCTTCTTTTTTACAGTCGGCAAAATGAGGCAAGAAAAGTTTAGCAGTTTCTCATGCATCAGAATGCTAACACTGAGGAGCTGAGATGTCAATCTGAAGATTTCTGACCGCCAAACCAATGCTTCTTAATCCAGACAGACAGACAGAGGTAAGTCACTTCATTGTGAAATAACAAAACTCGTTTTCCACAGTTGCCACTGAGTCCATTCCACCTTATGGCAACGTGTGGTGTACCGGGCCAGACTGGTGCTCCACAGGGTTTGTGGTGGCAGATCTTTCAGAAGAACATCACTAGATCTTCCTTGCAAGACCCCTCTGGATGGATTCAAAGCTCCAACTACTAATTAGCATCCAAGTTTGTTAAATTCTGCACCATTCTGACAATCTTAAGTCTATTCTATGTTGCTTTTGTTGATGTGTACCATCAAGGGGGAACTGAAACAGGTTTTCAGAGGCAATAAATAACATGAGAGGAGACTATCCATCTTACTCTCTCAGAGTGGCTGGTGGATTTGAACCGTGTTCTTTTTCTAGCTTGGAGATAGTGAAAGAATAGGCAGTTAAACAGCATCAGAGGGCCCTATGATGCAGGCTGGTGGTCCAGAAATATTGTTGTGTGCCTCTAAGCTGACCTAGCTTAACGGTAGCCCTACAAGACACAGTAGACTTCCCCATGGCATTCTCTATACAGTAATCTCCACTGAAGCAGGTCATCAGGATTTTTCTCTAACAGGACTGATGGTGGGTTTAAGCCTCTACCCTTTTAGTTAGGAGACAAACATGTAATCATTTTCATCACTATTTGTTGTTTTTATATGCTATCGAGTAGCCTATGATTCACAGTGACCCAGTGTACAACAGCTCTGAACCCTGTCCTATCCTGAGCCAATCTCAGGACACATCTACCCCCTCCCCCAGTTACTGTGTCAATTCATCTCATCCAGCATCTTCCTCTCCTGCGCTGAAATTCCACCCTTCTAAGTATGATGTTCCACTCCAAGGACTGGCACCTCCTGTCCATGGGCTCAAAGCATGTTAGACAGAGCTTTAAAGTCCTTGCCTCCAAGGATCAACTTATTTTTACTCTCTCCAGGACAGATCCGTTTGTTCTCTTGGTGATCCATGTTCAAGATTCTTCTCTAGCACCACAACTCAAAAGCATCAATTCTCCTGTCATCCTTAGTCACTGCCTAACTCTCTGATGCATAGCAAATAACTGCAATGATAACTGGAACTAACTGGATCAGGGCTAGACTGACATTGTTGCTTTTCAGCACCCTGGAGAGGTCCCTGACAGCCGACTTTTCCTAATGCAGTTCATCATTTGATTGCCTGACCTCAAAATCACTTGAAGGTATTTTTGGTTTGCTTTTATTTTTTTTCTTAAAAAAACACAGACTTTACAAACTGCTCCATCTGTCCATCTCTTTCTAAGTCAACCAAATAAAAAGTATTTAGCTACCTCTTTCACGTTATACAAACTACAAGTCAATGTAGACCAGGCTCAGCTTTCCTTCAAAGTCAGCTTCTAAAGAGACCTGAAAGCAAGAAGCAGTCTCTTCTTCATCTGCGGACATGGCGTCTACTCCTGCCTGCTAACCAAGCCAAGTCCTAACTAATACCTATCCCTCTAATGTGTTGCAATGGGAAAGTCTGCTGTTAGCGACCTCTCTAAAATACTGAACAACAATGGTGTCACTCTGGAGACTAAGGTGTGACTGATAGAGGCCATGACCTTTGCAATCACTTGCTATGCATCAGAGAGCTGGAAAATGACTAGGAAGGATAGATGAATTGATGCCTTTTAGCTGTGGTGTTGAAGAAGAGTATTGAATATACTATGGACTGCTAAGAAAATGAGCAGGTTGAACCTGGAGAGTGTTAAACCAAGCTGCTCCTTAGAGGCAAGGATTCTGAAGCTTCATGTGACATACTTTGGACATGCTGCAAGGAGGGACCTGTCCTTGGAAAAAGACTTCATGTTTGGAAGAATGGAAGGACAGCACAGGAGAGGAAGATCTTCTACGAGGTGGTTTGATTCAGTGACTGGGTTTATGGGGGTAGGTGTGTCAGAGACAGTGAGACTGGCACAGAATAGAGCAGGGTTTAGGGCTGTTATACATACGGTCGCTATGAGTTGCAGGTGACTTGACGTCACATATCAACAACAACAACAACAGCAAATCAGTCCCTCAAAGACAAACAAACCGTAATAACAGTCCTCCCATTAGTGTCCAACCTGTAAATAATAACAAGAGCTACTACTAACACTGCAGACCTAAACATCTCCCTTGAAAAACTCCAGCATCTCTCAGAAACTCTCCAATGTCTCTAGAAAATATTGCAACTCAGCTTACTGTAGTCCATGATTAAGTTGACTCCTACACAGCAGTTGAATCACAAAACAAAAGCCTTACTCTATTAACTATAAAAAATTATAGTCTCTGCCTGTTTCAAAAAGAAAACTATTGTTTCTGTAAACTAACACCTTAAATAGACAATCAGGGACCGACTGGTAACCAGGAATTCCCCCTTGGCTATTCTCCATCCTAACTCCCTTTCTAGTCATTATTCTTTTTTATAAGTCTTGCTCCCTATTTTATAAATCTCTTTCAGAAATTTTTAATAGACCGCCTCACCACCATCACCCGAGCAACTGCCCAAGAACACGTGAAAATGATCCACCTGTATCAGACCTTACATGAAACCAACCCCAGCTCCCCAGCATTGTCCTAATTCAACAGAAAGGAGCTAATTTTGCCCCTAATCATCACCTCCCACTAGAGTCTAAAATGGAGGAAGAAGGTCAAGGATATAGCAGTTGCCTGATCATGCCTTGAGAAATTTGATCACATCTAAGGCAGCCAGATCAAAGAGCAGACCAGACAATGGATCCTAATAAGATTCAGCCTGATCACAAAAGTCCTAACCCAAGTTAATTAACAGCCCCAAATTCCAAGAAAAATACCATCTTCCCTGCTCCTCCCATTTTCACCTTCTCCACTGCATTCAGTCACTTGAGTTCCCTCTCAGACCATGAGGTGGCGGGGAAACAACCCACAGACTGCTGAGCTCACCTAAAGAGTTTCTGATTGAATAGTTTAGGGTGGGGCTTGAAAAGCTGTTTTCTAGCCTGCTGCATGCTGTAACCAGTAGGTGGTGACACACTGCACTAAGAACCACTGTTAGGCAACAATCAACTTTCACTTCAATGTTTTGAAGATTTCCTTTTTCTCACTTTAGTCTACCGTCTACTACAGTTTACTATTTGTGGAAACACTGTATATCCTTTCTTCCATATTCTAACCCAGGCTAGCTATCCTCTGGGATATTTAAAATTATCTTTGAGATACATAAAATACAAGGTGTGCTAAGTCACATTTTTAAAAAAGAAGTTATACATTATTAATGGCAATGTAAGCATTTTTCTAATGGTCAAGGGTCAACTTTAAAGTTTCCACTATTTACTTCAGCTGAGTGATACCAGTCAATAGCCTATAATTATTCACAGCACAAAACTCTTTGGACTAAATATGTTCTCTAACTTTTCCAACAACATTAGCAGAATAAAAGATAGGAAAAAAAAGACTAAATCTTTACATTTCATCTTTGCAATTTTTACATGATTTTTTTAAAGCAAAAATAATACTTCTTAGATGGATAAAAGGCAATCACTGTTGCTTGGTAAAAAGATCCAAAGCTAAAGAACTAACATGATAAAGTTTGACTTTTTGGTTGGTTTGTCGCTTTTTTTTGGTGGTATATGAAACAAAGCATTTGACATTCCAACATTCATCATATGCACAATTTAGTAACCTTCACTTAACATTGTGTTCAACCACTAACCACACTTTTCTTAATTTCTTCTCTCACTCATATCACACTCAAGCAAAACTCTGCTGAAGATTATCCAGAAATGACTGCAACAGTACATTCACAGAGAACTACCAGAAATACAAGCTGGGCTTAAAAGAGGCTGTGGCACTAGAGACATTATCACCAAATTCAGATGGATCTTGGCAGAAAGCAAAGAGTATCAAAGGGTTATCTATCTCTGTTTCATTGACTATGTGAAGGCATTTGACTGTGTGGATCACAACAAATTGTGGTTTACCTTGAGGAGAATGGGAAACATAAAACACTTGATTGTGCTTACGTGAAATCTATACCTAGACCAGGAGGCAGTCCTCAGAACAGAGCATAGTTCAAAATCAGAAAAAGAGTGCATCAGAATGCAAAGATTCTCATCACTGGGCCAACTGATGGATAGAGAAGAGATTGAGGTTGTTAACTGTTACAGCTTGCTCAGCTACACAATCAACACTTTTGGCACCAGGAAATCAAAAGACGAATTGCATTAGGTAAATCTGCTGTCAGGGACCTTTCCAGAATACTGAGAAGCCACGATATCAGTCTAGAGACTAAGGTATATCTTATCTAATCCATGGCCTTTGCAATTGTTATGCATTAGAGACCTGGACAATGACAAAGGATGACAGAGGAAGAGTTGATGCCTTTGCACTGTGATGCTGGAGAAGAGCCTTAAAGATACCATGTACTGCCAAGAAAACATATAGGTCTGTTTTGAAGAGGGTCAAACCACCATTCTCTTTGGAGGCTAGGATTTTGAAGTTCTGTCTTATATAATTTAAGCATGTGGCCAGAAGGGATGGATACTTGGAAAAGGATATCATGCTCACAGGGATGGAGGGACAGCATATGAAAGGAAGACTTTGGATGAGATGGATTGATATAGTAACTAGGGTAATGGAGGAAGGTGTGTCAGAGTCAGTGACTGACTAAGGACAATTCAGGGTTCAGAGTTGTACACAGGGTTGCTATGAGTTGCAGGTGACTCAACAGCACATGACAACATCACCACCACCACCACCACCACTCTAAATGAGTTTTTAGTTGTGTATGTGTCTAAGTCTTCCTTTCTCTCCCCACTGCCCAGCTTTGATAACCACTAATAAACTTTTGTCTGTATAAACCAATTGATGTCAAGTCACTCCTGACTCACAGTGACCCTCCACTGGGTTTCCTTCCATGAGAAGGAGTCTGCCTATCTTTCTTCCAAGAAGTTGCCGGTGGATTCAAACCATTGGAGATGTACAGCCATTTGGCTAATGGCCTAACATTATGGACTATGTTGTTGTGCTCGCTGGGACTCTCCATACTTGCGATACAAGGCCGTTTATGTGAGTGAGAGCAATCAATTGTTGTCTGCTTTTTTCTCAATAATTAAAATGTATTGTTGTTGTGTACTTCAAGTCATAAATGACCCAGAGCTGACCCTCCAGCAGTTTTTCAGATGCAGTATATCACTCTGCAGGAGACTGCCCATTCTTCTCTCAAAGAGCAGCTGGTGAATGCAAACCACATACCTTTGGGATTGCAGTGCAGCTTCTTAGTACTAAGACACCAGAGCTCCTTTAGAGTTATAGTTATAGTGCTTTTTTTTTTTAAACCCAAGCACCCATTTCTTGAGGTATGTGTTGAAACTGATTCATAGATGATCCTTTATTGAATTTCTGAGGCTGTTAATCAAACATCCCCTCTTTCTCCTTCAGAGCTGTTAGTGGATTAGAACTGCCAAAGCAGTGTCATCTTTGGGCAACAAGCATAAATTCCTATGAACTACACCGGCAGAGCTCCCTTTCTTAGATTTGGTAGAAATTTAGCATTTTATGATCAAGAAGAAGTGACATTTCATCATCAGGAAAAAAAGGTAGATCTTCCAGGAGCTGGATCAACACAGTGAGTGCAGTGATGGATTTAAGCACAGCAGGGTCCATGAAGATGGCAGAGTGAGCAGGGTCTTGTCCTTCTGTGTGAGGATCACTGTGGGTGAGAGCTGACTCCACAGCTCCTAGCAACAACAGTCACTTGTGTGCATCAGCAATACCTGGAGACCTTGTCTAACAACCATCACTCCAAAATCACACCTCAAATACAACCTAGGATTCAGTATTTTAAGAAGCAACGAGGGTGTTTCTGATACATGAAAATCCCTGTCTTCTCCTGTATCAAAGTACATGAGATTAATTAAAAGTATGGTTACAACGTAGATTCTGAGTCAGTACTTCTTGGGTAGAACCTTGAATTCTCAGCAGAAGTTTAAACTGGAATGAACTGGTTAAAAGCTCTTACCAAAATGATTTTCTTCCAAGATCATTTTAAGCCCATAAACATGAGTATTAGATCTCAGTGTCAAGTTTTCTAGCATTTAGGACTTTGGGAAACATTGTTTTTCTGGTTTTATTTTCATTAAAAGTCATTTGCTTTACAAAAATAGAAGTCTATTTAAAACAAAGAATAACAGTTGAAATTATATTCAGTTGTGTGCTGGTTATTTTTAATTACCTGAAATTCTTACTGAAGGTAGCTCTTGAATATATGCTTTTCAATTCTTTCATATCTTACAAATTATATGTACGTCTCACTTTTCTCCTACTCATACATGCAATTTGTCTATTTTCAGGTGATTTTCCATAGGCAGGACAAAGGCAAAATTCCACATGTGAAAGTGAAAAACAGAAAGACAATTCACTGTCATTGAGTCAAGTGTGACTCCTTGAGACTCTGAATCTATAGGAGTTTCAAGGTTATAAAGTTTTAGGGGGAGACGCTGTTCATCTCTCCCTTGGAGCTGCTGCTAAATTGCCAGCCTTTGGGCAAGAGCCCAAAAGCAATGCACTAAGTCACTGGTGCTACTCAGAAGAGCAGAGAAAAAGAAGAAAATTAAAACGATCGCTGTACCTCATAATGAAAAAACTGTAGCCAGAAGCAAAAGAGGTCTGGCTTATTTTTTCACAGTTTACCAAAATCTCTCTCTCTAAAGTGTTCCTGCTTTTCATTTACTGATAATTTCATCCAATATTTCCCACTTCCGACAGCTATGGGAAAAGTCTTAAGCCATACCTCCAATCATCTGGATAGAGTCAAGACCATGGTTAGCCCCAGGGTGCCCTCTGTGGGCGACACTGAATGGTAGCCCAGAGGTCCTGGTGATGATGAGGTCTCATGAATGAGAGTGGCTACCTGAAAGTGGGATGTTTTCTCCCATCCATCTTTGGTGTCTCAGGCCAGCCACAGAGGGCATGAGTGACAGAAGGACAACAACACAATGTTACAGGCTGGCAGGGGAAGGACATGTGAGGATCCCAAAGTGCCAGTATGCCAATGGGGGAATTGAGAAGTCAGGGGAATGAAAAGAGTAGGGCAGATGGAGGAAGAGTGGAGTTCTCTACTAGGGAGGGCAGCAGGGAACACAAAATCACCTTCCAACACCCCAAGTCCCTGGGGGCTCTGCAGCGGTGGAGAAGGGAGACCTGTCCTCACACCTTCTGACACACAAGAGCCCATTGCAGCAGTCACATCAATCCACCTAGTTGAAGGTCTTCCTCTCCTTCGCTGACCCTTCACCCTTCCCAGCATCATGTTCTCCAAGGAATAACCTCTCCTTGCAACATGTCCAAATATGTGAGGGAAAACCTCCTCATTCTAAGAGCACTCTGGCTGCACCCTCTCCTAGACATAACTGTTTTCTTGGCTGTTCATGATGTTCAGTGATCTTCTCCAACACTACAGCCCAAAGGCTATTTTTTTTTCAAAAAGAAAAAAGAATTGCATAGCTACAGAAGTTCTCAACTCTGCCAACACTGCAGACTTTGAAATTCTCATTCACCATTGACAGCACTGTTAAAGGGTTTGGTTTACTACCTCAATTATTACAGAACTGTGGCCTTGACAATAACAGAGTAAAACGTATCTTTAGAGTTTTTATTTCTTCCTTTTTTTCTAAATAGTATTGCAAATGAAAGGCTCATTGACAAAATATTTTAACATCAAGTACAACTAATACTACTTAGAGATACAAATGTATTTTGTAGCTGACACATTATAACATTTTTTATTTCATTATTTTTTATGTGTACCATCAAATCAGATCTGACTGATACAGGAGGAGATTGCCCCTCCTTCTCCAGCAGAGCATCTGGTGGATTTGAACCTCATACTTCTGGGAATGAAGTACAGCAGCTTGTCACTAGGCCACCAGAATAACCTATTTTAAAATTATAAATTCGAAATCACATGTCAATGGTTTACATTATAATATGTATTGGTGATGAGTAAAGTAAATTAAAAGTATTTACTATCTACCTGAGTTTGAGGGTGCAGTACTTAAAACCTTTACTGTTAGCTAAACAAATTAATTTGAACAAGCCCAAGTTTTTCCAAGGGGTAAAAAAAATCTGGTGAACTGTTCCCAAAAAAAGATTATAGACAAGGAAATCCCATAGGGCAAATCAATTCCACCATATCAGATTGCTAGAAATGAAGAATTAACTCTTGTTGTTATGTGCCGTCGAGTCATTTGCGACTCATAGCGACCCTATGTACAACAGCCCTAAACCCTGTTCTATCCTGTGCCAATCACATTGCCTCTGACACACCCATCCTGATTACCCCAGTCACTGAATCAATCCACCTCACAGAGGCTCTTCCCCTCCTGTGCTGTCCCTCCACCCTACCAAGAATGATGTCCCTCTCCAAGGACCTGTCTTTCCTTACAACATGTCCAAAGTATGTCAGACAAAGCCCCAGAATCCTTGACTCCAAGGAGTAGCCTGGTTTAACCCTCTCTAGGATGAATCTGTTTGTTTTCTTGGCAGTCCAGGGTATATTCAATACTCTTCTCCAGCACCACAGATCAAAGGCATCAATGCTGCTTCTATCCTCCGTAGTCATTGTCCAACTCTTTGATGCATAACAAGTGATTGCAAAGACCATGGCCTGTATCAGGTGCACCTTAGTCTCCAGAGAGACACCGTTGCTCTTCAGTACTTTAGAGAGGTTCCTAAGAGCAGACTTTCCCATCGCAATACGTTTATTTCCTGGTTGCTGGTGCCAAGAGTGTTGACTGTGGAGCCGAGCAAACTGAAGCTTTGAACAATCTCAATCTCTTCGCCATCCATCCTGATGCTACCAATTGGTCCAGTGGTGAGAATCTTTGTCTTCTTGACCTGAGCCTCAGTCCATACTGAAGGCTGCAGTCCTTGACCCTCTGCAGTAAGTGCATGAGGTCCTCCTCAGTTTCCGCAAGCAGGGTTGTGTCATCTGCATAACGCAGGTTGTTGATGACTCTTCCACCAATACTGATGCCACATTCCTCCTTGTACAGCCCAGAGTCATGGATGATCTGTTCTGCAAACAGATTGAAAAGGTATGGAGACAAAATACATACCTGATGGACCCCCTTCTTGATTCTGAACCATGTCGTGTCTCTTTGCTCTCTTCTGATGACTGCCTCATGGTTCAAGTATAGGTTTGTATTAGCACAATCAAATATTCTGAGATTCTCATTCTTCTGAGAGTCAGCCACAGCTTGTTGTGATCCACACAGTCAAAAGCCTTTGCAGAGTCAATGAAGCACAGATAGACATTCTTATGGTATTCTTTGCTTTTTTGCCAAAATCCATCTAACATCAGCTTTAATATACCTAGTACCACAACCTCTTCTAAATCCAGCCTGCACATCTGGCCATTCTCTGTTGACATATTGTTCCAAATGTTTTTGGATAATTTTCAACAGAATTTCCCTTGCATGGGATATTAATGGTATTGTTCAATAACTTCCACACTCTGTTGGGTCACCTTTCTTTGGAATGGGAACAAATATTGATCTTTTCCAGTCAGTCGGCCAGCTGGCTGTCCTCCAGATTTCTTGGTACAACTTAGTGAGCACATCCAGGGCAGTGTCTGTTTGTTGAAATATGTCAATTGGAATGCCATCAACTCCTTGAGCCATGTTTTGAGTAGCTTACACATTACTGGAATTCCAGAATGGGAAGAGGAAGAAACTGCTAAGTATTTGCTCAAAGAAAACTTCCCAAATATTACCAAAAAAAGGAGAACATAGTCCAAAAGCTGAGTAAAGTAGAAAAGAAACAGACCCCACCAAAAAATATTATGACATATCATAAACAAATATAATCATATTATAGACAAAGAAATAAAATAACCTTTGAAAAAATACCGAAAATTACCTCCAAAGGAGAACATATATGACTAAGCTTCAGTTTGTTAGCAGAAATGATGTAGCAAGTAGACAATGTGATGACATATATGAAAAACTGATACAAAATACATTACCAACCAACCAAGAACTCTATACTCTGCAAGACTGACTCTCAAATATGGCAGTAAACTTAGGATATTTCCAAATAAATAGAAATTAAGAAATTTGTCAGAATTGTTGTTGTTGTCATGTGCTGTTGAGTAAAAATCAACTTATAACTTAATTGTCCAGCAGGTTTTCTGAGGCAGTAAATTAAATGGGAAGAGATTGAGCAGCTTATAAACTCAAACTATAAGCCATAACCCAATCTCATAAAAGTATTAAATGGAGTTACTTCAGCCAATAGTTAACCACAGACAACAAACTGAAATTAATATACAAAAAGACACTATTCAGAAACTGATTCAGATATACCAAATATTCAAACCAGTCTTTCCGGGCACTTATTATGTATCTGAGAGCTGAATAATGTGTAAGGATGACAGAAGAAATGATGTATTTCAGTTGTGATGTTGGAAAAGAGTACTGAATATCCCATGAACTGTCAAAAGTGCAAACTTAGAGAGGATGAAGCCAGATTTTTCCTTGTAGACAAAGATGGTCAAGCTTTATCTCACTATTTTGTACACGTTGTTAGGAGAGGCTATTGTCTGAAAAAAGGACATCAGGCTTGGAAAGGTAGAGGGGCCAGCAAAAGACAGGAAGACTCTCAATGAGATGAACTGATACAGTGTCTGTGGCAATGGGCTCAAATGTGTTTTGGATGATAAGGAGGTGCAGGATAGGACAGTGTTCAAATCTATTGTTCATAGAGTTGCTGTGGGCTGTACTGGATCCAACAGCACTTAACAACAACAGAGGCAGTTTTTGAGAGAATTCTCTCTGTTCTCCAAGGTCTGCAACAATGTGCCTTGGGGGGCAGCGAGGTAAATAAGGACAACAAACAACAAGCAAAAATTAGGGAACCAGAGAAATCAGTGTCTGAAGTATAAAACGATGGGATAGGAAATGTAACAGAATTTCTAAAGGGACAGAAAGTCAAGGAAATAATTTCTTCAGTCAAGATGAACTGCTTTAGCTTGGGAATAAAATAGTAACCTCCAAGAAATTAACAAACCATATCAAAATTAAAAAGAGGAAATTCATAAAGACTTAATTAACACCAAAACATGATAACTGTTAAGCCAGGTATTAACAAGAATTGCACCGAATGGGAATGAGTGAAACATACCAGTCAAGAGAAAAGAGTACCAGGACAAATTAGAAAACATGATTCATCAAATTGCTGTCCACAAGAGCCACATCTTAGTCACAAGGACAAAGGCTGAAAATTCAAAAGTTAGGAAAAATATATCCAACAAACAGTAATTTAAAAATGACTAAGCTTCAATATTAATTTCTGACTACATTGACTTCAACACTAGCAAAGGAAAGAAGGAAAATATTTTATACTGATCAAAGGGTCAAATGAACAAGCAGATAGCACAATAATTAATATCTATCATCCAATGGCAGAGCCATAAGATATAGAACTCAAACCTTAACAGACTGAAGATAGAAATAGACAACTCTACAGTAATTGTAGGAAAAGTCAACATATCTACAACGAAGGATTGAAGGCATAGAGGGGGGAAAAAACAAACTAAAAAAGATGCAGAAGTACTAAATAATTCAATTAACCAACTGGAACGCTCTACCCAAGAAAAGCACAACATATATTCTTCTTCGGTGCATATGGAACAATCTCAAGAATAGACTGTGTGTTAGGTCACAGAGCACATCTAAATAAATTTAAAGACACTGAAATATTACAAAGCACGTATTCAGATCAGAATGCTATAAAATTAGAAACAAGGAGATCAGAGAAAAATATCATGAATAGGGAAACTAAATAACATCCTGCTTGACTACTACCAAATAATGTTGTTGTCATATACCAATGAGTTAGGACTGACTTATATCTGACCATTCTGCAGATTTTCAGAGATAGCAAATCACATAGGAGAAGACTGCTCATCTTTTTCCCATTGAATAGTTAGTGGATTTGAACTAGGTGTGTTTGGGTTAACAGCACAACTCCTTACAACCAAGCCACCAGAGACCCCTACTGGGTAATAAAAGAAAGTAAAAAATAAATAAAAGTCTTGAAACAAATGAGAATGAAAATATAACAGAAAATTCTCCTGGATATAGCAAAAACAGAACTCCGAATCCAATTTATAGCAATAAAAATACACATCAAAAAAGAACAAAAAATCAACACTTTAATCTAACATCTCTAAAACTTAGAAAAAGAACAATAAGCAAACTCTACAGTCTCGAGAAAAAAGGAAACAATAAAGAAATGGAAATAAAAGAAATAGAAAAACAATATAAAGTATTAACAACACTAGAAATGTTGATTCTTCGAAAGGATTAAATAAAATTGACAAGCCCCTGGAAAATCTAAAAAAGGAAAAGGGGAAACAACATAAAGAATGAAATGAGTGATATCAAAACAGAAATGACTGAAATAAAAAGGATAATAATGGAATAGTAGGAACGGTTATTCCCCAATAAAGTTGAAAGACTAGAGAAAAATGGGCAAAGTTTTACAACTTCACTGTCTACCTAAACTAGCACACATGTAAAAAATGTTAACAGATCCATCACAAAAGAAGAAAGTTAGCAGATCATAAAAATACTCCCAACAAGAAACAGTCTTGAGCCAGACAACTTCACAAATGAATTCTCCCAACCATTCAGAGAAGAGCTGACAGGAGTCCTACTGTTGATGGGTTATAAAATAGTGCAGCTGTTACTCAAAATTGTTTGGTCTTCTTGAGAAAGTTGGGAATAAAAATACCATTTGATCCAGAAATCCTACTACTTAGGTGTATGTCCCAAAGAAGTAAAAACTGCAACGCAAACTCACTCACTCACACCTCTGTTTATTGCATAACTATAATAGTAGCAAAGAGTTGGCAACAATTCAAATGCTTATCAGTGAATGAATGGCTAAATAAGCTGTAGTGCATTTCCACAGTACTGTATATCACTTAAAAAATAATCAAGAATTTGTGAAATACTTCACAATATGACTGAAACTAAAACAAGTTATGCTGAGTGACATAAATCAGTTACAAAAGGGCAATAATAATCTAAGACTACTACTATAAAAAGCTAAGAAAAGGTTAGACACAAATAGAATCATTTCAGTATAGTTGCCAGGGAGATGAAAAGAGAAGATCACAAATATTAATAGATAAGTTGGGTGAAGAAAAAGACAATATAAAAAGTGGTTGATTAAACTTATTAATTACTTATATTAAAGTATAATTTCTTTTATAAACCAAAATGTATAGGAATGACTGAATGAAAAATCAATATAACTGGTAAATTCAAACTCAAATTTAAAAAAAAAATCACTAGTACAGGAACTCTAGTGGCTTAGTGGTAAGGAATTGCACTGCCAACACAAAGGTATGTAATTTGAATCCACCAGCATCTCTGTAGGAAAAGGATGAGCAATCTCTTCCACTGATATTTACAACCTGTGAAAACCCTCTGGAGGGTCAGCTATTGGTCAGTTTCTGCTTAATGGCACTTTAAAACAATAGCACAGAAACTAGCAGAGAAGGATTTGAATTCCAGCTTTGACAGTTATGAATCATGTTATCTTGGAGAATTATTTGTAAAATACTTACTTATTTGTAAGATACTTTTCTTCTCTTTGTAAATAAAGTACAATCAATTACAAAATCTATATATTTTCCTTTTAAAAGAAAGATAGAGCACTGATATTTAAGATGAATTCTATAAGCAGAATAATATATTTTATTTTGGAAAGGCATCCAGGTATTGAATACAAACATGAAAATAGGCTGCATATTTATATGTATTATCAACTCTGAAATTTAAGAATAAATACAGAAAAGATGGACTGAATGAACAAGATAAACTGCAAGTCCAAACGAATGGTCTAGATCACGCTTTGAGATCTTCTAGCACCTAGTTTAGGGGTATCCCTTTCCCAGCATTAAAAAATTGATTCTTTGATCTTTCCTTTCATTCTTCACAAGGATAAATTTATCTGGCACTATAGTGAAAAAATAAAATTCTTTTCTACGATAATAAAAAAACTGAAATATAAAATTCTGATGATAAAGTTTCTCTTCTTTAATAAGACTATGTTCTGCCAAATTCTAAATTATGCTTTACAAAATGTTTCAATTATGCAAATAAATGTTGTATTACATTTTAAAATGAGAAGCTTTGTTCTCATGATCATGCAAATGATTAAAAAATGCTTAAGAAAGTTGAGGTTGTTCATTAAAATAAAAATTGTCCTTCCTTCCTTCTTTCCTTCCTTCCTTCCTTCCTTCCTTCCTTCCTTCCTTCCTTCCTTCCTTCCTTCCTTCCTTCCCTTCTTTCCTTCCTTCCTTCCTTCCCTTCTTTCCTTCTGTCTTCCCCCCTTCCCTCCTTCCTTTCTTCCCTTCAATCAAACTCCAGAAGATAATCTGTGCATTATTTTAAGGTCAATTTGTTACTCCGGAAAGTTGTTTTTTGGTTGTTTAGGTTTTTTTTATCTATACTGTTGTTGTATACCATCATACCTGACCCTACAGGACAGAATACAGTCTACTTAGGTTTCCAAGGCTGCAGTCATTATGAGAGCAGACCACAGTTCTTTCTCCTGTGGAAGCACTGCATAGGTCCAAGCGACCAAGTGCTTAATCACTGAACCCCCAGAGTTCATTGTATGTACAGTTATTGTTGTTGTGTGACATCAAGTTGGAACCATCCCAGAACTGACCCTCCAGTGGGTTTTCAGAGGCAGTTTATTGCACAGGAGGAGACTGCCCATCCTTCTCTCGTAGAACAGCCAACAGTCGAACCATGTTTTTAGGACTGCAATGCAGCTTCTTACCACTAGGCTCCACAAGCTTCCTGCATGTGGCAGAAGGTGTCTCAGTGGACCCAATACCTCACAGGTACGAATAACTACATCTCCCAGAAGCACACAGGTCAAGCCCACCTTCAAATCTTGGAGCACAAAGCATGGGGCAGAAGGGCAGAGGAGAGTGGGGCTACAACTTTTGTGGCAGAAGGTTTCTCAGCAGACCCCATATTACGTAGAT
Organism: Elephantulus edwardii; assembly: GCF_000299155.1. Classification (NCBI taxonomy): domain Eukaryota; kingdom Metazoa; phylum Chordata; class Mammalia; order Macroscelidea; family Macroscelididae; genus Elephantulus; species Elephantulus edwardii. The sequence continues at coordinate 4,233,861 of NW_006399847.1, forward strand.
ATGTATAGCAGACTATTATTAAAGAGCACTGACGTCCACTTTTCTGTTTCTTCTCTGGCTCCCCCTGTAGCTTGTTTTATCCATTTACTTAATGCTGTATGCTCCTTTCTATATTCTCCAGACAAACCTCTTCAAAATTCCCTATTCCAGTGGAAACGCTCTCTGCTAAACTGTTCTGAGAATTAGTATCTGTAGAGAAACCACAGACGTCCATCTTGGAGGAGGATGGCTTTATGCCAGTCATCAAAGTCACATAAGTAATCACAGAGTGGGGAAAGTGGGAATGGATTGATGGAAGGGAAGATGAGGAACATGTTCTCATCCAACAGCTCCTTGTTCTGTAAACACAGAAGTATTTCATCACATTTGACTTGGAAAGAGTCAGGGTCACTCATTGCTGCAGAGTAGGAACCCACTCATAACTGACCCTCCAGTAGGCTTTCAGAGGCTGTAAATCACCAGGGAAGAGACTTCTCACCTTTCTTTCACAGAGTGGTTGGTGGATTTGAACTGCAATACAGGAACTGCCTTTGGACCAGAACAGCATGAATAAATAGCAAATAGCAAAGGCAACCTCACTTAACAGAACTGGATCACTCAAATTGCAGTTTTAACTTGAAATACACACACCACCACCACCACCACTACCCCCCGCAGGAAGCCAGTTCCCTTGACTAATAATTATTTAAATGAGTTTGCATTTACTGAGCACACACCAAATGCTCTGTGAGACAGGAAACACGACAAGTAGGAGGCAAACATTAGAATAAAGCTAATGCTGGGGAGGGGGGCGTTAAAAGAAGGAGAGGAGAAGGGATGGAAAGACAGTGGGAGGAAACAGGAAGAAAGTGTGACCCTGGGTTCCAAGAATACTCACCACACGTAAGCTTTATTATTTCAATAATATTACATATAGTTATCAATTTACCTCTATATGACCTTTAAAGGGCTCTGCTGGCTTAGTGGTAAGGAATTATGCTTCTAACCCAAAAACAAGTGTTTCAAATCTCCAGCTGCTCCACAGAGGTAAGATGAACCATCTCCTCTTGTGAGGTTTAGCCTCTGAAAACCCCTGAAGGGCAGCTATGAATATTTTTCTACTCAATATCACATAACCACATTGGCAACTACTATTAACCAGCTCTCAATTTGTCCTACAGTCGATGGCTTGCAGGCTGCCATGAAACAGGACACTACACTGCTAGTATTTTGATTCACAGCTGTGTCACCATGGTGGACAGATTGCAGCTATTTCCAGACTAAAAGAGACTAGAAATAAAGGCCAGTTGGTTTTCTTTCAGTGTTGTCCAATAAAAACCTACTGCTCATAAAGGACTATTATCAAGAAGACCTGGAATGGAAAGTCATCCAAAGTGAGAGGAAATCTTAGTGAGAGAAACTGATACATTGACCATGGTTGTGTGATCTTAAATGTATCAACAGTCATGACAATAGGGCAACACCAGGCAATATTCCATTCTGTCATCAACATATCCCCCTGACTCATAGAGTATAGTCAACTGGAATATATGATTATGACTTATACAGACATACACAATTATGCATGATCATGCATGGGAGAAGATAGATGATAGAGGATAGATAGATAGATAGATAGATAGATAGATAGATAGATAGATAGATAGATCACCATGCCTGGCAGAAAGCCGAGAATACCAGAAGAATGTCTATCGGTGCTTCATTGACTATGCAAAGGCTTTTAACTGTGTGGATCACAACAAGTTATGGCTGACTCTGAGAAGAAGGGGAATCCCAGAACATTTGATCATGCTAATGCGAAACCTATACTTGTACCAAGAGGCAGTCGTCAGAAAAGAGCAGGGAGACACGACATGGTTCAAAATCAAGAAAGCGGTCCATCAGGGATGTATTTTGTCTCCATATCTTTTAAATCTGTATGCAGAAAAGATCATCTGAGATGCTGGGCTGTACAAGGAGGAATGTGGCATCAGTATTGGTGGAAGAGTCATCAACAACTTGAGTTATGCAGATGACACAACCCTGCTCGCGAAACTGAGGAGGACCTGAAGCACTTGCTGCAGAAGGTCAAGGAGTACAGTCTTCAATATGGATTGAAGCTCAATATCAAGAAAACAAAGATTCTCACCACTGGGCCAATTGGCAACATCAGTTTGGATGGTGAAGAGATTGAGATAGTTAACAGTTTTCGTTTACTTGGCTCCACAGTCAACACTCTTGGTAACAGCAGCCAGGAAATCAGGAGACGAATTGCATTGGGAAAGTCAAATGTGAGGGACCTATCATCAGGAATACTGAAGTGCAACGACATCAGGCTGGAGACTAAGGTACACCTGATCCAGGCTATAGTCAGAGAGATGGACAGTGAATAGGGATGATAGAAAAAGAATTGATGCCTTTGAGTTGTGGTGCTGAAGAAGAGTGTTGAATATACCATGGACTACTAGGAGAACAAACAGGTTTGTACTGTAAAGGGTGAAGCCAGAATGTTCCCTGGAGTCAAGGATTCTGAAGCTTCGTCTGACATACTTTGGGTATGTTGCAAGGAGGGACTGGTCCTTGGAGAGGGACATCATGTTTGGGAGAGTGGAGGGACTGTGCAGGAGAGGAAGAACCTCGATGATATGGATCGATTCTGTGAGTGGAGTGGTGGGAATGAATGTGTTTGAGACAGCGAGGTTGGCACAGGTTAGAATGGCGTTTAGGGCTCTTGTACATAGGGTCGCTATGGGTCACAAATGACTCAATGGCACATAACAACAACAACATGCCTTTCTACTAATAGAAGCAACTACTTCAAACTAGTTCTCTGAGCAAGTAACACAGACACACAATAAATGTGGTAAAGTAAACTTGTACCTTCATCATATAGTAAAAGAACAAGAATACTGTGAAGGTCTATTTACCATCAATTTTCTCCTCTGCAATATATAGCCTCTTACAACCTGCTCTGACTTGCTGGTACATAACAGAAATTTAGGATTAAATGAGCTGCTGTGGCATAGTCTGTAGAGTTGAATTGCTAATCCATAGGCTACAGCTCTCTGGGTGTTCAAATTTACCAGCGGCTCCAAGGGAGAAAGACGGGAAATATTCTCCCATGCAATATGCTGCCTTAGCAACCCAACAGAGGGTCTGCTATGAATTGGGTCTGACATAACGGCAGTATGTGAGTGATGACTGGCTTGAGATTAAGTGCATTCTATTACATACAGTTGGGAAAATGCTCATATTCACAAGTTAGTCTTCAGTAACTCTTGGCTCAGTAGTTGTAAAAGAAAAGGGTATTCCCATGCAACTATAAACTATAACTGAAAATGGGATTTCTATCAGCCTATAGAAGGGTGCTGTGCCAGAAGTAATAGTGTTACTGCAGCAGCCATTCCTTGATGCAATCCAAAATCACGGTGGAAAAGCACATATCAGGCAAATCTGTATGACAGATTTAGAAACACACCTTCGATCATTTTCTCTAGATAGTTTCTGTAATCTGGACATCATCCATAAGCATTCAGAACTGTGAAAAGATATGAGAGGGAAAGAATTCATACTGACATAAATCCAGCATCCTTTTTAAAAAATAAACCACTAGAATATATATTTCCCAAAGTGCTGATCTCTCTCTCTGCTTCATCCTCAGAAAATGTTCTGTTTCTGAGAATTAAAACATGTCAGGACAAAAATAGATGGAGTGGGGGTTATAACAGCTTCAATAGTTCTCTCCTTTGTCCTTCTTCACTCTCACACCCAATACAAAGTGGCTTTCACTGTTTCTCACTTAACTGGTTTCTCTGAGGGAAACTTTTTCTCAGGAAAGAGATGGGATTCAGTAGATTCAATGGTGTGATTAGAAGACAAGGAAAACATGTTTTAAAGATTTGATTAATGACAAAGGATGAGAATTAAGTTTCTAACAGAGGAGAGCATCTGGATCTTGAGGTTCTTCTATCTGAAAGGCACCATCCTGAGGGCCATAAACAATAAAAGAGGGAGAAAAAGTGCCCCTGTTTGCAAGGATTAGTCCTTGAAAGGTGCAGGTGAGCAGACAACTCACACTTAACTTAAGGAGAGCTATGAAGCTGAGGAAGAAATGAATTTAAGAGCCACAAGAAAGACTTTCAGCAGTCAGAAGGCTGGTTTGACATAACTGGGCTAAACATTCTCTGTGACATATGCGCAGATCAGATTGAGAACTGGTAAAACAGTATGCCTTTTAACAAAGAGCGTACAGAGTGGTAAGACTGCCAGTGTGTACATGGTTCATTCTGCAAAACAACTCTGTGAAGTGGGTCAGTTATTACCATTTCTTTCTAAATGAGAACACAGGAGTTGTTAGGTGCCACAAAGTAAATTCTGTTTCTGGTGACCTCAGATGACAGAACAGAGTGCTCTAACCAGGTTTTCTTGGGAGCTCCGGGGGCTCTGCCAACCCAAAGACAAGCATTGCGATTCCACCAGCTATTCTTTGGGAGAAAGACAAGCAATTTCTTCCTGGTCGAGTTATGTTGTTGTTGTTGTTGTTGTTATGTGCCGTCGAGTCGCTTGCAACTAATAGCGACCCTATGTACAACAGCCCTAAACTCTGCTCTGTCCTATGCCAATCGCACTGCCTCCGACACTCCCATTCCGACTATCCCAGTCACTGAATCAATCCACCTCATAGAGGGCCTTCCTCTCCTGCACCGTCCCTCCACCCTCCCAAGCATGATGTCCTTCTCCAAGGACCGGTCTCTCCTCACAATATGTCCAAAGTATGTTGGACGGAGCCTCAGAATCCTTGCCTCCAAGGAGGCACCCGGTTTAACCCTTTCCAGGAGGAATTATAGCTTCTGGAAACCCGCTGAAGGGTGAGCTATGGGTTGCGACTCAAGGGCACATAACAACAAACAGCAGCAATCTTTATGGAATGGACTGCCAGGTCCTTCTCTTGTAGAACCATTGAGTTCACTCAAGCTGGCAACCTCTGGCTAGCATCCAAGCACTTGCCTGTTGCAGCACCAACACCAGCTTCTTAAATCTGCTGGAGGATGAACTATGGGTCAGCTCCAACTCAACAGTACACAACAACAACAAGCATTTAGTTGTAAGAGTATTGATAACACAAGTAAGATGTAATATTAATATATGACTAACAAATGGATATTAAAATAATCAGGCAATGGGTTGAATTATGCTTGCAATAGAAATTTATGATTAAAATTATACAACACATAAACATATGAGGAAATGAAATCTATGCCAAATTTATTCAACAGATTTCTATGATGACAAAATGGGCTGGTAACTTTTTAAAGACCAATTTCTGTTGTATCTCCCAACTCAAATATTTTTATTTGTTTTATGATTATCTAGACCTTTAATTTGCAAATTGTTTTTTCCTGTCAGTTAAATTAGTTTTGTAATAGTTGCTGAACCATGAAATCCATTTACTTTATGTAAGAAGGTAGCTTATTCCAAGCAATTCTGGTCACAAAACAATAACCATTAAGTCTAATCCCTCTTTGACAATACCAATTTTACCAACCAGAGGAAAAAAACACACAAATGGACTAAGCACAATTTAGTTGAAAGGAGAGGGTAAAAAATAACATCTGCAGTAGAAAAGTAGGGATGGGAAGACTTTCAACTCTAAACAAAACAGAAAATTCTTCCATAAAACCACCTAAAGTTCCATGTGGCTGTCTAAGTTTCTCCCTTCAAGGACAAAGAGATGTATCTTTACATGAATAATTAAATACATTGTGGATGGATGAAAAATAGGGTTTTTGTTTTTTTTTTTTTTTAAAAGGAGGGGCAGAGCTTCTGCCATGAATATACTGGAATATATAAGAGGTAAGTTTATGTAAATTTATCAGTCATAAACAGACACATTGAGGGGATGAGTCAGTGGTCTAGAAGCTCAGGGTCATAGCCTTGGGAGCCATCGAGGTCAACTGGCACAACATAATCCACAAAGACAAGGTATTGCATCTACACTGAAGAACAGTGACTCAGAGTCTTAGAAGCATGTGGGCAGCCAACTAAGGTGCAACTATAGGGCTGTCTCTTCCACAATGAAGCAAAGGAAAGAGAAGAAAATAAAAAGAATCAGTTCAAAAGAGTACTGGACCACATAAGCCCCAGACTCCACACCCCTGAAACCAGAGGTACAGAGATAAGCTAACACTGTTGGCCATGCTGAATAGGACACCAATAGAGAAGATCCTGGGTAGAGGAAAGGAAAACGTGGTACAAAACTGAAAACAAGGAAAAAAGGTCCAAGTTTAGTTCTCATAGTTGCTATCTGAACCACCTTAGACTATGACCCTTAGTTAACTTTTTTGGGTTTTTTTGTTGTTTTGTTTTTTTTTTTACAGAGGTTTTGGATTTCCATTCATTCATTGCCGCAATTTTCTCCCTGCCCACCCCTCCCCACCAGCTCGTAGTTAACTTTTAACCATTTAAACTACTCTCATGGTTATTCTACTTTTAACAAAACAATAGACAAGTCTATAAGGTGCACAATAAGACAAGGAGATGCATACTACTTACCAACCAACAATGTATCAAAGGAATTTGACCAGGGATAAAGCTCAGAAGGATAGGAAGGCAGGACAAATGGAAATTATACACAAAGAAAGTCAGTGAGAAGAGAGCTGTGACATTGTACAAAGTGCAATCAATGTCATGAGTCAAAAATGTGTAACAACTGTTAAATGGAAAACCAATTTTGTAAACTTTCACTCAAATCAACATAAAAAGGTTAAAAGGGAGGGACCTTTGGGTTTTAACTGTCTAGACTGAGCATCTGCACAAACATAATTGCTGGTCCTTCTGATTTCATGAACAGGGCAACATAGTAGAGATACGGGGGCAGGGGAAAGCATTAGAATTAAGTTGCTTCTCAGCAGCTCCAAGATCAAAACACTGCTTTACGCCCTTCATGTGTATAAAAGTCCCCAACAGGTAAATCTGGTGTGTAATCCCAAAGTCAGGAGCATAATAAATGCTGGGGGAATAGTATGAAATTATTAAACTTTATTCCAAAGGGTTTGCTCGTTTAGACTAATTAAAAAGTAGAGCTGCTTTAATCATTTCACTTTACAAGTATTAAAAAAAATTCAACCAGGTAGCCCCAAAATGAAAGTCAAGAATTTTATATAGGGGAGGAGAGGACAATATCTCACTGTTCTTCTGTTAAAAACAAAAATAAATTCATTTTTATGTTATACAATCACAAGGTATTAAGAAAAGACATGGGGTTTTTCCTCTAAGAATTTACTTTTCAAGATGATTATTATTACAAACCTGCATAAAGTATTAGAAGTATTATAGTAGATACTTTAAAGTTGTGAGACAAAAAGAGACAAGAAAAAGAAGAGTCCATTTTACAGAAGAGAGCAAGAAAAGTTTCAGGAAAGAGAGTTTAAAAAAAAAAACAAAAACCAAAAACCATTATCTTTGGTCTAAGTCTTAACAATGTAGGTATTTGCAAGTTTCATCTCTATGTTAGTGTTATGGAAATATGTTTCCTTGAATGTGTACAAGTGTGCGTGTACGAACAAGAGGACTATGTCACCAAAAAAATTTATCATAAAAAAAATCATGCAACTAAAATGGTAAGCAGTCCAAAATCGCTGATATATCCAACTTAAAACTCAAATGAGGAGAAGGCAAATCAGGGGCTACATTATATTACAAGGGTCTTCTTTATTCAGAATGTACACTCTATTAAGAATGTGAAGGCAGCTGGAGGGGTTTATGCATGTAAATTATATATCTGCATTTTGGGGGAACAATAGCATGCATTGCTTGTGGGATTATAAAATGGTACAGCCACTCTGGAGGTCGGTTTGGTGTTTCCTTAAAAAGCTGAACAGAGAAATCCCACATGACCCAGTTATTCCACTGTTAGGCATATACTCCAAGGAAATTAGAACAGAGACATGAAAGGAGATGTGTAAACCTATGTTCATAGTAGTGTTATTCACAAAAACAAGCGGTTAAACTGACCAAGGCAGGAACTACCTGGGTGAGGACAAAACAAATGCTGGGACACTCACAACCTTGATTCTCACGCTGAAGCTGTCTTCTTTCTGATAAAGATGTAGGTATGGAGATAGGGAAGGTCAGCAAATAATAAAGAAACAGTAAAAATCAATCTTGGAGTCCACTTAATAGTGGTTATGATGTGAAAAACTTCTCAGTAAAAGTTTAAGAATGTACCCTCAACCATGAGTTCCTCTTCCCTTACCTCTTGACTAAGGAAAGAAAGGTCTTAAGTAGTTCAATCCATCGCTTGGCATTTTTCTGCTGGTCAGACAAAATGCAACATATGGTAATACTGATGTGATAAGAGAAGAATAGGGAATGAAAAGGAAAAATGTCTGGACTTCTTCATCTCAATAAGAGACAGTGCCAGTGAGTACCTTCATTTATAAATGGAATGGTAAAGACAGAGCAAGAACAGACTAAAGACCAGATAACTGTTGACATATCGTACTTAATGCAAAGAAGTTTCTCAGATCTATCTTTCCTTTTAAGGTCTTTCCCCCAATAAAGATGTAAAGTTAAAAGTGTAAGCATATTTCCTTGGGGTATATTCCTAGTAGTGAAATTGCATGGTCATACAGTTTCTATGTTCAACTTTTTGAGGAAATGTCAAACTGTCTTCCAGAGTGGCTGTACCATTTTACAATTACACCAACAGTGTGTGAGAGTTCCTCACCTCTCCACATCCTCTCCAACGTTTACTGTGGTTGTAATTTGCATCTCTCTTACTGCCAATGATTTTGAGCATTTTTTCATGTCTCTGTTGGCCATCCAAATGTTCATAGCAGTGTTACTGCCAGTGTTTCTGTGTCTTTTTTCATGTGTCTATTGGCCATCTGAATGTTCACAGCAGTGTTACTCACCATTGCAAGAACATGGAAACAGCTCCAATGTCCAACAAAAACCGAATGGATTAAAAAAATTATGGTACTTTTACACAAAGGAATACTATGTAGCATACAAGAGAAACGATTTTGAAAAATACTGCTTTGGAGAAACTAAAGAGCATTATGCTGAGTGAACTCAGTCTCATAAGGACAAATACTACATAAGACCATGACTTGTAAAACATGTATGGGAACCCAAAGGGGAATGGGGAGGTAATGGAAGGGTGAGAATGGGGAGAGTGAAACCACAGGGTTGCACAGTTGAGTGATTGGAGGGAGGAGGGGAAGAAAATGGGAAGTATTTGGGTGAAAAGATGGGGTAATGATGGGCAAGGTCAAATGGTGATCAATTTTATAAAAACACAATGCATGAGAATGATTGAATGAAGCACAATATGAATTAAGAATAGTATGAAACACAATGTATATGAACTTTGTAAGCAAACAAATATAAATTTAAAAGGGGGAGAAGTGTGAGTATAAATAATAACTTCAAAACTAAAACTCTCACCTTGCAACTCTGCAAAATTCAATACAGCTCTATCTTACAAGTTTTTGTTTACTTGCCTAAGTGTTCAACACCAAGCTTAGTGAGTACAAAGCTTGCTTGGTACATTACATGCCAGTATTTTCTTTTAAAAAATAAATAAATAAAAAGAGAAGCAAATGAAATTAAGAAAAAAACACTTGAAGTACAAAGCATTCCAAAGATATGAGATACCTCTGGAAAAAAAAAATCCAAAACCAATGGCTATGGTAAATAGCAAAGAGTATCAAAAAAAGAAACAGCTTTGTAACTTAAGTCCAGTTTACCTTTTTACATAGAAGATAAAGCAATGGGCCTTCTAGGACTGTGCCAAAAACATCTGAACACCTCCACAATTTGCCACAGTTTAGCTGATAAAGATTTGACTTTTCTGTGGTCTGTTAGTTTCAAAGTACTAGCGTCATTATATTAACTATTTCTCTGTTAGCAGATTATGTAGATGCTCTAATTATCCACCTACAACGGGAAAATGACCCATAAATTTCTAGAAGGTTCAAGAACCAAGAATTTTGGTAAACTCCTAGAAGTTCTGTAGTTAACTGAGTAAACCTGTGTGTTGCTGGAAGCCAAAGTGCAAACTAGCTCCACCTGTAAGTGAAGAGGAAAGTGTGAATCTTAGAACTGACAGTTGTAGAAGGCATGAGAAAGTGCGTGCAAATTTGTGGTTGGGTGGAATGATAATAAAAGTGGTGCCGTTTTAGAAGAAAAAGAAAGTAATTTTTTTAAAAAGTGTAAAAAAGTAATTTGGGCTTAAAGTAGAATGTCTATTTTTTTTTTTTCAGTAAGAATGGCTAGAAAGTAAGTGAATAAAATGCAGGAGTAATAAAGTGAACAGCGAGAGAATTTTATTTTAAGTGATGATGGCTTCTTTTGCATTTTAAAATGAAAAATCCAACCAACTCAAGCATACTTTTGAAACTTTTAGTTCAAAATACTCTAAGAAAACAAGACATGTCCCTTTTATTAATGCTGAGATTTTGTCTTTCTAACATGCTTTCTAAGTTTATATAGAGATAGAGATAGATAGATAAAAGATAGATAGATAGATAGATAGATAGATAGATAGATAGATAGATAGATAGATAGATAGATAGATGATCGATATCTCAAACTATACAAATAGTCTGGACATGGAACTTCACTTGAGCTCCCAGATTTTCTGTGAACCCTTTAATCAGCCTCCATTCAAAGGAGTCTACTTGCTATTCACTAATCAGGACCAATTCCATGAGGAAGGAGATACAGCAACCATAGTCCTCACTCCCCTAACAGCAGTTAGAGTTCCAATCCCAAAGTTTTAAGGTCCCAGACCAAAGAAGCCTTCCACTATACCGCCTCACCAGAAAAATCTCAATTATTTACCTTCTACCCCTATGAGTTGTCTACGACTCGACGGCATCAAACAACAACAACAACAACCCCTTAATTAGCTTCATCAAATACGTTGTTGTTGCTGTTGTGTGCCATCAAGTTGCCTGTGACTCATAGCGACCCTATATACAACAGCTCCGAAGCCTGCCCTGTCCTGAGCCAGTCTCACTGACTCCGACAAACATATCTCAATTGCCCTAGTTACTGTACCAATCCATCTCATCTGGGGTCTTCCTCTACTGCACTGTCCAAGCATGATATTCTTCTCCAAAGATCAGTTCCTCTTGGCCACATGCCCAAAGTGTATGAGACAGAGCTTCAAAAATCCTAGCCTCCAAGGAGAAACTTGATTTCACCCTCTCCAAAACATTTGTTTTCTTGGCGGTCCATGGTATATTCAAGACTCTTCTCAAGCATCATAACTCAAAGGCATCAATTGTTCCTCTGTCATCCCTAGTCTTTATCCAGATCTCTGATGCATAGCAAGTAAATGTGAACATCATAGCCTGGATCAGGAACACGTCAGTCTCTAGACTGACATCATTGCTTCTCAGCATTCTGGAAATGTCCCTGACAGCAAATTTACCCAATGCAATTAGTCTTTTGAGTTCCTGACTGCTGGTACCAAGAATGTTGATCGTGGAGCCAAGCAAGCTGTAATTGTAAACAACCTCAATCTCTTCTCCATCCATCATGGTGCTGTCAATTGGTCCAGTGGTGAAAATCTTTATCTTCTTGATGTTAAGCTTCAATCCACACCAAAAACTATAGTCCTTGACCTTCTGCAACAAGCGATTCAGGTCCTCCTCAGTTTCAGCTAGCAATATTGTGTTATCTGCATAACACAGGTTGTTGATGACTCTTTCTCCATTCCTGATGCCACATTGCTCCTCGTAAAGCCCAGCCCCCAAGATGATCTTTTCTGCAAATAGATTCAAATGGTATGTGATGGGACGTATCCCTGATGCACTCTTCCTGATTTTGAACCATTCAGTGTTTCCTTGTTCTGTTCTAAGGACTACTTCCTGGTGCAAGTATAGGTCTCACATAAGCACATAAGTGTTCTGGGATTCCCATTCTTCTCAGAGTCAGTCACAGTTCATTGTGATCCACACAGTCAAATGTCTTTGTATAATCAATGAAGCACAGATACTCTGATACTCTGCTTTCTGTCAAGATTCATCTGACATTGGAAATAATGTATCTAGTGCCATGAAGCTATTGTGAAACCTACTGTATTAAGCAAACAATACATTTTACACCCTTAAAAATCTAAAATCTGTAAAAGAAAAACAAAAAGGAGGAGATTTAATGGTTAAACTGACCAAAAATAAAACTGCCTTAATAAAAAAAATAAAAAAGCAAAACCAAGCACTAGGATGCTCAAGACCTTGATTCCCACACTTAAGTTGCATTCTAGTAAAGGTATAGTTCTCACACTGAAGTTGCCTTCTAGTAAAGGTATAATTATGGTAACAGAGGAGCTTAGCAAATAAGAAAAGAAACAGTAAAAAAACATAGTGGAGTCCAGTTAACATATTTTACTGTTCATATAAGGAAAATCTTCTCAATAAAATCTCTGAGGATATGTAAAGCAGGAAGGCACTCAGGTATGAGTTCCTCTCTCCTTACCTTTTGACTAAAGTCTTGAGTAGTTAATTCTAATTGCCCAGCACTTTCTTTCTGATCAGAGAAAGTACAATGAAAAAAACAGAAACAAAAAAAGTTTAAATTTAAATTATTGTTAAATAAAGTCTACATTCTTATGTAGACTCCATCAATGAACTAATGACTTCAAAGTAAAGTATATTTTATGTCTACCTCTGATTATGTTATTAATTCATTCCTTCAAGAAATATTTATTTATTTTTTTTAAAAAAAAAAGAAAATGGAGACAGCCCAAAAGTCCATAAACAAATGAATGAATTGAGAAATTGTGGTGCATTCACATCATGGAATACTCTGCAGCACTTAGGAACGATTTCATAAAGTACTTTACAATATATATGGGAGCGCCTAGAGTATAATGCTGAGTGAAAAAAAAAACCCTCAATCGTACCATGGACTGCCAGGAAAACAGATTCATCTTGGAGAGGATTAAACCAAGCTACTCCTTGGAGGCAAGGATTCTGGGGCTTCGTCTGACATACTTTGGACATGTTGCCAGGAGGGATGGGTCCTTGGAGAGGGACATCATGCTTGGGAGGGTGGAGGGACAGCGCAGGAGGGGAAGACCCTCTATGAGATGGATTGATTCAGTGACTGGGGTAATCGGGATGGGTGTGTCAGAGGCGGTGCGGTTGGCGCAGTATAGAGCAGGGTTTAGGGCTGTTGTGCATAGGGTCGCTATGAGTCGCAAACGACTCGACGGCACATAACAACAACAACAACAACAACAAGCTGATTATTGTAAAAATTGAAAGGTAACTGAGTAAGATGTGTATAAATAAACAAAAGGGAGGGAGAAAGGGAAAGAGGGCTGATAAAGAAGGGTGGAAATCACTAGGATAGCAGAGATTAGTGGGCTGAAGGGGATGGTGACCGAAAAGGTTCAGTGAGGACTCAAAAAGATGGGGTAATAATAGGTATAGATCAATAGTACTGAATTATATAAAATACAATGTGTACAAATGATTGTGTGAAACAATGCAAAGGAAAGACTGTATAAAATAAAATGCACATGAATGAAACATAGTGTATTAATTACTGTAAGCAAACCACTAAAAAAGCGGGGAGGAGGGAAGAATTTCTATAGAAAAGGCATTGGAACTAGAAAGGAGATGAATTAGAAGAAAGCATGTCATCAAGATAGACAACTGTAACAGTTCAAACAAGAGCTGGTTATGGCCAAAGTAAATTTCATGGAAAAGAAGCACATGATGGATATTAAGAAAGAACAGGAAAGATGTCATCACCATCTATTTAATGAAGTTTATATTCACTCCAAAGTTTCTCACTTATGTGACTTGGCACACAAAGTATTATTTTCCAAGACTCCTCACTCATTAATGCATGGTAAGCCTAAGGGATGGGGCAGAACTGTCCCCACTGAATTATCACAATAATTTAAGACAGTAAGTCTTAATAAGATCAGAATGCTTCATCTTTCTCCAACAAGTATCTGATAGCTTCAAACTACTGACCTTTCAATTAGCAGCCCAACATCTAACTTCCAAGGCACGATACATCCTTAGCTATGACTAAGAACACAAATTAAGGAGAGAGAACTTGTTCACTTTTAGATAGCATAGTAATAACATCACTTTGGAATATCCGGATGACCAGGTACCCATTACACCCAACATATAATTGCCAACATGGACTGAAGTACAGAAGTCTGGACTAGATCTTTGTTGTTGCTTGCCTCTGAGTCAGAATCTACTCACAGTTGACCATCTGGTGGGTTTTCAGAGGCTGTTAATTACACAAGAGGAGACTGCTCTTTCCTCTCCTGCAGAGCAGCTTCTTACCACTAGTACATAAAATAAGAACTAATCCCACTCTCATCATCTTAACTTGGAAAGAGTATGATGAATGAGAAGAAATGAATTCAGTAAAAGAGTTAAATGCACTCATTTTCTTTGTGTTGGATCTAATTAATAGGTGACCTTTCAGCAGGCTTTCAGAAGCTGTACACTGCATGGGAGGAGACTGTCCAGTCTTTCTACTTAGAATCACAGGTAGATTCCTCCTGGAGGAAGACTGTGCATGTGTCACCCTCAAAGCAACTGGCACATGTGACCTGCCAGAGAGATGACACTTTTGGATCAGTAGCTCAATTCCCTTAAACTAGGCCACCCTGGCTTCTTTCATCACACTTCTTATTTTCCTATTGAAATTACTTGGATAGAGATACACTGAATTTGAACAGAGGTAATGAGAAAAATTCTTGGTATAAATATTAAAATTTATGTAATACTGACCAAACTAAATAAGAGTGACTGCTGTCAAGTCATTCATGAACTAAATTGACCCTACAGTACCAAGTGGAACAACCCTCATACGATTTCCAATCTTTACAGAAGAAAATAGTTACATCTTTCTCCTGTTGGGCACCTGATAGATCTGAACTACCAACCTTTAGGTTAGCAGCAAAATATGTTAACAACTATGCTATCAGGCTAACTGATACAATCCCAAATTATATAATGCACCATGATATTAAATTCTAATTAAAATAATAGAGTATAAGAATAGATCTATAACTCAATGGCACAAAAGAGAAAGTCCAAATAAATACCCAAATGTATCTAAAAACTTAATGCAAGCTGTACTTCACCCTACCTGTAATCCTTTGAGGCAAGCAGAAGTAACTGATGTTGAAATCTTGAACTGGTAAGAAAGGAGGAGACAGTGACTATCAGCTGTGACTCAGAGAACAACTGCAGCAAGAGCTGTGTTTCACCCCATTAGTCTTTGTCTTAGGGGAGCTTGGGTGGTGCAAAGCCAACCCAAAGGCTGAGCGTCACTTATAGTTGGAACATACCAGTGGCTCTGTGAAAGAAATACAGATCATTTCCTCCCTCTGCAATTTATAGCCTCAGAAACCCAACTGGAGACTCACTATGAGTCCGAACCAACTTGACAACCCCTCTCTGAAGGTGCCAGCCATGATGGCTTAGTGGATAGTGAGATGCCCTGTCAACCCAAAGACAGGTGGGAAGTTATAATCTGCCAGTTACTTCCTGGAAGAAAGATGGGAAGTCTCCTCTAGTGTAATTGACATTCTCTGCAAACCTGCTGCGGTGTCCAAATGGAGGGCAATGAGTGTTTGAGTCAGTTTTCTCTTAAGGACAGACACCTGGTGGCAAAATGGTTAAGCTCTCGGTTGCTAACCAAAAAGGCTGAGTGTTTGAATCCATCAGTCACTCAATGGAAGTGACACTCTGCTTCCATAAAAGTGCACAGCTTTAAGAATCTTCTACTTAGTTCAACAGAGTCCAAAACAATCCTACCGAATAGCAATGGGTGAAGTTTCATATATCCCAGGAAGAGAGACTAACAAAAATCTAGAGAAACTTCACCCAGTTGAATTTATATTAAGTGAGTAGATGCCAGCATTGGAAGTGTGGTGCACCTCCCAGATGCCCTCTTCAAGGTCAAGGCATTTCATTGCATACCTGTTGGGAGTGCTTCCAGAAACTCTGGTGGCACTGCAGCTAAACACTCAGCTGTTACCCAAAAGCTGGTGGCGCCAACCCATCAGTCACTCCATAGTGAAGAGTGTGGCAGTGGACTCCATAAGGTTAAAAGCATGGAAACCCTGACGCAATTCTGCTCTGACTTGTAGGGACACTAGGAGTCGGAATTGACTTGATGGCAGTGAATTTTTGGTTTTGGAGTGCTACTTACTGACAGCTTACATCTGGCCTCTGGAACTACTGAGATAATATAAGGCTGTCTTGTCCAGGATCATGCCTGCCCCACAGCTGCTGCTCCAATTCAATGTCCAATTCAATCAAATCAATATTCAATTCAAGACAACAGGGACAGAGTCCGTCTCTTTCTCATTTGGGTCACCCCAAAGCTCTAGCAGCAGCATCTCAACTCAATTTCCCCCTCTGCCTGAATCTCTGCCTACTACTACTACTTCACAGGGGAGGCTGTCAAAAGGGCTCCCCAGTAAACATCCTGTAGGTCAATCTCCACCTCAAGGTGTTTTCAGAAAACCTAGCCAAAACTGGAAACCAAACAGCACAAAGAGTGTGCTTACATTGCTATACAGTTCAAACCCAGGTCAAAGTAAACGAGTTAAAAATCAAGACAACAGATTCCTTCTGTTGAAGTAATGGCCTGAAGAGGGCATAATGCTCTATTTCCTATCTGGGAGAGTTAAGCTCAATGTGTTCACGCAGGAAACCTACCAGGTTGGACATTCTGTTCACTGCATTTTTATCTATGTATTCTACATCCCAATCAAATACTATTTTAAACCTGCATTCCACAATTCTTCCAGACAACTAAGAAATTATAACTCTTGACAAGACCCACTATCTTCTATGAATATGAATTATCAGCTGTCATTCTTAGGATTTGAATGTGAAAATGTGTTGAATGACAGCCCCAGCAACTCAATAACCACGGAATGCTGGTAAAACTTAAAACTCTGTTGTAGCTGTTATGTGCTGGTGAGCTAGAATCGACTTTTAGTTGACCCTCCAGTGAGTTTTCAGAGGCTGTAATCACACTGGAGAAGACAGAATGTCCATATTTCTCCCATGGAGCAACTGCAGATTCAAACCATGCAACTTCACATGGCAGCTCCTAACCACCAATGCACCCTTAAGCTGTAAGCCTACATTATTGGTTCATAACATGAATAAAAATAGTGCCATGTGGGATTGTGATTATTAATCAATCTAAATAGAATGAGCATCTCAAATATTAAATAACATGCTAATGTATGTATTCCTTTTTTATGAAAATGTGATAGACTTTTCTAAGTGTGCTCTATTTTCATTCGGGAAGCTGGACTTTATGATGAAGAATGTGGCACCTGATTAAAAAAAAAAAAAGAATGTGGCAACTGGACTGGAGGAAGACTCATCAATAACCTACGTTATGCAGATGACACAACCTTGCTTGCCAAAACTGAGAAGAATCAGAAGCATTTGCTGCAGAAGGTCAAGGACTACAGTCTTCACCATGGATTGAAGCTCAACATCAAGAAGACAAAACTTGTCATTATTGGCCCAATTGGCAGCACCATGATAGATAGAGAAGAGATTGAGATTGTTAACAATTTGAGCTTGCTCAGCTCCACAATCAACACTCTTGGCATCAGCAGTCAGGAAATCAAGAGACAAATTTTATTGGGGAAGTCTGCTGTTAGGAACACCAAAGTGGTAAAAAGCAATGATGTCAGTATAGAAATTAAGGTGCATGTGATCCAGGCTATGGTCTTAGCAATTACTTGTTATGCATCAGAGAGCTGGACAACGACTAAGGATGACAGAAGAAGAATTGATGCCTTTGGACTGTGGTGCTGGAGAAGAGTCTTGAACATACCATGGACCACCACTACCACAAACAGATCTATCCTAGAGAGGGTGAAACCAAGTTTCTCCGTAGGTACAAGAATTTTGAAGCTCCATCTCACATACTTGAGGCACATGGCAGAAGGGACTATTCCTTGGAGAAGGACTTCATACTTGGAAGTCACTTAACAACAACAACATGATGGACTTAATGTAATGTATTTCTAAGATATACCCTAAAAATTGCTTTTCAAATAAAGATGGTTGCTGTTGTTGTTATGTGTCATCGAGTTGCATATAGTCATAGCAACAACTCATTCAACAGAAGCCTACCCTATGCTGAGTCAGTCTCACTGATCCCGACACACCTACCCCTGTTGCCCTAGTCACTGTACCAATCTATCTCACCCAGTCTTCCTCTTCTGTGCTGTCCCTTCACCCTTCCAAGAATGAAGTCTTTCTCCAAGGGTCAGTCCCTACAGGCCACATGCCCAAAGCATGTGAGATGGAGCTTCAAAATCCTAGCTTCCAAGGAGAAATTTGGTTTCACCTTCTCCAAGACAGACCTATTTGTTTTCTTGGCAGTCCATGTTCAAGACTCTTGAACATATGTTCAAGACTCTTCTCCAGCACCACAATTCAAAGGTATCAATTCTTCTTCTATCATCCTTAGTCATTGTCCAGCTTTCTGATGTATAACAATTAATTGCTAAGACCATGGCCTGGATAAGGCACAACTTAGTCTCATCAATTTTGTCTGTTTGTTGCACTTATGAAAATAAGTAAAAGTTACTTGGTTGTTTAGACTCGGAGAACTATGAATAAAGACTCATATTTACATGATGTTTGACATATGAAAGGGACTCTGACTGCCAAGTGGTAAGAAGCTGTGCTGCCAATCCAAGGGCATGATGTTTGAATCCACCAGCTGTTCAAGAGGAGAAAGGTAAGCAATCTCCTCTCATCAATCCACAGCAATCACACAGTCCTATGGTTTACAGCCTCTGAAAACCCATTAGAGGGTGAGAGAGTCAGTTCTCGCTCAACAGTGCATAACAACAACAATTGGTACATGAAATGAACTCTGGTGGCACAAGACCCCTAACAAGAGGTTGGCAGTTCAAATCCAAAGGCCAAACATGGAGCCTTGAGAGAAAAATGGGCAGTCTCCTCCTGGAAATATTTCATCATCTGAAACCAGGCAGAGGGCTGTTATGAACCAGAGTCAACTTGACTGGCTTTACCCTGTTGAATTTATATGAAGTAAGTAGATGACTTGACTGCAGGAGGCTTGGTTTTGGTTTTCTTATATATCATCAGTGTTACTACGGCACATTTGTTATTGTGGGGCTTCAACTCAAAACCAACTCTTAGCTAAATTTTTAACAGGTTTTGAGAGGATGTAAATTGTATGGGAGGAGACATGACCCACTTTTCTCCCGCAAAGGAGCTGGTGGAGTCAAACTACAAGCATTTGGGTTGGCCAAGCAGTTTCTTACCATTTTGTCACCAGAGCTCCCTATTACATTAACAGTGATAAGTGAGAAAATACATTCTCTCTCAGTAAAGTTAGTGTCGAGTTCACTTTCATAGTGTGAAATAAACATAAATATCAAGTTTTATATTCTTATGTTTTAATTCTGAGTTTGTCAATTACTGTGTCAATTTTCACGTAATTGCTTAATTTATGGATCTATACCACTTAATCTATAAAGTAAGACATGCGATGTCCATGCTAAAGGATTTTTGTGATTATATATAAAATATCATGCTTAGTACATTGGTGCATTTGAATTATATACATCCCATTCCTTTTCCTGCTCATGCCCAAGAGTACATACTTGTAGGACAGATAGATGTTACTGGTAAAGAAAAAAAAATCCAAACTATAATCAGTGAATAATTTTAAGATTACTTCCATGTGTTTAATATTGAAATTCTCATGTAGTAGACTGAGTTATTTGTTGGGCTGCTGACAAATATCAGTGGTTCCAATATACCAGCTACTCCAAGGGAGAAAATGGTTTCCTCCCTTAAAGATTTACAGTTTTTGACACCTTTGGAGTGTCACCATGTATCAGAATCAATTTAGTGGACATGTTGTTTTTGTTCTTGCTGTGTGTCAAGTCAGAACCAACCCACAGCTGACCCTGCAGTGGGTTTCCAGAGGCAGTTAATCACACGAGACTGCTCATCCTTCTCCCACAGACCAGCTGGTATATTCAAACTGCATGCCTTTATGATTACAGCACA
Source organism: Elephantulus edwardii (assembly GCF_000299155.1). Lineage (NCBI taxonomy): Eukaryota > Metazoa > Chordata > Mammalia > Macroscelidea > Macroscelididae > Elephantulus > Elephantulus edwardii. The sequence continues at coordinate 4,253,927 of NW_006399847.1, forward strand.
GAGCCGTGGGTGGGCTTTTGTTTGTTTGTTTTGTTTTGTTTGTTTTTGGTTTTATAGTAAAACAGTTAAGTCCTCAATCATTAACTGGAATGTTGATGGATAAAATTCACCCAGTGTGAGTTCTCCAAGGTAGAAAAGAGTTAGCAATCACCTTCCAGAAGGATTCTGGCCTTGGAAACTTGGATCCTGCAGGCTCATGGAGAATGAGAATCAACTCAACAGCAGAAAGCAAGAAGTGCTGAGATAATTTTTAGTACTTGCTTTGTAAATTAGAAAATTTGCACGCAACAAATCAGATTGTACATCTGTAAAGTTCATTAGAGCATAATTTTACATACTGAATATTATAGCACAGAATTAACAACTTAAATTTGCTTGCTATTAATTTATTTTACCTGTTTTTTACTATTTCAAAAATAGGCTTACTGAAATGCAAATAGTCCAGGTTTTGCAATTTCACTGAGATGGGCTGAAATGAAAATTCTGTCACTCAGTAAATTTACTATTTGGGCTGAGTTTCTTAACTTTTCTGATTCCCAGATCTGCCTCAAATAGTACCTGTAAAGACAGAATTGTGTCAGGAATATCCCCATTGCACTCAAATACAATACCTACTCAGCAAAGAAGTTATTTATATCATAACCATATGCATTGAGAATTATATTGGTAAGTGCCTGAGGGTTGATTTAATTTTCAAGAAACTTGTCAGTTCTTTCAATCTCCTTATCAAAAATATAAACATACAATCCTTTATTATTCTCAGACTGTTCAATAAACATATTTCAATTCTGGCACTAGTATCTTGGCAAGCAGTCTAGCTGGGTTCTATTTTATGCTTCAGTACTTAAAATGTGAAGTGACATATTAAAACATTGTGAAATTCTATAAAGACATAGTGGCCTTTAAGAAAGAATAAAACATATGTTCACACTTCATCATAGAGTGACATCTTTTCTGTCATTATTTTATTGTCAAGTATGTTAGTAATTTTGTTCATCTTAGACAAGGCATAATAATCATCCATAGATGAGCTAAAACATAGGTCAGATTGCTAATAAGCTGCTAATTTAAGTTATGCTACAACAGAAGAGAATATAAAAAAATGGCACACTCTATCTACTAAGAATTCTAAATTTTCATTCATTGAAAAAAATAAGACTTCCACCAGTTTTTAATTTCTGCAGCAATTGTATCATATGAAGTATGCAGAATGGTAGAAAAATTTGGTTATTGTCTTTCAGATACAAAAAACTGCCTATATAGATTGATCTAAATTTATATATCCAACTGCAATGATCAATATTTAATATTTAAGATACAGTAACTTCTAAACTTTTTTTTATCAAGGGTAAGAGATGCTCTCAGTTTTTAGATGACTAAGATAAAGTGCCACAGAAAATACACTTTAGTTGTAATGCCCTGGCTGCTTCCTGATCCACAAATGACAGAACAGCATGAGAACAACCACCACCACCACCAAGAGATGCAACTGTCAGTTTTTGGAAGATTAAAATAAAGTGCTATGGAAAATATGCTCTAATTGGGATGTATACTTTGTCCTGGCTGTTTCATCATTGACCAAAGATAGAACAGCATGAAAACAAACGATATAGGCTGGGGTACAAATGAGCATTCAGTAATTTACTAGGTTCATGCTTAAATTTTGGAGGGTTTTCTTTCTTAAAATATACATAAGAATGGAGTATTTTTAATACATGAGGACTAAAATTCAGAAGCATAGTTCTATAGTTTTAATTTGTTTTTCAATGTTTTATACCTACTGGAAAAGGAAAGTCTCTACTTGCTCAGAGAGTCTACAAGGTCAAACTATTTTCACAATAATACTAAAATATCATTTCCATTTTTTCACTCCCTTCCTTACTTGTGTATACAGTAGAACTTTCCAGAGACTTTATGATGTGTGGTATTGAAAATCAGTAAAGTCAGAAATCAAATACTGAGGCCACACAGGCAATCTGTGTGTGCGTGAAGTGGGGCTAAAAGAGAACAACAAAGAATAGTCCTCCACCCACCATTACCTCCCACTGCTAGGCTAACACATCACAAGTAACAATAATACCAACACCAGCATCGAGAGGAACAAAAGCATGGAGAAAGACCCTATCTGACATTCAATGCAAAGGAAATATTGAAATATAAGGGTAGGGCAGAAACTGAAAGAAAACAGAAAATATTTCTCACAAACTAGCCTCAATCTTTTAAACAAAATATTAGTAGAGGAATCTGAAGCTTATACCATACTGTCACATAGTTCAGACATGTTGCTAGGAGAGGCTATTCCTTGGAAAGGGACATCATGCTTGGAAAGGGAGAGGGTAGACAAAGGAAAAGAACCTCAACCAAGAGGATTGACACAGGGATTGATGCAATGGGCTCTAGTGTGTCAGGAAGTGTGGGGATGGTACAGGATAAGATATTGGTCAGATCTGTTATTCATAGGGTCACTATGGGTTGTATTAGACGCAATGGCATCTAACAACAACAATTAACTAACAGCTACATTGTAGTTAATGATAGTGACAAATACTTCAAAACATTCCCAATTCCTAGCTAGATTTACTCAAACCTCTGGATTAATCACTTAACATAAGGCAAGTCAGGTCAATAGCTAGGTGTGTTACTTACTTAGTGTTGCTATAATAAAATACCAAAGGTAGACAGCTTTAACAAATAGAAATTTATTTTCTCAGAGTTCAGCAGGCTACAAGTCTGAATACAAAGTGCTGACTATCAGAGGAGGCTTTTTATGTCTGCTCTGGAGAAAGGTTACAGTCCTCTTTCAACATCTGAGGGCCTAAAATTTGTTGAAGATCTATGTGTATCTTGACCACCCTCTGAGTCAATGAGCTTCTTAGTATAGGAACCCTATGTGCAAAGAGCATACTCAACACACAGCTCTTCTTTCTTTATGGTGATAGGTCCCTTCTCTTTGCTCAGGTCTGTTTTATCAGTTAATGGGAGAAGCATTAAATAATGCCACATTCCATCACTGCACATACGCATTATATGAGTTATATGCACATATGAATTATAATCATGGTCCCTCCATGCTGACACCTTTTGAAGTACACAATTCAATCCATGATAATCTGCATAACAAACATTTACCTTAGTCTGCACTGAACTAAAGATGGTATCTGATGCACAATAACAAAGAATAATGAGACATATGAAAAGTAAGGAAAACAAACTTCCAAGAAACAAAGTAATCAGTAAAATTAGACACAACAACAACAAAGATACTAAAGACAATGTTAGATAATGAAACTAAATTTTACTATGGTTACTACTTGAAAGAAGCTGGTTTTGAAAAGATGACAACATGCCAAATGAAATTGTAAAGTTAAACAGAGTGGTGAAGAATGTAAGGAAACAAGCAAAAATTTTAGAAATGGCAATAAAAGTAACATAGATGAATAATGCCTTAAACAGATTCAATAGTAGATATAATAAACAGGCATAAAAAGAAGATTCCTTGAACATAATAAATAGAAACTCAAACTGGAGTACAAATATAGGAATGAGTAAAATGCAAAAACAAACAAGTGTACACATACACAATAGAGGATCCAAGAGTTCAAGAATAACATAAGACACTCTAAGGTACAAGTAATCGAAGTTCCAAAATTAGAAGATAAAGAACAGAGCAGAGTAACATATTTGAAGAAATAATGATTGAGACTTTTCCATAAATGTAAAGATGAAATTATACACTGAAAAAAATTCAAAAGACACCAAGCAAGATAAATACTCAGTGAAATCCATCTAACCATTTCATACAGAAAACAAAACCAAAGAGAAATTTGGGAAGTCAGTGGAGAAAAAGACAGTTTTGGTAACCTAGAAAGCAGGGAACTGTGGAGGGACCTCAAAGAATGATAGTTTGAATCCACCTGTTCAAAGTTTTGGGGAAAAGATCGCAATGGCATCCTGTGCAGCCTCAGAAAACCTACTGGAAGGTCAACTGTGAGATGATTCTGACTCAACGGCAATGACGAATAGTCTCTAAAAAGAGTCTTGGTGGCACAGTAGTTAAGCACTTAGTTGCAACCAAGAAGCTCTGCAGTACAAATCCACCAGTCTGATCACTCTGTGGAAGAAAGATAGGATATATGCTTCCATAAAAATTACAGCCAGGGAAACATGACAAGGTAGTTCTACGCTGTTCTGTAGAGGCTCTACCAGCAGGTGTCAACTGGACACAATATGTTTAGGTTTTTGCTTGTTTGTTTTATGTTCTCTGAATAAGAAAAGGACCAAAAGGGGAGTCTCAAAGATTTAAAAAACATTTTTCACTGAATGATAATGAAAATAAAAATCAAACACACCAAAATTGGTGCAATTCCAATAAAGCTATGCTTAGGGGGAAATTTATGGTATTGAAATCATTGTATCAGAAAAATAATGGTTCTCAAGTAAAGTCTGTAGCTGTTGCTACTGTTATATGCTATTAAGTTTATTCCTATCTCATGGAATAAAGTTATAACTACCCCATATGACAAATGGAAGGGACTTTATCTCAGGAACATTTTGGTTCACACATGAATATACAGTACATTCACCACATTTTTTGGTTAATTTTGACAACAAAATTTATATTTAGCCTAAAACACCCTATAATAGAGATTTAAATTAATATTTTAAAAGTATAGTTTATTTACACATTTATAGCAATTAAAATTAGTTATATAAGTTTATATTTATTGTCATGTACAAAGATTCACAGTATCATAAGATAGCTATATATCACTCTGCATATTACAACTATGTGTTTTAGTGACTCTCTAAAGGAATTCCATTGTGTGTATCAAAGGATAGTATAGATAAAAAATTATGCAGAACACTGTGAAGAATGAGAGGCATGCACATGCGAAACCTCTACATAGCAAGAAGTTATTCAAATAAAACAAGACAATATTGTGTAGTGTACAATCACAAAAGCTGTGATAGTTATATCTGTTCATCACATTTATGTCTTCATACCTTTTCAAACTTTATGCAGAACAGATTATCTGGGAGGTTGGGCTCTATGAGAAGAAGTGTGCTATTAGGATTGGAGGAAGAATCATCAACAAGCTGCATTATGCAGATGACACAACCATGCTTGATACTGAGGAGGACCTGCAGCACTTGCTGTGGAAAGCCAGGCACTGCAATCTTCAGTATGGATTGAGGCTCAATATCAAGAAAACAAAGATTCTCACCACTGGGCCGATTGGCAGCATCATAATGGATGGTGAAGAGATTGAGATTTTGGTTTGCTTGGCTCCATAGTCAACACTCTTGGCACCAGCAGCCAGGAAATTAAAAGACATATAGTGATGGGAATGTCTGCAGTTAGAGACCTTTCTAAAGTACTGAAGTGCAATGATGTCAGTCTGGAGACTAAGGTGTGCCTTTGCAATTACTTGCTATGCATCAGAGAACTGGACAATGAATTACTAGGGATGATAGAATAAGAACTTTGAGCTGTGATGTTGAGAAAAGTATTGAATATACCTTGGACTGCTAAGAAAGCAAACAGGTTTGTCCTGAAGAGGGTGAAGCTGGGCTGCTCCTTGGAGGCAAGAATTCTGAAGCTTCGTCTGACAAACTTTGAACATGTTGCAAGGAGGGACCAGTTCTCAGAGAGGGATGTCATGCTTGGGAGGGTGGAGGGACAGCCCAGTAGAGAAAGACCCATTATGAGGTGGACTGATTCAGTGACAGGGGTTATGGGGGTAGGTGTGTCGGAGATGATGAGATTGGCAAAGGATAGGGCAGAGTTTATGGATGTTGCACAAAGGGTCTCTACGAGTCGCAGATGACTCGATGGCACATAACAACAACTATATATGTATGTATATATATACATATACATATATATACACACACACTAAGTAAATAATGCAAGAAGCTGAATTATATCAAGAAAAGGGCATTAACATTGGAGAAAATTCCAACAACTTGTAATATGCAGATGACACAACCTTGCTTGTTAAAAACAAAGATTTGAAGCACTTACTGATAAAGATTAAAGACTTTAATATGAATTTTATCTCAACATAAAGAAATAAAAAATGTTCACAATTATGGCAATAAGCAGCATCATGATAAATTTAGAAAAGACAGAAGTTGTCAAGGATTTTATTTTACTTAAATCCACAATCAGTACTTGTGGAACAGCAGTCAAGAAATCTCATGGTATATTGCACTGGACAAATCTGTATCCAAAGGGATTTTTAAAATAATAAAAAGCATAAATTATGAAGGACCAAGGTGAGCCTGATCCAAGTCATGGGAGTTCGTCTTAACTTGGATCCACAATGCACTGGCTACCAGCAACAACAACAACAACAACATATGCAGCAGCCAGGAGATCAGGAAAGTCTGTATTGGGAACTCCCTAAAACTGTTGAGGAGTAATGATGTCAATTTGAGGACTAAGGTGCACCTGATTCTGGCCATGGTTTTTTCAGTCACTTGCTATGCATCTGAGGCTGAATAACAACTAAGAATGGCAGAAGAATAATTAATGTCTTTGAACTGTGATGCAGGAGACTAAGGCTGAATGTCCCATGGGCTGCTAAAAGAACAGAGATGTCTTGCAGAAGGTGCAGTCAGAAAGCTCCTTGGAGGCAAAGATGATAAAACTTTGTCTCATATTTTCAGTATATTGCCAGGAGAGGTTATTCCTTTGAGAGGGACATTTTGTTTGGGAAGGTAGAGGAACGGTGAAAGAGATGAAGACCCTCAAGCATGTGAGTTGATATGGTGACTGTAGCAATAGGCTTGAATGTGTCAGAGATTGTGAGGATGGCACAGGACAGGATAGGGTTCAGATCTGTTGTTCATAGGGTTACTATGGATTGTACTGAACTCAACAGCACCTAACAACAACAACATATGCATGAGAAAGCTGGAAGGTCAAAGAAGAAATGATGCATGTGAATTATGATAATGGCAAAGAATATTGCAATGTTCCCTCTCCACCTTGTTCTCCCTCTAAAACAAATCAAAACAATCCCCACAACTAAATCTGTCTAGGAAGTCCAATCAGAACACTCCTTAAAGGTAATACTGGCTAGACTTCAGTTCAGATACTCTGGATCAGGAGGGATGGTCCCTGGAGAAGGATGTCATATGTAATAAAATACAGGTCTACACAAAAGATAAAGATACTCAATGAGACAGGCTCAAACAGTGGCTGCAACAATAGGTTCAAACACAACAACTGGGTGTGAGGGTTGAACAGGAGCAGACAATGACTTGCTCTGCTATATATGGGTTAGTTATGACTCAGAATTGACTCTGTGGCACCTACCAACAGCACAGTAATTTTATTAAAAATTACACAACTTGTTAAAAAATTAATAGAATTATTGAAATATTATTAACTACTTCAGGCTTACACATACATAGTTTTATGTGGATGAGTATGACTCATAGAGACCCCTATGAACAAACCCACTGAGGGAGTTACTCTGTCAATTCACCTGGTTGAGAGTCATCTTCTCCTTCACCAACCTTTCTAAGCATAAAGTCTCTCTCCAAGGAATAGCCTCTCCTAGCAACATGCATGAAGTATGTGAAATGAACCTTTATCATCTTGTCTCTAAGGAGCATTCTGGCTGCACTTTCCCAAGACATATTTCTTTGTTCTTCTGGAAGTCTCTGAGATGTTTAATACTCATCTCCAACACCAAAGCACAAAGGCATCAATTCTCCTATCAGCCCTATTCGTTGTCCAGCTCTCAAATGCATTAGCAAGTTATGCACTTTAGTCCTCAAAGTGATTATCACTGCTCCTCAATAACTTGGAGAGGTTCCTAACTGTACACTTATCTAGTACAACATGTCTCCTGCTTTTCTGACTGTTTGGTGCCAATGGTGTTGATTGTGGATCCAAGTAAGATAAAGACGTTGACAGTTTCAATCTTTTCTCCACCAATCATCAGTCCAGTGGTAAGAATTTTATTTTCTTGATATTCAAATGCAATTCATATTGACAGCTGTATTCTTTGATCTTCTACAACAAGTGCTTCAAGTCCTCCTCACTTTCAGTAATTATATACAAATGTATACTATCACAGGTTTGGAAGCAGGAGTGGTATCCAATTCCTAAAACAATATGCCCTTTGAAACTATATGAACTTCGGTAAATGTCAACAGTTGTAGAGGAGCTTCAGGTCTTTTGTTCATAGGGTCACTATGAGTTGTGCTTGACTCAAAGGCAATCAACAACAACAACATCATACACCTCTAAACCCAAAACCCAATTAGTTGCTGTCATATCCATTTGACTCATATGTCAGACTGTAACTGCTCCAAAAGGTTTTCAGTAGCTGACTGTTCAGCAGTTGATGGCCAGTCCTTTCAAGGCCTCGCTGAGTAGATTCCAACGCTCAACCGTTCAGTTAGGAGCCATGTAAATTAATCATCTGTACCATCCATGGTTACTCCAGTGGCTTAGTCCACTGAAGATGGTGCTACTAACAAAAAAGGCAGTGCTTCTCTGGCAAGGCAGATCCAATGGCAACTGCTTGGGAGAAAAATGGTCAGTCCCCTTCTGTGTAATTTACAGTCTGAAAATCCACTGGACAGTCAATTATGAGTAGTTTTAATTCAATAGCAAATAGGTTTTTGACCTTTGACCATCCAGAGGAACCCTTATTAAATGAGTTTTTACAGTAACAAGTTCTTGTTTTCTAAATATTGCAAACTATAAATATAAAAAACATATGCATTATGTACATAAAAATATGTTGATAGCTGCATTATTCACCATCACAAGAACATAGAAACAGCCCAAATGTCCAATCAGAAATTAATAAATTGAGAAATTATAGTACAATCACACAATGGAATGCTATGCAGCAAAATACATAAAACAAACATTAACAAAACTGAAAAAGGAAATAGACAACACTACTATAGTTCTGGGAGACTTCAATACACCCCTCTCAAGAAAAGATAGAACT
>NW_006399847.1:4263687-4265123 GCF_000299155.1 Elephantulus edwardii
CAAATACTTAGAAAAACACAACCTACCTAAACTGACACAAACCGAAACTGAACATCTGAACAGACTCATTACAAAAGAAGAAATTGAAAAGTTAATACAACAACTTCCAACCAAGGAAAGCCCTGTACCAGATGGTTTTACAAGTGAATTTTATGAAACATTCAAAGAAGAACTGTTACCAATTCAACATAAATTATTTCAGAAAATAGAAGAAGATGGAACCCTCCCAGATTCATTCTATGAAGAGGTATACAATTTGATGGGTGGAGGGATGAGGGAAATTGGAAGAATCTGTCCTCGAAAACAATGTATTTGAATTTTGTAAATAAATATAAAAATATTTATACATAAGTATTACTTACCTGGTTAGTCATGATATTAAATCATGTAATATTAATTGTCTACATATATCATTGGGAGCTCTAGTGGCGTAGAGGTAAGAAATTATATTTCAATCCCAAAAGTGTGTGGTTCGAATCAATCAGCTGGTCTGTGGAAGAAATATGAATATTCTCTTCCTATGCGATATACTACCTCTGAAAAACCAATGGAGGGTCAGCTATGCGTCAGTTCTGACTGTGTGGTACACAAAGACGGTTTATATCATAATAAATGAGAGAAAAGTCTTTACTCCTGAATGTAATAAACATTAAGTATTAAAAGATAAAAGCAGGTTAGCTTGTAGCTGTAAATATATGCTACAAGTCATTTCAAAGCCAATTATGTGTGTCTAGTAAATGATACTGTGAATGAAACACATCTACAAATTTAAATTACATACATATATTATGAAACGTAATCATTTCTGGAAAAGACCTTAATCATCTGCAGCATTGTGATTAGTGGCTGCACTGTACACCAAATGAGCATTTAAGATATATTCTCATTTATGTTTAATTCAGCAAACAATGAACTTTTATTTGCTACTAGTAGGCAGTATCGTATTTCACTAAAAAATGTCATATCATTGCAAAGAAATTGCAATTTTCTTATAATTGAATTTGATCCACAGTTCTTCCAAAACCAATAAATACTCACTTCTTCTGGTATTTGCTTCCTGGTCTGGAAAATGAATTAATTTAAAAAAAAATGTCCTCTTAGAGCTTTACAGATAACTTTATGTAGCTCTCCATATAATGAGTAATGGAAATTGTACAGTACTCATTGGCAGAGTATTTCATTAACATTAGGATAAGCAGTAATGCACAATTAACCACCATGAAATTGATTCACTAGTTATGTTTTCACTTTGCCATTAATTCACTCTTTAGAAGGCCTTCTAAATTCTAGAAGTTTCACCTCAAATTACAGAGATTGTCTCCGTAAATTCGTAGTGTATCCTGTGCCCATTTTTCTATTGGATTATTTACCTTTATCTTGTTGTGGTGCTCAAGTATTTCATAAATTCTGGATATAAGTCCCTTATCTGATATGTT
>NW_006399847.1:4267703-4274739 GCF_000299155.1 Elephantulus edwardii
CTGGGGATGAGGGTGGAGAAAACAGTGCAACAATGAATGAGTGAAAACCCAAAGTCTCTGTAAATGTTCATTAAAACTAATAAAATTTAATTTAAAAAAATTCGTAGTGTATGTGGAATGTCTCCATCATTTACAATGAAGAATGGTAACTAGTTCAGTTTTGTTATAGTTCTTAAATAAGATATATTTTCCAAATTTTTATGTTATAAACAGAATTTTCTTCCTTTTTTAATACCAAATCCACAGTCATTGAGTCTATTACAATTCATAGCAACCCAACATCATGTTTCCAAACCAGAAAATCTTTACAGAAAAAGATAGGCCGTCTTTCTCTTAAGGCAAATGAGCTCATTTCCAATCATGGCTGAGGGAACTTGATGTTTTGTAATGACCTCTCTTAGCACAAAGAATAATCATTAAGAGCTGTTTCAGTTCTGCAGGTTCACAGAATTTTGAAAAAGCTGCTACTTCTGTCATTTATCTATCTATCTATCTATCTATCTATCTATCTATCATCTATCTATATATCTATCTGTCTACCTATGTACCTACGTACCTACATACCTACCTACCTACCTATTCTTGGAAGAGTAATATACCTAGAACCCTGAAAACATGAGATGTTGTTGTTGTTATGTGCCATTGAGTCACCTGCGACTTATAGTGAACCTAAACCCTGCTCTATCTTGTGCCAATCTTATTGTCTCTAACAAACCTAACCTCATTACCACAGTCACTGAATCAATTTATCTCACTGAGGGTCTTCCTCTCTTGCATTATTCCTCCACCCTCCCAAGCATGACGTCCCAAGGACTCGTCCCTCCTTGCAAAATGCCAAAGTATGTCAGATGAAGCTTCTAACATGAAGTCATCTAAGATAACTTGCCTCTAAGGAGCAGCCTGGTCTCACCTTCTCTAGGATAAACCTGTTTGTTCCTAATAGTTCATGATATATTCAATATTCTTCTCCAGCATTACAACTCAAAGGCATCAATTCTCCTTCTTTCATACCCAGTCATAGTCCAGTTTTCTAATGCATAGCAAGTAAATGCAAAGATATGGCCTGGATGAGGCACACCTTAGTCTCCAGAATGACACTGTCACTCTTCAGTACTTAAGAGTGGTCTCTGACAACAGACTTCCCCAGTGCAATCTGTCTTTAGAGTTCCTGGCTGCTGGTATCAAGAGTGTTGATTGCGGAGCCAAGCAAACTAAGGCTGTATCTCTTCCCCAATTATCATGATTCTGCCATTTGGCCCAGTGATGAGAATCTGTTTTCTTGATATTGAGCTTCAATCCATATTTAAGGCTGCAGTCTCTGAACTTCTGCAAGCCTTTCGGGTCCTCCTCAGGTTCAGCAAGCATGGTTATGTCATCTGCATAACACAGATGGTTGACGAATCTTCCTCCAATCTTGATGATGCCACATTTCTCTTCACAAAGCCCCGCCTCCTGGGTAATCTGTTCTGCATACAGATTGAAAAGGCATGGAGATAGAAAACATCCCTCGTGTACACCCTTCCCAATTTTCCACTGTTCTGATGACTGCATCCTTGCCCAAGTATAAATTTTGCATAAGCATGATCAAGTGTTCTGGGATTCCCATTCTTCTCAGAGTTAGCCACAATTTGTTGTGATCCATACTGTCAAATGCCTTTGCATAGTCAATAAAACACGGACATTCCTCTGTACCTAGGGTAGCTATGAGACACACAGGTTACTCAAGGGCACATTATAACAACAACAACAGATCATTCAATATTTCGCCTGTAACATTTTTCAGTCTTTCAAATCAAGGCTCCAATTTGTTCTTCTGTTCTTTCATACTGAAAAATACTGAACAATGTCTTGATTTTTATTCTCTGACTCCAGCTCTATGCATATTTCATTATAATATTTTTCTTAGTCTTCTTAACACGTTGCTACACACTTTTAAATTGATGACCATGCTTAGAAATACATTTGCCATCATTTGTGGCAATGTGTTAAGCTACCCTTTGAAAGCTTCAGCTTTTCTCTCTTATTTCAGCATCACTTCCTTTTGTTTAGGCTTCTCAGGGTTCTAAAGCAATTTTCAGTCTCTTCTGATAGCCAATTTGATTTTTTCTTTCTCCCCTGTCTTAGAGACTATGTTGTTGTTGTTGCTATGTGCCGTCGAGTCGTTTGCAACTCATAGCGACCCTATGTACAACAGCCCTAAACCCTGCTCTATCCTGTGCCAATCGAATTGCCTCTGACACACCCATCCCGATTGCCCCAGTCACTAAATCAATCCACCTCATGGAGGGTCTTCCCCTCCTGCACTGTCCCTCCACCCTACCAAAGATGATGTCCATATCCAAGGACCTGTCTCTCTTTACAACATGTCCAAAGTATGTCAGACGAAGCCCCAGAATCCTTGCCTCCAAGGAGTAGCCTGGTTTAATCCTCTCCAGGATGAATCTGTTTGTTTTCTTGACAGTCAATGGCACATTCAATACTCTTCTCCAGCACCACAGCTCAAAGGCATCAATTATCCTTCTATCCTCCCTAGTCATTGTCCAAGTCTCTGAAGCATAACAAGTGATTGCAAAGACCATGGCCTGTATCAGGCACACCTTAGTCTCCAGAGAGACACTGTTGCTCTTGAGTTCTTTAGAGAGGTCCCTAACAGCCAACTTTCCCATTGCAATACGTTTTTTGATTTCCTGGCTGCTGGTGCCAAGAGTGTTGATCTTGGAGCCAAGCAAACTGAAGCTGTGAACAATCTCAATCTCTTCGCCATCCATCCTGATGCTACCAATTGGCCAGTGGTGAGAATCTTTGTCTTTTTAACATTGAACCTCAGTTCATACTGAAGGCTGCAGTCCTTGACCCTCTGCAGTAAGTGCATGAGATCCTCCTCAGTTTCGGCAAGCAGGGTTGTGTCATCTGCATAGCGCAGATTGTTAATAGATCTTTCATCAATCCTGTCGCCACACTTCTCCTCATAGAGCCCAGCCTCCTGGATAATCTGTTCTGCATACAGGTTGAAAAGGTATGGGGATAGGACACATCCCTGGCATACACCCTTCCCAATTTTGAACCATAGAGTGTTACCCTGCTCTGTTCTGACGACTGCCTCTTGGTCCAAGTATTATTTTAAATGACTTATTTGGTATTCTGTAATAGCACCGCTAGTAACTAGGATACTAAGCAAGCTTTTCCCTTTCTGATTTTATTTGACTTCAAATAAACAACTGAGTTGAAAGCATGCTGAGGTCCCGTATCTTAAGAACCCAAAGTTCTCAACTAATTCAGTGACATTTTAAAAGATTGAAGAACATTGTCTTGAACTCATTTCTTTTGTTCCTGGTTGTTCAATTATTTTACTAAAATTTAATATAAATACAGTAAATCAAGTAGGGACACACAATAAATACTGATTGTTAATCTAGAAGTAAGTAGTTGTGCTGCAATTCCAAAGGAATACAGTTGGAATCCACCAGTTCCTGCATGAGAAAAAGAGAGACAATCTCCTCCTCTGAGATCAACTGTTTCTCAAAACCTTCTGAAGGTGTCAACTATAGGCTGGTTCTGACTCAATGGTACAAAACAACAATCATTAAAACGTAGTGGCCATTAAAAACTTTGAAGATGAGATTAGACAAGTATACACTATTGTCTTAAAATTATTTTTTCTTTGAAATTATCTGAGAATATCTTCAAACTGTGATCAAATATTGAGCATACTGTTCTCTGTGGGATTCTCATTTAATGCATGGCATATCTAAAAGAGTAATGCTTTTATCACAAATTGGTAAAGAAGGAAGCAGTTGCTTTTATTTATTTATCCCAAAGAAGTTCTCTTTTTTTTTCTTTCTAGTTTTTTGTTTGTTTAGGAAAACTGAAATAAAAGAGAGGCTGGAGTTGGCTATTAAATTTGCATCAAAACCAAATGATTGTTAGATTTCTTTACAAGCTTGCATCTAACATTTTCTGCCATTGTTAATTCTATTGAGAGAAGCTTTCTCTAATTCTATAATATAGTTGTTACTATTTCCTCATTGTTATTGGTGGTGTATACTGTCAACTCAGAACTGATCCATAGCTGACCCTTCAGCAGGTTTTCAGAGGCGATTACCTGAACAGGAGACTGCCTATCCTTCTCTTAGAGAGCAGCTGGTGGATTCAAACCATGTGCCTTTAGTATTGCAGCACATTTAGGATTGGAGCACCTCTAGGCCTCCAGAGCTCCACCCCAATATGAATTCACTAGTATACACCAACCACTCTGCAAGTGTTTAGAGAATTAAGCTACAACCACACATTCCTCAGCTAAAATTTTATTCGCATTTTCTTTATTACTACTACCTTTATTCCTTAATTATTTCTGTAAACTCAAAATCAAGATAGACTGCTTCAAAATCTGAGAAAAATATAGCTTTAAAATTAATTCTACAAATAATCAATTTAGGAGTTTAGCTAATTCACATATGAGCAAAATAATATAGTGGCCATTTTGCTGGAATTCCAATTGTGAAACTATTTAATATGTGACCACCAGTATACTGAATCTAGACCGCAGTGATTAATTGCACTCCTATGTAAGCCAAATGTGAGTTTGGGGTCCTTTTGTCCCAGGACTTTGATCTAGTTCAAATTTACTACTTTGATAATAAAATATGGTGTCACCTCTACTTCCAAGGGACTGGTTCAGAGGCATAGTGACTCCAGCAGGAACACACTTTCAGGTAGAACTCAAATCAAACTATCTCCTCAGATGCATAGCAAACAACACTGTTTTCAGGCATGAACAAAAATATTCCACATACCCAACCCTTATTTTTCAACACAAGCTGATATACATTCAAACATTTATTTATTTCTTTTTATTAAACTGGTTTATTTTCACAGTTAGAATACATTGTTTTCACACAGGAACTTTCCCATTTCCTTCACTTCCTCCAGCCCATCAAGCTTTATGACCCTATGATTAATACCACCCACCCACTCCTCTGCTTCCAACCTCCTCCCCTTGGGTCTTCACACTCATTCTACAATAATGGTTTTATACAATACTAGTCCTTATAGGACTGAGTTAGTTCATTCAGCATAATGTTCTCTAGTCTCTCCCAACTTAAATAGTGATTTACAAAATCATTGCTCCTGAATGCTATGTAGTGAATTTTGTGAAGGTACCAAAATTTCTCAATCCATTAAATTGTAGTTAGACATCTGGGCTGTTTCCATGTCCTTGTGATGGTGAATAATGGTGCTATGAGTACTGGTGTTCAAGTCTCCATTTGGGCCTCACTTCTCCTTTTCTCAGGGCATATTCCAAACAGTGGAATAGCTAGGTCATATGGAATTGCTATGTTCACCTTTTTGAGGAAATGCCAAACTGCCTTCCAGAATGGTTGTACCATTCATTTTACAATCCCATCAGCAATGTGTAAGAGTTCCTATCTTGCTACAGCCTCTCCAATATTACTTGTCCTGTTAAACTTTTCACTGTTGCTGGAGTGAGATGATGTTTCTTTGTGGTATTTACTTGCATCTCTCTTATTGCCAGTGATTTGGAGCATTTCTTCATGAGTCTGTTGGCCATTCTAATATCTTCCTCTGTGAAAGTTCTTTCCATGTCTTTTGCCCATTTTGTAATTGTGTGGTCAGTCTTTTTCTTATGGAGGCCCGGAGTATTCTGTAAACTTTCTCTATGAGACTCTTGTTGGAAATGGTATTGCCAAATGTTTGTTCCCAGTCAGTAGAAACAAGGTTTTGGTGCACACAAGGATTTAGTCTTTAGAAGGTCTCATTCATCAATTTTATCTTCTTCAGATTGTACATGTTTTGCTGTATTTGGCAGTCTCCTTAAACCACAGACTAAGTCTTCTAAGCTTGATCCCAATTTGTCTCTTAGGACCTTTCTGGTTTGGGGCTGTACTCACAGGTCTCTGATCCACCTTGATGTGATTTTTGTGTATGATGTGAGATGTGGATCCTGTTTCAGCTTTATGCAGATAGCATTCCAATTTTGCCAGCATCGTTGTTGAAGAGGTTGTCATTTCCCCATTTGATAGGTTTTATTTCCTTGTTGAGTATCAGTTGACCATAGATATCTGGGTCTATTTCTGGGTTATTCTATTCTATTGATCTATGTGCTTGTCATTGTACTAGTGCCATGCTGTTTTGGTTACTACCATGACCAAGTGAGATTCATAGCAGATATGCATGGGTGGTTCAACATAAGAAAAATAATTAATGTCATTCACAATATTAACAAAGCAAATACCAAAAACCAAATGATCTTAGAGATTGATAAAGAAAGGGCATTTGAAAAAATCTAACACCCCTTCCTGATAAAGACACTTAGCAAAATTAGAATAGAAAGGAATTTCTTCAACATACTGAAAAGTAAATATGCAACCAAGAGCCAAAATCATTCTCAATGGAGAAAGACTAAAAGCATTTTCCTTGAGAACAGGGACCAAACAAGGATGCCCACTGTCACCACTTCTATTCAATATTGTAATGGAAAGACTTGCTAAGGCAAGAGAATAAAAGGCATCCTAATTGGCAGAGATGATTAAATTATCACTCTATGCAGATGATATGACAGTGTACATAAAAGACCCTAAAGACCCAACTAACAAAAAATAATTGTTAAAGTCAGTAGGCCAATTTAGTAGAGTGGAAGGATGTAAGATCAATATTCAAAAATCACTGGGATTCCTCTACAGTTACAAAGAGAACTCAGAGAAGGAAATCAAGAAAGCAATACCATTTACAACAGCCAACTACAAATTGATATACTTGGATGTGAAATTAACTAGAGATACAAAAGAACTATACAAAGAAAACAACAGAACATTTGTGCAAGGCACATTAAAAGACCTAAAGAAACGGGAAAGTGTGCCATGTTCATGGATAGGAAGACTCAGTACAATGAAAATAACAATCCTACCAACATGTATGCAGAGCAGATTATCCTAGAGGCTGGGCTCTATGAGGAGAATTGTGGCATCAGGATTGGTGGAAGATCTATTAACAATCTGCGTTATGCAGATGACACAAC
>NW_006399847.1:4275369-4303361 GCF_000299155.1 Elephantulus edwardii
GTTGGCGCAGGATAGAGCAGGGTTTAGGGCTGTTGTGCATAGAGTCGCTATGAGTCGCAAACGACTCGACGACACATAACAACAACAACCAAAAGCAATCTACATGTTCAGTGCAATCCCAATACTGATACCAAATTCATTTTTTAAGGAGATTGAAAGGGAAATTGTCAAGTTTATTTGGAGAGGCAAGAGACTTTGAGTAAGCAAAACCCTTCTGAGAAACAAAAATGAAGTGAGAGGCATAGAATTCCCTGGCCTCAAACATTTATTGACCATCTTCTACAGGACTGACATTATGCCAGGTGCTGAGAATACTACAATGACATACTGGGAATGGTGTAGAATGAAGTGAACACCCTATTCCTTACTTCTCTCCGTCTGCATCCTGCCTACATTACCACAGCATAGTGGTTTTAAACTAATTTTCGTGAAATTTTACACTAACCTCCCCCTCTCCCATAA
The DNA here is from genome assembly GCF_000299155.1 of Elephantulus edwardii. Lineage (NCBI taxonomy): Eukaryota > Metazoa > Chordata > Mammalia > Macroscelidea > Macroscelididae > Elephantulus > Elephantulus edwardii. The sequence goes on from NW_006399847.1 coordinate 4,275,832, forward strand.
TGAATTAAGTTTCACTAATGTTTCCTCCTAATGACAATAAATTCCTTGAGGGCAGGAATTGTACATCATAAAAAATGTGTATAATCTCTTGGAATACCTAATGGCATAAAGGTTCACAATGACCAGCATTCCCCCTATATAATGTAAAAGATCTCATTGACTTCCAAGTAAAAGTGATAGTAAAGGGCAGTTAGAGCATTCAGAACACTAGGGAGCCTCCACAGGATGCAAGTAGTCAACCAAGTTAGGTGTTTGAGTGATGGTTGTATTAGAAATGTAGCAGAACCACAAGTAATCCAGACAGACGTGAACTACTACCAGTCCTGACCCTAACCCGCGCCTTCACATCATTAATGCACATGACAATTTAAATACCTTAATTTGTGGTCATTGTTGAAGAACAAAATGCTCTATTGAAAATATCTCCCTGACATTTATACGACATTTGAAAGTAATAACCTATTAAAATCACCAGAAGTCAGAACTGATTCAATGCAATGGGTTTTGGATATAGATTCTAGTCATGCATTTGAGTTAAAGTCCAGATAGGTTTTTTAAGCTATAAATAATCATTTTAATTGTTCCTGATTTTGAATCTTCCTGAACCAAGGAGCAGATTTCTCTCCTTAGAAGATTTATCTTGTCCATAAAGTATGAAATAGGATGAAGCATAAATATATATATATATATGGGAGAGAAAGAGAGTGTGTGTGTGTGTGTGTGTGTGTGTGTGTGTGTGTGTGTGTGCATGCGCGCGCGCGTGTGTGTTGAGAAAGTAGAGACTAGCAATTACGAAGCCATGGTCTTACATGTGGTCTCTACTGATTCTCTGAGTTGACGTCCTGTGTAACCATGGACAAGACTGTGTCAAAGTTTCCACATCTATAAAAGGTGAATTGCCAGTATTTTAAGATTACCATAAGAATTAAATGACAATATGCATACCAAACATAGCAAAGTTTGCTCAACTTTGAACAAAATAAGATCTCATGTATGATCAATTACTGAACTCACTGCCATGGAGTTAGCTCCAACTCACAGAGACGCTGCAGCACCGTTTCCAGGGCTGTAAATCTTAATGAAAGGGACTGCTCATCTTTCTCCCTCAGAGTCACTGGTGGCTTCAAACAGTGAAAGATGTGTGCCTTTTTAGTTAGAAGCAAAGTATGCTGAAAACTACACCACCATAGCTCTTTCAGCACATGACAGATAATATTAAAGTATGATGTTCTATTATTAAATATGCATTATCCTGCCAACTAGATCCAAATCAGGCAGAATCAATAAAATGAGGCCTAGGACCTTCAAGAACACTAGGTAGCAATGATCAAAAGAAAAATATGTTGTCCTGAAGGAGGAAATATATTGGGTGAAATGACATAAAATGAGTTTGTTTAACATCATCTGTCAAATGGGGTTACCAGAGTTTAGTAGAAACCGGCCACATTCCAGTGGCCTGTGCAGGCAGTCTTTTGTTTAATAAGACATATGAAGCTAAAGAAAAACCAAAAGGAGAAAGTTTCTGTTTTTCTAATTCTGTAAACATCGGAACAAGGTGAGTCACAGACACAGTCGGAGATTAATTAACCAAATGGAGCAGAAAGACTATGCTTCCCTCGTGCTATTGATATCATATTGAGCAAAACCACATGCAGAGGAAAGGGAGAATAAACAGGGACAGTGCAACAAGCAGATGGGGTAAGTCCACCTGGCGGGAAGGCTCAAGGTGGAGTTGGGCACAGAGTTATGCAATGAGCAAAGGACAGGCCCAGGGGACAGGGGAGTAGCCATGTCTGCAATGAACTTGTGAGTGCAGCTGCTGGCAGTTTAAGTACAACAGGTATTTGGGTAGGTATATTGCATCAGCTTCTCTATGGACCCCCACAGTGCAATTTAATTTCATTTCATTACATTTCGTTTAATGTTGGGTTACTTACTAAGTCTTCACCAAAAGATGCACTGCTCCTCTGAGTTTATGCATCTATTTTACTAACACATTTTTATAGCAAAATTGTCTTATATATTAGTGGAGGATGGGAGCAGAAATTGGGGTTTCTAAGATTTTATCAGTACATTCAAATAAGAAGTCAGTGTTACCAAATCAGACTCCATAAAATGAGTCAGGAAAGTCTATATCATGTCACCAAAGTCATTAAATGTCATGCAATACTCAAATGCAGCACACTCTTCCACCAAGGGCCTAAAAGCATTTTAGAAAGATTTTTAGATTGTGAAAATCTCAAACAGCCTTGTTAGTTTTAAATTATCACTCCTATAAGCCTTTGAACATAATCTATTTAGGTGAATATATGATTTCATTCTGAGTCATCTGTATATACAGGCAATTTTATTTCACTGTATTCTCTTCCAGAAGGAGTTAAAACAACAGGATCAATTTAATAACTATGAATACATTTAACCTCTTTTCATTAATTTAAAATTATCATCAAATATTAATGATTGTGAAGGTGTTATTGCTGAATTTATCAACAACCACACTGCAGAATATGTGAAAACACCTATATTATAACAAAATTTTACATAATTTCTTCATGGAAATGTAAAATGTCTCTTTCTTAATCATTTTGTCTGAGTGAGCATTTATAAAATGATCTGATTTTTTTTGCATCCTCTTCAAACACAGTGTATGTATTTCTTGTAGAAAAACACTGCCACAAATCACAATAAAAGCAAGTTTTTGAGTGCTAATATACACTCACCAGATTGGCAAATATTAAGCAAGCTGATGACACTACATGTTGGCAGGGACTGAGAACATTGGGGACTCTTACACACTATTTGTAGGAGTCAAAATTGACACAGTTACTTTACAAAACAGCTGGGTATTATCTTGCAATTCTGGCACAATGACACAGTCCAACCCCTTCCACAAATTTCTCATGAGACACATATACAAATGTGTATGGCAGCTTGACTGGTGATAGTAAAAATAAACAACAAAATCAACTGAACAACTGTCAAATAAGACAAAGTGCATCCCCCCTAAAAAAAAAATAACGGAAATTCTATACAGTAGTGAAAATGTATTCTCTGTGCTTGTATGAATGGATCTAGAAACATGTAAAAAAAAAAAAAAAGACCAAAAAAAAAAGCTGCAAGAGAATACTAACATTTTGCTGCCATATTTATAAAGTGCCAAAACCAGTAAGACCAAAACACAAAACACAGATTGCGAAAAGAAAAAAAATACTAAGGGAATGTTAAAAAAATCCCCAAACAAAACCCATGAGAACAAGAAAAGAGAATTCAGGAAAGCGGAAGAGCCCAGGGACATTTGTTGGTGTTGGTGGGGTTTTATTTTAAGTTGGACATGGGCAACAGTCACTTACTGAATTGTGATGTTTCATATCATGAAAAGAAATAAAGCTAAAATGTATTCTTCAAACATATCACTCTAAACCCAAATAATTTTTGTGTACATCTGTTAGCTCAAAATAAAAATTTAATTTCTTCACATGAAGATTTCTGGGTCCCAGTTTTGATGTCATCTTTAATAGCTTTATAACCTTGAGTATTTCATTGAAAAATCTCTGGAGATCTTCTTTTGCCAACTCATAAAATACAGGTTTTAAATAAGCAATCCTTTACATCCTTTCCAGGAAATATCCTTATAATTTTAGAAACCTGTGAACCATACATGCACCACAAAAACAATTCAGTCTATCTTAGTAGGACTCATAGACATTTCTGAAATGAAATGAATCCCCATGAATATCAAATGTACAGTGAATTTGCATGCCTTACTCTTCTTTAACTCTTATTTTATTAGACTTTCTATTTTATTTCCTTGTCTTTCCAGTGTTCTACCAGCTTAGCATCTAAATGTTTAAGCAGCCACATGAGTTAGGAGATCTCTCTGGGAATTTAGCAGAGCCAGAAGGAAACTTATTCTCTCTCTCAAAAGGCTTGATGGAAGCAGTGGATTTTTGATTTGCTCTTGAAACAAAGTGACATGGACTAACAATACAAATAACTCTGGAATGAATATTAGCTGATTATTCAGTCCTGTGGGAGATTAATGGACAATCTTCTCCCATGCGATTTACTGTCTCTGAAAACCCACTGGAGGGTTTGCTATGGGTCGGTTCTGACCTGAAGGCATACAAACACAACAACTTTTAGGCAACTTTTTCACTCCTAGTCTTGGCTTCGATATTTACATGCTCAATTACTGTGACTAAGTAAGTAAATTCATTTTCTAAGCATCAGTATCTTTATTTGTAACAAAATGCCAGAAATGGACTACTGATATACTCTGGTTTCTGGGTATATTCTGTTCCAATATACTCTGCCCAAATATACCAAATATGCCAAATACAACAGCTCTGGGGAACTGTTTTTTACCTGATCATCAATTGTTAGAGGGGGGAAAAGAAGTAAAAAAAAAAAAAGTAAAGTGTTCATTTATCCTTTAGAACTTAGTTACTATAAATAAGCTTCTAAAAACCACTTTGTTTGTTCAGGAAAACTTTGTTTTCTAGAACAGTTAAAGGATAGAAACCTATAAATTGATGTTCACCTTGAGTGAGACACAAAAAAATATTCTCTAATTCACTTGTTCATGTAATGTTTTTAAATTCACTATGTTTTGCTTCAACCACAGCCAACACAGTGGCCCTCATGAAACTTATTCTTGTTCCTGTCAAGTTAGGAGAAACAATTCTCAACAATGGCTGAAGGGCTGAAAGTCATGACCCTCATCATCACTAGCACTCTCTGGTTTCCACATTACTTCACCAGAACATAAAGCATCTTACGTGTGAGAGACTGGGGACGTAAACCCCAAGCAAACATCCACTTCAGTCTCAACTCTTCCTTCTTCTGTTGTTTCCACAATATGCTTTCAAAATCCAAATGAAACCAAGAAGAGATAGGTCTGCTAAAACAAAAAATTAAAAAAAAATCCTTTGCCATTTAATAAATAAAACCACTCTACTGATTATAACGCCAAACTCCTCTGTAGTCTCTGCCTTGCCAGGCACCCAATATTCCAATCATAACAAATTAGTCATTGCTATCTAAACATGTTTAGTCATTTTGTTTGGTCACTCAATCTGGTTACAAAACATCTCCCCACAAGTCCATCTTAAAAAGCATCATAAAGCCTTTCTCATCCTATTTTCTATTTTATGAATTGAAATCTGTTCGTTATTCCCAAAGCAGCATTTTCTTCTACAAGAGCATTTTATTCTATGTGATAGTAAAGATTCTTAGCTACATGTATAACTTTTCAAAGAGAATATAAATTACTATTGAATTCTGCATCCTCCATGTTACATAAGTGTGCAAATTTGTTGTTAAAAAGATAAAGCAGGCCTCAGTTTTTAAAGTCTGCATTCCATTTTTCTGTAAGATATTAAGCTAGGGATATTTAATTTATATTCTTTGGATATAAGAAGGAAGAATGGAGATTAGTTTTTCTACCTGAGAGACATTTTCTTTCCATTTCCATATTCAAGGCTAATCCTAAATTTAGAATAGGTCAAGAGCATAATTATTCTTTCTGATATGGACTTGGAAGAAGGAAAATAAAATTGTTAGACTATTGAGCCCTGCTTCAGGTTCCTTTGCTATGTCTAAACTGCCAGCAAGTAAGGTCTAACTGATTCTCTTCTTTCATATATTAGAAACCTCACCTCTGAGTTTCAAAACTCCATGGCTGTCCACACAGGGAAAGGTATCAGAATCCTTCTTTCTCCAGTGCTTGAGTGGACAGAATCATCCAAGCTGTTCAGATTCTTAGCTAAGTGTGTTATATGCAATAACATAACTTGGATAGAAGGGAATGCATGAGATACCATCTCTCTCCAGTAACAGTGGCAAAGTTTAACAGGACAGCAAGTAATAAATGTTGGAGAGGATGTGGCAAGATAGGAACTCTTATAAATTGTTGGTGGGGTTGCAAAATGGTAAAACAATTCTGGAAGGCAGTTTGGCACCTCCTCAAAAAGCCAAACACAGAAATTCCCTATGATCCAGATATTCCACTGCTTGGAATACACCCTGAAAAAATGAGAACTAAGGCACAAATGGAGACTTGCACACCAATGTTCATAACCAGCATTATTCAACACTGGAAGAACATGGAAACAGCCCAGATGTTCAACCACAATAGAATAGATCGAGAAATTATGTTACCTTGACACAATGGAATAGGACACAGCATTCAGGAGCAATGATTTTGCAAATTATTACCTAACTTAGGAGGGCCCAGAGAGCATTATGCTGAGTAAACTAACTCACTCCCACAAGAAGAAATATTGTATAAAACCATTACTGCAGAATGAGTATACGGGTCCAAAGAGGGGAATGGGGAAGCAGGGGGATGAGGATATGTATGTGGGGGGATTAATCATGGGGTTGTGCAATTTGATGGGGGAGGTGAGAGAAATTGGAAGAATCTTTTTTGAAAAGCAATGTATTCAAATTTTGTAAATAAACTAGTATAAAAACAATCAAAAACGAAAAAAATATAACATAGCTGAGTACCTATTATTTGCGGTATCATTGAATCCCCTGAAGTAGATGCTATCATCATCTTCCTGCATATGAAGAGTTCTCTGTTCATAACTGCTGTCGTTGCTTATTTGTAGTGCTAGCAGGGAGAATCTGATACTTAAAATTATGCTTCATGCCAACCAATTAGGACAGTGAAAAGGGCTCCTCTAAATATGCCTTATTTAAATCACAGTTTCATCATCTACAGTGTGAACTTCATCAAAGTCATTCATCGCTAAGCCAGATTTCTCTTAGGAAAACAGGAATAGTACCTACTTCATGTTATTGTTGTAAAGACTGAAAGATTAAAAAAACAACAACAACAAAAACAAGCGTAGCGCCTTAATGTGAGTAAAAAATTCCAGCTGCTGGGTGCTCATCTCAAACCTGGCCCATTGGAACCCTGATGGACAGAGCAGAACTGTCATAAAGGGTTTTGAAGACTCCAAAATTTTTCCTGCAGCAGATAGCCACATCCTGCTCTGTGGGGCAACTAGTGGATTATAACCTCTGACCTTTTAGTCTGTATTAAAACATCTCATCCACAGTAGCACCCGACTTACCTTGGCACAATGAGATGGAATCCACTGGATGGTACTGGGAGCTTTATGTATGTGGCTTTTTTATCATAAAAGTAAAATGATGATGTGAACATAAAATAGAGTACAAGAAGCTGTGCTGTAATCCCTAAGGCACGTGGTTTGAGGCCACCAGCTGCTCTGCAGGAGCAGGAGGGGCAATATCTCCTTCTGTGTGATTAACTGCCTCTGAAAACACACTGGAGGGTCAGCTATGGGTCAGTTCTGACCCTAAAATATACAACAATAATAAAAACTTTTATAATCTATTCTTATTTCTAGTATTTTTTGTTTCAACTTCCTTATTTTCTCTTTTCATATTCTAATCATTATGTCATTTTTACTAACATTGAAGTCCAACTGATATGCAATTATATGAATAATAATCCAATTATATTAATCACAAATATGGACATTCAGATTGGTTTCTCCTGTTCTCTTTATGTACAACAGCAGCTATTGTTAGATGTCATGGAATCAGTTCAAACTAATAGCTGTCCAGTGTAAAACAAGCACAGCCCAGTCCTGCCATTCTCTCATTTGTTGCTCTGTTTTAAGACATTGTTGCTGACACTGTGTCCACTTCACTGAGGTCCTTCCTCCTCTTTGCCTACCATTTACTTTACTAAATGTGATCTCCTTCTCCAGGCGCTTGTCCTCTTGATAACATTTTCAAAGTCTGTGAGACAAGATATTGTCATCCTCCCTTGTAAGGAGCATTCTAGTTCTACTTCTTCCAGGACATAGTTAATTCTTCTGACATCCAATGGTATATTTAATATTCTTCCCCAACACCTTGATTCACATTCATGCTTCTTCAGTTTTCTTTATTCATTGTCCAGCTTTCACTTGAATATGTGGTGACTAAAAATCCCATGGCTTGGGTCAAGTTCACTTTAGTCCTCAAAGTAAAATCTTTGCTTTTTACACTTTTAAGAGATCTTTTGCAGATCTGTCTAATGCCTACACCCTCTGATTTCTTCATTGCCACTTCCACAGTTGTTGACTGTGGAGCCAAGTAAAAGAAAATCCTTTAAAAATTTTGCTCTTTCCTACATTTATCATAATGTTCTCCATTGGTGCAGTGGTGAGAATTTTTGCCTTTTAAATGTTAAGATGAAATCCATAAACTATACCCTTTCATCTTCATCAGTAAGAGCTTCAAGTCCTCTTGAAACTAGGTTGTCATCTACAGAGCACAGGTTGTTCATTCTGAATTGGAATCCTCCAATTCTGATGCCACATACTGTTTTCTCAAAATACACTTTGAAATCATATGTCAGTTCTTTTACTTACTCATTTCTTCCTTTTGCTTCTGCTACTCTTTGTTCAAGGGCAACTTTAAGAGTCTCTTCTGATTTCCAACTTTTCATTTTTGCCTTTCTATTTTTGTAATGATCTTTGCTTTTCTTCATAGATATCCTTGATGTCATCTCACAACTCATATTCATCCATTTGTGTTCAATGTGCCAAATCTATTCTTAAGTCTAGATGCAGACGAGACATGTTGTTCTTATGTGCTGTCAAATCGCTTGTGATTCACAGTGACCCTATGTACAATAGCCTAAAACCTGATCTATCTGTGCCAACCTCACCATCTCTGACACACTCACCCTCATTACCCCAGTCACTGTATCAATAAGGGTCACCCTCTCTTTCTCTATCCCTCCACCCTTCCAAGCATGATGTCCCTCTCCAAGGACTGGTCTCTCCTTGCAACATGCCCAAATTATATCAAATGAAGCCTCAGAATCCTTGCCTCCAAGGAGCAGCCCGGCTTCCATAGTATATTCAGCACTCTTCTCCAACACCACAGCTCAAATGCATCAATTCTCTTACTATCCCCTAGTCATTGTGCAGCTTTCTGAGGCATTGCAAGCAATTGTGAAGACCATGGCCTGGACCAGGCACACCTTGGTCTCCAGACTGATGTAGTTGCTCTTCAATACTCTGGGGAGGTCCCTGACAGCTGACTTTCCCAGTGCAATTCATCTCCTGATTTCCTGGCTGCTGTTATCAAGAGTGTTGATTGTGGAGCCAAGAAACCTAAAGCTGTTAACAATCTCTAAAAATAATAAAATTGGAATCATGTATATGTATATCTGTAAGCATACTTCATAATGTGTCCTCTATATTATTACAGTCTAGATTATTTAGTCATTTGCCAATGTATCAAAACAGCAATAACACAATTACTTTTTGAATATAATTTTTATATTAAGCTATTTAAAATTTTATCCTTTCATGTTCTTTATTCATATGAGATCAGTCTAAGTAGACATCTTTCTTATGTATTTATGGCTACCTACCAAGATTATAAAAAATAAAATGTGTTGTTAGCCTTAATAAAAGCTGTATTTAATTTAGACTTATTGCATAATTTCTTAATTAGGATTAACTTCATATGTCAAAGAAAGTTTCAAGATGTCAGATCACTGAACAGAACTTCTACACGCTCCACAGGAAGACTTCCAATATGTTATCACCTTTTCTAGGCTGTTAGCAGGTGAGACTAAAAATTAAAAGGATAAACACTTATTAGTTGAATAATACTTTGTCACCTGCATTAGAGAAACAACTGCCATGAATGAGTCCTAATTTTCCTGACCTTCTGATAGAAATCTCTTCCTGCATCATTGGTACGTTGTTGTTCTGCACCATCGGGTCAATTGAATCTCATGTACACAGCTCTGAACTCTGTCCTATCTTGAATCAATTTCACTTTCTCTAACACACTTATTCCCATTATCTCAATTACACTGTCAATCTACTTCATTCTGGGCCTTCCTCTCTTGCCCTCGCCCTCCACCCTTCCAAACATGATGTCCTTTCCCAAGGACTGGTCTGTGTTGGCAAAATGCCCAAAAAGCATGTGAGAAAGAGCTTCAAAATCCTTGCCTCAGAGGAGCAACATGGCTTCATCCTCTCCAGGACAGACCTATTTGTTCTTTTGGCAGTCCCTGGTATATTCGGTACTCTTCTCCAGCACCACTACTCAAAGATATCGATTCTTCATCTGTCATCTTTATTCATTGTCTAGCTTTCTTATGAGTAGCAAATAATTATGAAGACCATGGCTTGAATCAAATGCACCTTAGTCTCTAGAATGACAACATTGCTTTTTAGCACTCTAGAGAGGACCCCAACAGCAGATTTTCCCAGTTCAACTCATCTTTTGATTTCCTGACCATTGGTGCCAAGGGTGTTGATTGAATCATTGGTAAGCCGAATCACTGGTATGACAGGAGTTTCATAGATTCCACCAACAATTAACTCAAATATTAACTTGATAATCTTTACTGCATGAATTGTATGTGTTCATAAACTGATAGATTATGTTTTCAAAGATTGTTTCAACATCTCTTATCCCACCTGTTCTTTCAATATGACTTTGATACTCTGTCTACAAATATGGAGGGATACATGTCCCTTTCCTTAAACTTAGAAATTTGTGACAGACTGAATAAATATCTTTGATGGCTTAATGTTAAGCTGTTGCGCTGTCAACTCAAAAGCACCCAGTTTGATACCATCGGCTGCTCCATGGGAGTTAGCCAGGCAATCAACTCTAATGGGATTTACTGCCTCTGAAAACCCAGGGGATGGTCAGCTATGATACAGGTCTTGATTGTAACAAGTAGAGTGCATAGATGCAAAGGCCCAGAAGTCATAGAAGCAGCTCTGTATAAGTACTTGAACATTCCTAGCTGACAAATACCAATTGCCAAACGCTTCCAAGTAAGTCTAACCCACACATCCATTGGCTCAGTCTCAGCCACTGGATCTTTCCAAGTAGTCTCACTTATCATGTTGTTGTTGTTAAGTGCCATCAAGTAAAAGACGACTTATAGAGACCCTATGAACAAAAGACATGAGCACTTGTATAACTTTCATCCTTTCTCTAAGTTCATAGTTTCCAGAGGCAAACAATTTTGGAAGAGGATGCCACTCCTGCTTCCAAGCCTGTTTTAATCTGGGAGCTCCACCAAACACTGTCCACCATGGGTAACTATTTGATACATTTGATACATCAGAGTCATAGTGTTTAGCATCACAGCAACCACTAGTTACCTTTGTACAGCAAATTGACAGACTAGTGCTATACCACTTAGAAGAATGTTTGACTAAAAACTAAAACCAGAACCGTAGATTAAAATCACCTTCCTTTGGCTTGGTATCATAACTTTCTATGCACTAGGCCAACAGAATGCTCTCTATGACTCATGGCATTTCTAAGAACCCTTGCCCTATTCTGCACCATCCCCAGAATCCGAGACATGCTTGAGCCCATTGTTACAGTCACCATATCAGTCCATCATGTTGATGATGATCTTTTCTTCTCTGACCTTCCACTTCTCTCAGCATGATGTCATTTCCCAAGGACTGGAACCTTAACTGTTGTTGGTTGTTGTTAAGTGCTACTGAGTTATAGATGACTCATAGCGACCCTATGAACAAAAGACCTGAACACTTGTTTAACTTTCATCGTTTCTCTAAGTTCATAAAGTTTCAGGAGGCAAGCTGTTTTGGCAGTGGATGCCACTCCTGCTTCCAAGCCACCTATCATAGCATACAGATAAATCATCTTGCTATGCTCTGTCTGAATTTCTGACCCACAGAATCTGAGTATAATCTACCTTTATATTGCTAAGCTGTGTAATGATTGATTAAACAACAGATAACTAAAACACTAAGGTTTTCCTTTCTTTATTTTTTAGCTATACTTTCTATTTTCTGAAATTTATTTTGCCGACGCTCTTTCTTCTTGAGTCTTCTAGCAGATAATAGACACAACCTTGGGTCTTAGTCTGGAGAGCCATCTCTTTTTAATCTATCTGCGGATGAGCCTCCATTATCCAATTCACCCTCCTTGGGTCTCATATACTCTGTTTTCTCTCTTATCCTTTCAGTTGCCCAGCTCTCAACTCCTATAGAAGAGACAGTATTCTTCTACTGGTCCAATAAGAAGCTATTTCTCTTCAACTAAACTTTTATCTCAATAGATAATGCAGTATTTATATTGCAAAAATTAACCCTATGTAAGAAGAAATAAATCCTCTCTCATTTCTAGAGTTTGCTACTAGAGAAGTTTCTCTGATTATGTAGCATACCATATTATGTTCTATTTATTTTCAAATATCTTCCAACTACATTTTGCACGCAATTCAAAAGTTCTAAGAAGCAAATACAAATGCCAATTTAGTGTATCATCTTCCTAAAAGCCTTACCTACTAAACAGAGAGAAGAATTAGACTTAATAAACCCAAATCACTATTATAATTCATTGACTCATTTCAACTCTAAGTAGCTAAGAATGAAACCTAGCCTGATCTTGTGGAATCTTTAAAATTACTGCTGATGGCATAGCAGTAATCTGCCCTGCTGAGGGTCTTCCTTCCCTTGGCTGACTCTATTAACCACATTTAATTAATCAACTGCTTTGTAACTCCTGAGAGATAAAAGAAGCCTAAAACACTGTTTCTGAATTAAAAGTATTACATTTCCCTAGTATTTTACAAGGACTTTGATTCTTTTTCCCTCTTAAATAGGACTGCAAATCTTTGTCAAGGTTTAAACTGGAAGATATACTTCATCAAATTTCCATAATAAATTACCCTAACTATTCCTAGAATGCTCTCCTTCTTCAGCAACTTTTTTGTCATCCCTCTTTCCTGCTTTATCACTTTTTTTTTTAATAAAGCTCATTTTATTTTACATTTTAGTTGCCAGGATTTCATTTTGTCCCCAGAAAAATATGTATTGTAAATCCTACCCTCTAAAACTGCGGTTATAATCTTGGTTTGAAATAGGTTTTCTTTGTTATGCTAATACACAAGATTAGTGTATAGGGTATATCTTGAGTCAGTCTTTTTTGAGGTATGGAAGAGATGAGATAAGCAAGTAAGAGAAGCAAAAATGAGGAAAGAGAGATATCAAGACACAGGAACATCTCCCAGGAGCAAGAGCACAGAGTGACAAAGAAATACTTCCTTCCTTAGAGGTAGCAGCCAAATTCAGGCTTCTACCATCTTAAACTGTGAGGAAATTAACTTCTGTATATTAAAGCCACCTATTTGTGGTGATATTTCTCTTCTAGCAGTAATGGATACAGAAGACACAAGAAGAAAATATTATAGCTAAAAAGAAATCTTTTCTTTTCTAAAGAGAAACTGAACCTTCTCTGACAGTTTATAAAATTTTGACAATGATACCTAAGTATTTTACTAGCATAAATAAATTCTACTGCATTTATCAAAAGGAGGAAATATGAAAAGTTTTAGACTTTATGAAGAATGCAAACCTACAGGCTTAAAAAACCAAGCCAGCTCACGTGAAAGATGTCTTGCTAATCTTTAACCTTTCATCTACATTTATTTTTCATTTACCTGCTTGTTGTTGTTTTTGTGTACTGTCGAGTAAAAATCGACTCAGTTCCAGCAGATTTTCAGAGGCAGGAAGTCACCTGAAAGGAGATTGCCCATCTTTCTCCTTCACAGCAGCTGGTGGATTTAAACCATCTGTCTTTGGATTAGCAATGCAATTCCTTACCATTAACCCACCAGAGCTTTTCCGTTTCCTTCCTAGATTACCTCAGTCTCAGCCTCAAAGGAATGTTCAGGTGTTTGTGCATTTGAAAGCTTGAGATACAACTTTACTGTGCATTTGTTGCTGAATGTTATCTAACAAAATGTTAACTACAGTGACACCATGTACAACAAAACAAAACAGTGCCTAACATTGTGCCTCCCTCATATTTGTGGCTGTGCCTCGCTTCATTTCTGCAGTCACTGTATCATTCTATCTCTTTAAGTGTCCTCATCTTACTCACTTATCCTCAAACTCACCAAAGATATTGTCTTTCTCCAGGTCCTGGCTCCCTTAATAACACTCCCAAAATATGTGAGACATGCTCTCATCATCATCCTTGTGAGGATCATTCTGGCAGCACTCCTTCCCAAACATAACTTTGATTCTTTGGCAGCCCATGGTAATTTTATATTCTTTGCCTGTCACCACAATTCAAAGGTATCAATTCTTCTTCTGTCTTCCTTATTCAGTGTTCAATTTTCCTGTATATGTAAGGCAACTAAAAACACCATGGCTTGGTCCAGGCACATCTTAGTCTTCAGAGTGGCATTCCTTTTCTTTAGCACTTTAAAGGCAGTGCTGCAGCAGAATGTACATGTAAGCATATGATTTTTTAAACCATAGTAATGTTTTCAGAATTTTATCTCTGGTGCTTCAGCATTAGCATCAACTGGGAACTTGTTATAAATGCAAATTTTATGACCAAAATTCAGAGGCACTGAGGTTGAGGTACAGAAATCAGTGTTAAAGAAGCAATCTCCAAAAACCTGAGTGTTGCAAACAGAGTCTAGAGCTGCTAATCTTAAGGTTGAAAGGGGAGTCCACTCATAGGACTCTTAGAAGAAAGGCTGGTGATCTACTTGGAAGCATTCATCCATTGTAAGTTCTGTGGTGCACAGTTTTCACCCAACACACATGGAGTCAGTAAGAGTTGGAGTCAACTGGATGGCAATTAGTTTTCTAGGTGATTTTGATGTCTGCTAACGTTTGAGGATTTTCAGTTCTGGCTCTACTCCAGTCAAGAGTAGTTGTTGTTGTTATGGTTTTTGTTTAAAAGACAAAAACCAAAAAATAAAGAAAACCCTCATTGTTGTAGAGTTGGAACCAACACACAGCAGAGCCACCACTCTGTTTCTGAGGCTGTAAATTAGACACGAAGAGATCACTTATTTTTCCTGTGGAGTCACTGGTGGATTTGAACTGTCAGAGAGGAACAGTTTTTGGATTAATAGCATAATCTCCTACAGGCTAGGCAGCCAGAGCTCCTTATTATTGTTGTTGTCATGTGCTGTCAAGTTGCTTGTGTCCCGATGCACAGTAGCTCTGAACCCTGCTCTATCCTGAGTCAATCTCATTGTCTCTGACATACCTGCCCCCATTACCCAAGTTACTGTGTTAATCCATCTCATCCAGAGTGTTCCTCTCTTGCACTGTCCCTCCACCCTACCAAGCATGATGTTCCTCTCCAAGGACCAGTGTCTCCGAGCAACATCCCTAAAGATGGAGTTTCAAAGTACTTGCCTCCGAAGTAACTTGGTTTCACCCTCTTCAGGACAGATCTGATTGTTCTTTTGGCAGTCCGTTGTACATTCAAGATTCTTCTCCAGCACCACATCTCAAAGGCATATTTGTAACTCTGTCTGCAGGTGCTAAAGAATAAGGCTTGGGAATTGACTCTTTTCGTCAGAAGCACAGCACATACAAGATGGCTTAGTCCTGAAATGAGGGGTCATGACCAGGATCTTCTTAGCCCTGCAGTGGATGTCTGTGACAACTTTGCACCGTTGCCTGTTTTCACTGATCAGCTTTTCCAGAGTGGGAATTTTTAACCTCACAGAATGTTTAACCATTTAATTTGTCAAATCTATAATACCTGGATGCAGGCATACTCAAGTTTTCAGACACTGGGTCTTTCCTCAGCTCTCCATAAAATTATTACTATTATGGGTTACAATATGCCCCTCAAACTATATTTGTGCAATCATAATGACTGTTTCAGGAGGGACTGGCCCTTGGAGAAGGATATCGTGCTCAGAAGGGTAGCAGAACAGCACAGAAGAGGAATACCCTGGATGAGACATATTGATAGAGCAACGGGCAATGGGGGTAGGTGTATGGGAGTCAGTGAGACTGGTTCAGGAAAAGGCAGGCATTAGGGCTGCTGTACATAGCGTCTCTATGAGTCACAATAACTCTAAGGCACATAACAACGCAACGACTGTATCTGCTTATGTTAGCCTGTTTGGAAATAGAGTTTTCTTTTACCTTAATGACAGCCAAATGGGCCCTAAATACAATCACTTCTGAGTTACAATGTGAGCACAATAGACAGAGATATATTCACCCAGGGAGAAAATAGGCACCATGTGATCACAGTCTACAAGCAAAGAGAAGTCACCAGAAACAAGGACAGAGGCCCAGAGAAGGAACTGACTCATCATAGCTCTGATTTAGACCTTTAGCCTCCAAATGTGAGAAAATAAATATCTGTTCTTTGAAAGTCCCCCACCTCGATGTTTCTCTTTGGCAGCCTGAGGTAAGCCATACACAGCTTTCCTCAACTTTCATGCATGGTCCTACCTCTTATATTTACCAGCAGCTGCTACAGCAGCTTTGGGTGGTATGCAGTTTGATCTTTTCTTATCTTAGAATAAAGAATATAGAAGTACAAGAAAACTTTCAGAAGCTGGGAAGTTTATAATTTTCCCAGAATTATATTTGTACAGGGTAAATTTATTTCTGTGATTCAAGAGATAAGATTTTGTAGAACATCTGAAACAATCACAATCAAGTAGTCCAAAATTCTCTGCAAATTTCAATTATGGATTCAGCAAAATCAAAGTAATCTTAGAGCACGCCCCTCCCAATGATGTGGTAACTGAGAGATGACAGGATGCTTTTGTCCATCTTGTTAACATTTTCCATTATCTACCTCAATTTTTCCTCTTACACTTTATTTGTTGTTTTGTAGGGTTTTCATAGTTATCTTTCCTGTCTCCTTTGATTTCTTCTCTTTTCACGTAATCATCACTCTAAAATTCATGCCAGTATTATTTTCTATTCTAAGTACAAAATCCTCCTCAATATTCAAGCTAGAAACCCTTTTACTTTTACTTTCTCACATCAAGTCATCACATTTTTCCAATTGCCTGCCCAAATGTCTCACAAATTCACTTACCTCCACAACCCAGGAATCTCCAATCTGCTTTTTACCATCATTATCTATTATTTATGAGACTCCGACAGCCTTTTTAGTGCTCATTCTTTGCTCTAATTTTACTCTTTTATAAGCCATTCTCTGATATTTATGAAAGAAATAATTTTTAAATGCTTTTATTAATTCCCAAATCAAATCATTTGATAAGTCCAAGCATCTCTAGCAAATCTAATCCACCTCAGTTGCTCTGAGGGCAAAAGATGTGTGGTCTCTTCCAGCTAAGATTTACAGTCTCAGAAACTTGATGGAGTGTCACTACGAGTGGAAACTGACTTAACAGTGAGTGAGCATCTCATGTTCTAAAAGATCGTTTTAACTTGTGTAGCCTGGTCTAACGTCTCTTATGACCTGGTCATAATTTTCCAGCTTTGCTTCTTAACACTCTTCTATATTACATCATTTTATGCTTCTGAAATCTGTATTTGTCACTTCCTACATAACATCATACTTTATCGTGCATCTCTGCTTGTCCCTCTCCTTGAGGTGTCCTTGATTACTCTTCTGCATGACAAATCTCTAAACGTTCATGACAGCAGAAACGTTTCCACTATTTCTCTAGAAATTTACAAACTCCTCTAGGTTCTCACCCTATCTCTTGTGTTCTTGTGACACAATATTACAAAATTCTGCTTTCACGCAAGTCCCTCTGTGACTCAGTTACCTTTGTACTCCAGTGGCTTAGTGCATGAACAAATAAACAAATGTTTTCGGAAGTTCTAGACAAAACATGGTACCTAATGGGTCCTGCATTATTTTTCTAATCATGTTTCATTCTGTGATCCTAAAAGGGGTTCATCACATTTGTTTATACATATAACTTATAATTTTTAAGTATAGCTGTGCTTACATAAAGCTTGCCTCCATCTGCTAACATGTATTTTTTTAAAAAAAGTCATTTCAGAAAGTTTTGGGAATAATGTGTATTTTACGGTACAATTTTTATGAGATGAATTGGCAATCTAGAGCTGCTATAACAAAGATACCACAAGTAGATGTCTTCAGCAAAAAGTTATTGTCCTACAGCTGAGGGCCTTTCTCAATATGAGTCCCACAGGAAGGAAGATCTTTGTTTCTTTTACCATCTGTAGTTCCTTGTAGATTTCCACGTGTCTCGGTCTCTCCTGAGGCTTAGGAATCCACCACAGAGAGAAATTAGTTGAAAAGGAGACATTCCATTCTTGAGAATTTTCTTTTGTTGATGCTACTGCCTCCCACACCTTCTTCTCACTTTCCTACCCTTTTATCTCTAGTGAGATAAAGGATGTTACATTGCATATCCTAATTTTCCTAATTCTCCCTATACTGAATCAAGGTAGAGATAGAATTAAGGAGTTTTGTATCCCACCTTTAATCCAACTATTTGGGTTTTGAGAAGAAAAAGGAATGTTACATGCTTTCCACATTATGGGTACTGAGGCTTGGGAAACACAACTCAATTGTGGACACCTAGTATATGACATCAAACTCATCAACAAAATTTTATCAAATATTTTTTATTCTTCAAATTTTAAACTCAAAGCAACTGTTCAAAATTTCTCACATGCCACTATCTTCTCTGCAAACACACCCATTCTCCCCATTTGCTTTTTCTTCATCACTTCCATCAGCAACCTTCTTTAGCAGCATTCCTCATAGTTCCTCCCTCCCACCTCTATTTATCTTCAGTTCCTGTTACACTCATGTAATTATCATTCAACTCATGTAAATTATCATAAACAGAAACACACATTTCTGTTTCACTTTTTTCTATTTGCCACAATACATTGTAGATGTATTTGTCCCTAGTTGGAAAAGACAAGGAGAAAGACATCATGCCTGGAAAGGTAGTGGAAGGGCGAAGGAGAGGAAGGCCCTCAACCAGGTGGACTGCAATGGGCTCGAGTGTGTCAGGAAAGGTGAGGATGATGCAGGATAGGACAGGGGTCAGATATGCCGTTCATAGGGTCATTATGAATTGTGCACAATCCAAGGGCACCTAACAACAACATAACAGCTGAAAAGGCTGTATAGCGCCAACTATCTGACATGTATCAACTAGTTCCTTTAGGTTCCCAATCGTCTAAATGGAATGCTTTTAATAGCAATTAAAAAAATAAATCTACATAGATCATACTTGTTTGTGGCTGTTCCTTTTCAATAGGCCATCTTCATGTTGAGGCTGACCCTGTCTCACAGACTTTTACGTCTCAAACGTTAATCTGACATTTACATCAGGATGCCAGCAGCAGGTTAGCATATCTACCACTCTGGTCTACTACTCACACCAAGCATCCACAAAGCTACCCCACAGCATCCTATTATTCAGGTATCTCAGAAGCGCAGATGACACTACTTGTCTGGGAATGAACTACTACAAAACATCTGGAAATACTTAGGAGATTATGATTTCATACAAATATCCACATGCTGTGTGAGTGAGAGCTACACATGTAGGTTTCTACCAAGCACTGATACAGAGCAAGACCATCCAAGGCTTCTTTCATAGTCACCACACTTGTCTCTCATTCCTGTGATCTCATTTTTCTTTCACTCACACAATGAACATGTGCCTCTTTCCCACATGCAAGCCCCATACTAACCCTTGTTACCCCTTGAGCTTATGGCAAATAAACATAAAATGTAGCACAAACCTAAAACAGAAGTATGCACCTGATTCAGTGCAGACAGCGATGAGGGAGAACAAGGAAAGCTTTCAGAGAAAGGCATAAGCTAAAGCTCAAGAGCAAGGCTGAATTTGATACACCAGCAAGCAGGACAGTTATGCCAGGAATATGTTTATATTAAGGAGCTTTTGCTTATTTGTTTAAATCTTTATTCTATTTAAGAACCTTGAAGAACACAATGGAAGTTTCCTAGCTGGGAAATGTAGTTCTATCTAACTCATCACAAGGAGCTTTGATGGCCTAGTGGGTAAGGAGCTATGCTGGTAATCCAAAGCCATGCAGTTCAAGTCCATCAGCTGCTCCCGGGAAGAAAGATGGGCAATCTTTTCCAGAGAGATTGATCATCTCTGAAACCACAGAAAGATCAGTTATGAGTCAATTCTGATTCAATGCTACAAAACAACAATGACCCATTACATTTTAGCCACTCAGAAATCAGCCATTTCTTCAACAGATCTTATCACAGTACACTTAGGAACAAGTGCAGAGTTTCAGATCACAAGGAGAGCCATACAGAAGCGTGGTGAACATGACCCCTCGGAGTTATGGTCTCTCCATGGCTGGAATACAGATCTGCATTGACTCATCTGTCCATGCATTCATTCACTCAATCAATGCTTACTGATCATTTCTCAAGTGCCAGAAGTGGTGTGAGATATTGGTGCTGCTTGATTCTAATTAGTTCTTTACCTCATCAAATGTTCAATGGAGAAGTCAGTTGATCAAATCATCACAAAAGTCAGTGTATTGTTATTTTACATAAAAAGGCCAGAGTTAAAAAAAAAAGGCCAGAGTAAAAATAAGAAAATGCTCTAACTACATTCTGTTAGAGGGCTTCACTGACTAAATGACCATGAGCTAAAGTCTAAACCAGGAGAAAGATATAAAGAAACTGCTACTGGTACAGATAGGAGGAGAAAAAGGGCTATTAATATTGGGTTAAAGAAGCCATAAAATCAAGTGTGTTTCAAGTGAATTAGGCAAAGATTCACATGATTAATTTCCAAACACGTTACTGTTGACAAGGTCCCCTTAGTCCCTTCTAGATTGGAAAGCACATCCCTATTTTGAAAAAAGAAAAAATTTACCCTAGGTTAATCCCTAGGTCTCCACATGGCCAGGCCCTACACATGACTAGACCTCATACACATACCTCCCTACACACACACACACACACACACACATAGACATGGCTTAGCAGGAAATAACTGTGCCCTGCCTTGTTGCTAATATTGTATAAGGAATTGCATCAAAGAAAAGTTGTTTGCAAAGTCTGAGACAAGACTTTCTTCTGAAAGTGCACCACGTATTTTATAAAGAAATTCTGGTGCTCTCTCACAGGGAAATTTCTAGTCCTGAAATAATTCACACTGAGAGTCTACTGAAATTTAAACCAAGAAAGAAAGAGTCTACACAGAAGAGTATAATCATGAAAACCAAAATAACCAAACATACAGCCATTGAGCCAATTCCAACTTACAGCAACCCAACAGGACAGAGGAGAATGGACCAAAGCCGTAAATCTTTTCTATTTTCCGAGGCTGTAAATCTTTCCATCCAGACTGCTCCATCTTTATCCCGCAGAATGGTCGGAGGGTCCAATTTTTAAGTTAACAGCAGAGCACTTAACCAGTGTGCTCCCAGCTCTCCTCACCAGGTTAGTTGTCCTGTGCTATTGATTCAGAAAAGACTCAGAGCTGACCATCAAGCAGGTTTGCAGGAGCAGCTGGTGGATTCAAATCACAAACTTTTGTTCTGGAAGGCAATGCCTTACCTTCAGGCCACCAGAGAGTGAGGGTTAATGACAGTTCTCTCATCAACATTCTGAAGTAGTAGAATTAAAAGGGAATCTACTCTAGCAGATGTTTTTGAATTAGCCAAAACCGTGTCACAGAGACAAGTGGCAGAGTTGGAACTGTGCCCAGGAGATACCTTCCCACAAGCAGCCTGAGGGGACCAGGAACCATTTAAATGGGCTGGCAGGTAACCCTTCAGTGCATGGCCTGGATGCAGCACAATTCCTCCTTTCCTAAGTGCTCACCCAAGGCTTCAGCAACGCCTTACTCTGCTGACTGGGTCCCAGAGCACACTCCTCGGGGCTTGCCCTTGCCTTATTGCTCAGAGGTGACAAAACTTAGAAAGAAGACTAAAAAAAAAAAAAAACCACCTGCTAATGACAACAAATGAGTAAAGGACAGCAAATGAAAATAATCAATTTGGTTTCAGGCAAATCTGAAAAGAGTGCTTTTGTTCACAGCAGAAACACATAGTCCTCAATTACCACAACTGGAGTGTCCTCAACTACCACAGCCCAATGTCAGCTATGCTGGTTCTCATTTGGTCTGTGCTAATCCTATATTATTGTTGTTGTGTACCATCACGGAACTGACCCACAGCCGACCCTCAAACTGGTTTTCAGAAACTGTAATCGCACAGGAAAGCACCCATCCTTTTCCTATGGAGCAGCTGACAGATTTGAACCTGTGGTGGCCTAGAGAGGGCTCTGGTGGCCTAGTAGTACAAAGTACTCTGCAATCCCAAAGGCAAGCAGTTCAAACCCACCACTGAACCACCAGAAAGTTTGCCCTTTGAGTTAGCAGCTGAAATCCCTCCAGACTGCACGCACCACCAGAGCTCTATCATTAACTCCTGTCATGTTGCTACTGTTGTTGTTGTTCTTAGGTACCATTGAGTCCACCATGGCTCAAAGCAATCCAATAAAGAAAAGATTTGAAAATTGCCCTACCCTGTGCCATCCTCATCATAGATATATTTGAGCCCACTGTTACTGTTGCTGTATCGATGCAGCTCATTGAAAGTCTTCCTATTCTCTGCTGACCCTCCACCTTGTCAAACATGACATCCTCTTTCAGCAAGAAAAGACCATCATGTGCCAAGCCAAAGAAAATCTTGAATTAGTAAAGGAAGAGGCTCTCCATTCACAGTTTCTCTCATGAAGATACCAGTGGTCTGGCTACTACCACTGATATGAGCACAAAGTGAAATGTTTGGGTCAACTTGTTTCATATATAATATCAAATCTCTATATAATATAAGCAAGTGAATTAACTACAGTAAGTGAAAATAATCACACACTGTGTGATCTGAAAAAGGATAAGAAGATCTGAAAGTGAAGCCTTTCATCTACTAAACATCATTATAAGGACATCCTGTTTTCCTTGCTCCCAATTTCTTTTTGCTCTTCAGTTTTGTGTTGCAATGTTCGGGGATGCATTTACATAAGCAAACTCAACATGTTTCTGATCCTTGGCATTATATATGCTATTCATATTCACCAATACGTACGAATTGTGTTGTTGGAGAAGAGTATTGAATATATATATCATTGATTACCAAAAGGACAAATAAATTTGTCTTTAAGGAAATGCAACCAAGGTGATCCTTCAGAGGCCAAGAAGGTAAAACATCTCACAAAGTTTGGGCAGGGGGTCAGGAAGGATTAGTCCTTGCAAGAAGACATCAAGCTGGGGATGACAGAGATAAGGTCAGTGAAAGACAAGAAAGCCCTGGACTAGAAGAATTGACACAGTGACTATAAAAATGAACTTGAGCATAACAGAAATTGTGATGCTGGCACAGGATAGAGCAAGGTTCAGATCTGTTGTTCACAGGGTTCCTGCAGGTCATCAGCACCTAACAACGAAATTGTAACAAGGAGGAAATTGAAGAAATGTTCTCTCATACAATGAATTATCTGTAGATATTTAAGAAATTAAAATGAAAGACTAGGAGTACTAAACTAAAAGACTCCGTGGTGTAAATGCTAACATGCTCAGGTACTACTGAAAAGGTTGGCAGTTCAAAACCATCCAGAGTTGACTCAAGAAAGCTCTGGTGATGAAAGACCATGAAACCATAGAAAAACCAGCAAAAACTCTCCAGGCCACCACAGTAAGTTTCCAGGGAGTTTCCAACACTTGAGACTATTGTTAGGAGAAGACGGCCCATCTCTCTCCCTTGGCCCATCTCTCTCCCTTGATGCCACTGGTAGATTCAAACCACTGGAAGCACAAAGCCTTTTGGTTAACAGTACAACATGCTAGAAATTGAAAGTCCTGTGGGGAGCAGTTCTACTCTGAAACCGTGGGTTGGCCATGAGTTGGAATCAACTCCAGGAGCACTGGTGGTGATGGCAGAATCCTGACTTAAATTGTCCTCTCTTGGTAAAGGAATGGTTTTGATCTCCCTAGTAGTAGCATCTTTGGTAATTCTTCATCAACCACACATTTAGTCAGTTAGGAACTAGGCTAGTAAATTCTCCAACATAAATGGAGGAATACCTTATAAATGTTACTACTGTTATTTCTCTCTTTGAAAATGTAGAAACACAGCATCTAGGATTTTTCAGAAGTAAAAGAAATAACAGAAGATATGGGTTGACTTTTGAACCTCTAAGTATTTTCGCAGCATAAAGATTTCCCGAGATGTTAGAAAAGGGTCTTTAGTAGCAATATATATATTTTTTTTTTTAAAAAAAAAAAGACCCTGCAAAGAAAACAGCAAACTGTAGTGATTAGCCACAAACTTTAAATGGTGGGGTGAGGAGAGAATGGAGAAAAATGCTTACGTTTATAAGAAATCTTTTTAACTTTCTACTTTTCATTTTATTCCGGGGGGGCAGGGGGGGGGAATCCCAATGGAGGAAGAGAAAAGAAATAAAATAGTTTAAAACTACATTGTTTCCCTAAATTAAGAGGTAAAAACAGTTTCTAAGACATGAGATCTTTATCAAAGTCTTCTAACTGGATCCCTACCTAAGAGAAAACAATTCTTCCCGCACCAAAAAGAGTGGCTCTGAGAAAGGGCAGAACAATTTCTAGGAGAGCTCAAGAAGGACATGAATTGAAATTTCTATGATTGAACTATTCAATCATAGAAATTTCACTATAAATAAATTGACTAAAGATATTAAATGCTACATTAATTAGGAGCTGGGAAAATCACATTCAGTAGCTCCCAAACCCACTGAGTTCCAGTCCGTCTCAACTCTTAGCCATCCAATCGTAATCTTTACAGAAACAGACTTTTCACATCTTTCTCCAGCAGAGCTACTGGCAGTGGGTTTGAACTACAAACCTTTCCGTTAATAGCCAATCTCTTAACCACGGTGCCATCAGTACTGTATTAATATTCATTATCCTTTCCTTTTTTTAGTATAAAATATGGTTCAAATCATTATGTGAAGTAAAACTGAGAACACTAGATTCTTTGCTTCCAAAGGAAATTGCTATTCAAAGAATATGGTGCTCATTTCAGTGCCTGTAATTCTATTACTTTGCCTTACATCTCTAAATGTGTAATTAGTCAAACTTTAAGTTCCTCTCTTCCAAGTTATAATTGTTTTTATTTTTTAAAAAAAAATCCTATAGGTGGCAAGAAGCTGCACTGCAATCCCAGAGACGCATGGTTCGAATCCACCAGATGCTCTGCCGGGAAAGGAGGGACAATCTCCTCCTGTACCACTCAGATCTGATCTGACGGTACACAGACACACATACACAAAATAATAATAATAATTAAAAAAATCCTATAGGTAAGTGTAGTAAAGTAACATATACCTAGCAAGAATTAAAACAAATTGCATGCAATTTCTAACTGATTAAATATGATCTTATTTAAATATGATCTGAAATATGATCTGAAGGATTCAGAAACTAGGATACCATAGTTACTTTTAAATTATTTCTCTACATGGGATTCAGAACAATTTTGGGGAGAGGACTTCTTTTCCTTTTACTTCCAATAATCACCAGACTACCCTAACAGGTTATTTTGAGTGCTCACAGAACAAAGTTCATGTTGAAGGAGAAATTAAGGAGTCTAAATATGACAAGTCTCCACAGACAAAACACAGATACATATTATTCTCCAAAAGCACAATTGTTTCTATATGGTTTAAAGAGCTTTGCCAAAAAAATTATTTCACAATAAAAAAGCTGTTAATTAGTTTATATTTCTCAGTATTTTTATTGATCCAAATATTTTACCTAAAATATCTTAGAATAGAAATACATAAAGAAAGAAACAGATGAGGAGCTCCATAGCTTAGGGGATAAGGAATTGTGCTGCCAATCCAGTAGTAAGTGGTTCAAATATCTTAGAATAGAAATATTTAAAGATATAGATATAGATATAGATATATAGATATATAGATATATATTTGTAGATAGATGTAAAGTTTCCTTTCAATTCTATATTTCAAAATTAATTCAAATCAATTATCAAGTCACAACTTTTCCCCTTAATTTAAGTGACTCAATTAGGTGTTCCATTTTAAGTTCTGTAACTTAAGTACTTGAACTAGGAGTATGTCAAACAGGGACTTCCCTACAGCAACTATGGACTGAGCTGCTTCATCCAACGGACATTAAGAGATCAGGGTTGTAAGCTTTCTGTGGGCTCTCCAAATGGAACAACCTTATCATCTAAACGCTTACAGTTCACACATTTTACACAAATATATATTCAATCTTTTTTGTGGTTTTGAACTTAGGTTTCAAAAACTTAAACAAAGAAAACTTTATGCTTTTAGGCAGTAGATAAATTAGAATACTTGGACCAGTTCTGCCTATATGTCCTTTCTGGTCTAGTAGGAATTAAGCCTACTTGATGGGGATCTAAAATGACACAAGACAAGAAATCCTTCTCCTTCATATAGAAACTCCCCTTCAAAGGGCAGCCAAAAAAGAAGGCAGTTTTGGGGGTTAAAATATCTGCAAGATGTTTGCATTTTGCCCTAAAAGACTTTTTCATGGCTCCAAACATTGCTCATTCCAAGGTCTACATACACTTGAGACTATTCCACCATCACTTTATATGAAGACCATCATCAAGATCGTAAAAGCTAAAGACTATCTCTAATTGTTACTTCCATTCTGCCTTTCATCATTATAATCCCATAACTTCACAGGTTACTTCACAGCCAGGCAGGGGCACAGGCAGGCTCCTCCAACAAACGGAGCCAGCGTCACTGTCAGCAATGGAGAGTCTGGCTGGAGTGAAGAAAGAAAGAGCCTCTGAGCAGCTCATGATCCTCCGCGCCCCCAGCCCCGTCCCCTGCTTCCACTGAGCATTCCGCAGCACAGTGCCCCGCGGGAGGCTATGGACACCGGGGGCGGGGGCGCCCCCACAGAACACCCCGGTGTCGCCCCAGCCTCGGCCGGCGGGGACCCGCAGGCGCGCCCTCCACGGAGCATGCAGCAGCCCGCGCCTCCGGAATGCAGGGGCTCCACGCCCGCGGGCCTCCGCCAGCCGCTCCACAGCTGCAGCCGCCGCTCAAAGTGCAAACTGTCATCTCCCGGCCGAGGACAGGCCACCGCCGCTTCCAGCGTCACCCGCTCCTTCCGTGAGCCCCAGCCTCCCCCAATGCCGCTCTCCTCCCGGCCCCGGGCGCGGGGACCTGGCCTCGGCCGCGCCGAGGCGACGCTCCAGTTACTTCCCGCTCGCACCCCTTCTCTCTCCGCGTCCCTTTCTGTCTCCGTCTCTCCGTGTATCTGTCTCTTTCTCTTGGTCTCTATTCCTCTCTCTTTCACACATGTGTACACACACACACACACACACACACACACACACATATTCCGGAGAGGGTCTCTCCTCAACCAACATCAAAATGCACCTAAAAAAGCGAGTGCAACAACTTGCTTGGGAAAGGATCCCAGTCCAGCATCCCTGCTCCGCGAGCTGCCTCCTAGTCTCCTGCAAGGTGCCCTGGGCACGTGTGAATCTGGGGGTGCGGGGACCGTGCTCGCCCCTCCCCTGCCGGGACCCCGTCGCGATTAAGCTGTCCCCTCCTCGAATCCCCCCCAGCAGCAGCGAGGACCTCTTGCCCAGAAAGGGTTCCTGGCCTCCCCTGGGTCCCGCAGGTGCCTGGGGGGCCAGGATGCACTATGACCCCGAATATGAAGGTAGGGAAAAGATAAAGGGTTGCGGGGCGCCCAGGCGGGA
>NW_006399847.1:4303537-4307787 GCF_000299155.1 Elephantulus edwardii
GTCCCAGGGGTGGGAGGAGAGGGGCAGGGAGCAGCTGTCCCCGCGGCCGGGACAGGCTCTCAGCGAGGGGACGAGGAGGGCTCCGGAGCGCAGCCGAGGCGGCTGCGGCTGCTCGCGAGGCCCAGGCTGCCGCCGATAACCTGGTGCCGCCGGTGCCGCCGAGGCCGAACCCCCGAGAGGACAGGTCCCACCGCGCAGCGCTCGCCTCTGGCGCCGAGGCTGAGCGCGGGTGAGAGGCGGGCCGAGGCCGCGGGGCTGGGCTGGCCGCCCGCCCCTGGGTGCATGTTAATACGGCGGGGAGGAGGAGTCCCGCGTGCCTCCGCCCCGCTCCCCGGCCGCGATCCGCCACCCCCACCGCCCGGCCTGCGGCGGGCCCGCTCGCACGTGCCCCCACCAGGGGGCGGCTCGCGGGGGCTCGAGGGCTCCCTTAGAGCGTCCTGCTCGCGCGCCCCGCAGGTGAAGTGCGCTCACCCCACTACGGAGGATAAACCCGGCTGCCTCGCGGGGAGCCTAGAGGCCTGCACCCCTCAGTGGGCGTGACCCCTGCGCTGCGTCTTTACGAATTAAGCTTTCCTTTCTCTCGTCAGCCTTTGTCTTTTAAGGAAGGCGAGCCTCTTAACACCTTCACGGGAGGTCAAGTTGGTGGGCCTAGGCTTGCGGCTCTCCTTTCTCAGGTTTTAAAGACGTTGTCCCCAAAGAGGAGACGGGGCAATTGGAAGCCTAAGTGTCAGCGAGAGCAACGTTCAAACCTCTGCGCCATCACTTTCGAACAGTTCTTCCTCATAAGCCTTGGTCACCTGGGAAAGTTTTGTGTATTAGATTGCACAGCATATATCGCATAAAGTCTTGTGATTTGCCTTCAGGTGATTACAAGAAAAAGTCCCTTTTCTCTGATCTCAGAGAACTCTGCTGCCCAACTGATTTCACTTTGCAAATGTAGGCACCCGCACAGGCTGAGGGCAGCCGCTCCACACCTTGCTACTACTTTTAAACCATGCTTTAAAAGCAGTGCACGTAGTTAGCCTCAAAGTAAAAACAGAGATGAAGCACTTGAACAACTAAACGTAGACGTGCTGTACTGGGAAAGTCTGCTATCAGGGTCCATTCCAAAGTACTGAAGAGCAATGAAGTACGCTTAAAGACTAATCAGCGCCTCCTGGATTCATGTAAGCACAACTTAAGTGTTGTGGAATTTCCATTTTCATCAGTGTTAGCCATAGTTTGTTATGATCCATATAGTCAAATGCTTTTGCATAGTCAACAAAATTCAAATAAACATTCTTTTGGGTTTCTCTGCTTTCAGCCAAGAGCCATCCATCGGACAACCGGAGTGATATCCCTGGTGCCACAGCTGCTTCTAGACCTAGCTTAAGCTTCTGGCAGTTCTCTCAGCAGGATACTGTCCTGTCCATTTTTGGATGTTCATCAGGAATATTTTGCTTGTATGTGTCGACCCATTTGCTGTTGTTGGTACAATGAGTTTATGTATTTTCACCATCTTCTTTTGATTGCTTCCTGGATCATTCAAGATTTTGTCCGTATCAACTCTTAGTACTGCAACTTGAGCTTGAATGTGGTTTTCAGTTCTTTCAGTTTGAGAAATGTTGAGGGAGTTCTTCCCTTTTTATTCTCCAATTCCAGATCTTTGCACATTTCACATTATAATAGTTCTATAAACTAAAAATTAAGAAACAGAACATTGATTCCTAGAGTATTTACAAGGAATGCTAGCCTACCAACACTTTGATTTTAACCACTAAAAAGGATTTCAGATATTTGACTTCCAGAACTGTAAGAAATTCTATTCCATGCTTTGAACTAGGGTGTTGGTGAAAAGTATTGAATACCTCACAGACTGGCAAAAGGACAAACAAGTCTGTAAAGTAAAATTGCAATGCTCCTTAAAGGCAAGGATGTTGACTCTTCATCACATACATTAGGCATGTTATCAGGAAAGAACTGTCCTCAGAGGAAAAAAACGTGCTGAGAAAGATGGACAGTCAAAGAAACAGAGAAACTATCTGCTAGGGGGGAAATGGAAGTCCACAAACACTCCAAACTTACAGACCTAAAATTAAACTTACCATGTTCTGCCCTTCTCTGCCACACAATGTTGGACATATGGTTTCATGGCACTTTTATACACAAAGACACCAAAACCAAAAATCTGAGTGACTCCATAGTCTTCTACACTCACATTTCACCTCCAATTACCATCAAACACTGTTGACTTTTCAGCCTGAGTGTCTTTGACTCTCTCTTTGCTGTCCAGTTGGAACTAACTCATAGGTGACCTAACTCATGGAGAGTTTCAAGAGGCAATAAATCACTTGGAAAGTGATTGACACTTGCTATCTTGGAGAAGCTAGTGGATTTGACCATCAAGTCTTTAGATTGTCAGGAAAACTCCTTAACTACTAGGTCACCAGAGCTTCCTTTCCTCTCTCAATAGATCCTCAATTCTTGTCTTTCCATCTCTATCAAAAGTACTACATATATTCATCAGTTTTTCTCTGTTTTGCTACAATATTCACTTACTGTTTTATTTTCCCCATTTTCATTTTGCATTGTAGGGAGAATGTTCATCCAAAAATGCAACATTGAATTGTTATGTGCTGTCGAGTCACCTGCAATTTATAGTGAGCCTATGTACAAAAGCCTAAACTCTACCCTATCCTGTGCCAATGTCACTAAGACACATCTACCCCAATTACCCCAGTCACTGAGTCAATCCACCTCACAGAGGTCTTCCTCTCCTATGCTGTCCCTCCACCCTCCCATCATTACATCCTTCATGGTCCCTCCTTGTAACAAGTCCAAAGTATGTCAGATGAAGCTTCAGAATCCTTGACTACAAGGAGTGCCCTGGTTTAACTCTCTCCAGAATGAACCTGTTCGTTTTCTTAGCAGTCCATGGTATATTCAATACTCTTCTCCAATACCACGCTCAAAGTCATCAATTCTCCTTCTATCTCCCTAGTCATTGTCCTGACTTATTGTCTCTGACAAATAGCAAGTGATTGCAAACACCATGGCCTGTATCAGGCACACTTTAGTCTCCAGAGTGACACCATTGCTTTTCAGTACTTTGGAGAGTTCGCTAACAGTAGACTTTCCCATCACAATATGTCTTTTAACTTCCTGGCTGCTGATGCCAAGAGTGTTGACTGTGAAGCCAAGCAAACTAAAGCTGTGAACAATCTCAATCTCTTCACCATTCATCCTAATGCTGCCAATTGGCCCAGTAGTGGGAATATTTTTCTTCTTGATATTGAGCCACAGAGTCAGCCACAGCTTGTGATCCACACAATCAAAAGGTTGTGCATAGTCAATGAAGCACAGATACACATTCTTCTGTTATGCTTTGCTTTCTGCCAAGATCCATCTAACATTAGCTATAATATCCCAAGTACCACGACCTCTTCTAAATCCAGCCTGCACATCTAGCAGATCTCTGTTCACATATTGTTCCACACGTTTTTGGATCATTTTCACCAGAATCTTGCTTGCATGTGATATTAATGATATTGTTCGATAATTTCCTCACTCTGTTGGGTCACCTTTCTTTGGAATGGGAACAAATATCAATCTTTTCCAGTCAGTCAGCCAGTTGGCTGTCCTCCAGATTTCTTGGCACAACTTAGTGACTACATCCAGGGCATCGTCTATTTGCCATCAACTCCTGAAGCCGAGGGTTTTGCCAATTCCTTCAGAGAAATTTGAACTTCCTCCTTCATCACCACCGGCTCTTGCTCATATGTTATTTCATGAGAAGAATGGGAATCCCAGAACATTTGATTGTGCTAATGTGAAACCTATACTTGGACCAAGAGGCAGTCATCAGAACAAAGCAAGGAGATGCTATATGGTTCAAAATCAACAAAGGGGTCCGTCAGGGATGTATTCTGTCTCCATATCTTTTCAATCTGTATGCAGAACAGATTATCTGAGACACTGGGCTGTACGAGGAGGAAGGTGGCATCAGGATTGGTGGAAGAGTCATCAACAACCTGCATTATGCAGATGACACGACCCTGCTTGCTGAAACTGAGAAGGACCTGAAGTGCTTGCTGCAGAAGGTCAAGGATTGCAGCCTCCTATATGGATTGAAGCTCAAGATCAAGAAAACAAAGATTCTCACCACTGGGTCAACTGGCAGCATCAGTATGGATGGTGAAGAGATTGAGATAGTTAACTGTTTTAGTTTACTTGGCTCCACAGTCAATACTCTTGGTAACAGCAGCCAGAAA
>NW_006399847.1:4314362-4319403 GCF_000299155.1 Elephantulus edwardii
CATTTCATTATAATACATGTGCAAATATAGATTTCATTGGTTTTACTCCCCTAGAGAGTTAAGCCTAAAACAGGCTCCACAGAAATCATGGGGACCACTGGAGAGGATGAAGTGATTAAAAAAGACTCATATTGGACTCATGGGCAGGAATCTGGGGCATTCGTATAACATCCACTGCTGAAGAAGGAGAGAATCTGGAAAAAACCCAAGAAATCAGTGCTTTATGATCCTAAGAATAAGATAATTTTGAGAGATACCATTAGATGATTCTAATTTCCAAGTCAGTTTTTCTATGTAGAGGACCTCTCTACTGGAAAGAAATGAAGTAATATCTCAAATTCTCTGTATACAGATCAAACGTGACTTCTTTCATCACTGTTTTCAGTTTTCCATTTAATCTTTTTTTCAGTGATGATTTGCTGTGCCCTATACCAAGGTCTTGAAGCCAGAAATATTGAAACTGTTATGTGACTTTTTCTTCTCTCTTTTTCACTAACTCACGTACTTGTCACAAAGTTTTATCAGATTTCTACTGTTTGAGTCTCCCACTTAAAAAATTGGATATATTTTCATTGTCCACAAGATAAAATCTTAAACCCTAGACAAGATAAACAAAAGCTTTTCCAATGGGGCTCCCTCTTCATTGATTTATAAAATAGTCTATGTGAGTGGGTAATTTTCAACATTCTAGTATATTAAGTTCAAAATTTCACTGAAATAATTCAGAAACCAAATATATATTTAAATACGAATTGAAGGTATACAAGAACAGAGAAATGCTTAAAAAAATTCATCCATATTTACCAGGCATTGTTGACATGACCAGTAGGTAAGGGGAGAGAAAGAATAAGAATATCCTTGACAGATAATAAAAATAAATTAATATATTTTTTGACAAATTTTAAGAAGGGACATACTACTGTGTTTTGAGTCTAGAAGGGTTTTTCCTTAAACATTTTCATTTTCCAGCCATCACACTCTTTTAAGAAATCTCTAATAATTGTGTAACATTCTAATATCTCCAGTAACATAAATGTTTTTGACATACTACATGAAGTAAAATTTTTTTTAACAGTAAGTAACAGGATTCTTTTTTAACTTTAATTTTATATGCTTTGGATCCAGTAAATGAAAAGAACAATTGCATTACTCGTCTTAATAATTCCCTTTTTTGCATTAGACTTCATTTGACCACCCATTTTATTCCTTTCTTTCTGGGGACAATGGGTCCATCCCTTTAGGGATGTAACTCTTTTAATAAATAAACCTTTATTTTTTTAACTCACTGATGCTTCCTCAACTTTCTCCTTAGCCACATGCTGAAAGGAAAAAAAAGGGAAAGCCTTGAGTTACCCAGGGATCATTCTGAGCAAGATCACATCAGCCCTTCTAAGAGCCTCTAGATTATACACTGAAGTCATCTTTCATAAAGAACACTGAAATTATTGTGCTCTTTGCTCCCTTTGTTGTTTGGACATGGTCCTGTCCTCTAGTCTATCCCATGTGGTTTAAATCTTTAGCTTGAGTGGGGAGGAGAGAGGACTAGGACATTGACCGTATGGTAACATTTTGGGGGCTAAAATCCAGGATAATTTAAGAAATGGATTTTTTACCATCATCAAGATAGAATGAAATATCTAATTATGCTTAGGGCAAGCAAGAATCATCACTGGAACATAAGTTTAGATACTAGCTCCCCTTGAGGTCCAAGGGCCTGTGGATCAAGGTCCTAATGTGGATGACCAGCATTAAAGATCCAGCCAAGCCATCTGGCTCACTTGGGACATTATCCTGTAGTCCCAGTTGTGATCCTTTGCCGGAAGGTTCCAGCACCAGCCAGGGCTCCATCCTGAAATGCCTCCTTAGGGCTTACAGGAGCCCTGCACCATGATAACCACATGCCGGATTAGTTGTTAGAGGTAAAATACTTAATTGTCAGTGTGTTGTATTAGTACAATGATTTGCATGTTTGCTCAGGATAGAGCAGCTTTAGATCTTTTGTTCATAGGGTCACTATGAGTTGTACTCTACTCGATAACACCTAACAACAATTATTTTATGGGGAGTTTTGATGAGTCGGAAATGACTCGATGGCACATAACAACAACAACAACAATGTTAAGAAACTGCACTACCATCCCAGAGGCATGTAATTGAAACTTTCTCCCCTACAATTTACTGACTCTGAAAACCTGCTGGAGAATCAATTACAGGACTGTTCCGACTCAGTGGCACACATCAATTATTTTATAGTTTATCTGTGTATATACTTGCTTGCCTATTATTTGCTCTTTTCAGTATAGCACTTGCCTGTCTATTCACTGTACTGGAGTAACTTGTGGATTGCTGTGATGCTGGAAGCTATAAAAGCCAGAAGGCTCACCCATGGTAGACAAGTTTAAGTAGAGCTCCCAGATTAAGACATAATAGAATCTAGAAGGACTGGCCATCCACTTCTGAAATAGCAGTCTCTGAAAACTCTATGAGAAATAGAGGAACATAGGTAGCTTTAGTATTAGCGGCAGAGCCCAAATTGGAAAGCAATCAAAATGAGGAGAAACAGCGGCAAACTTCCTTTAATAATTGGCACATGAGATGTATGTGGTATGAATGTAGGAAAACTACAAGTAATAAAAATTTGAAATGGAATGCATGAGCATTGACATTATAGGCATTTGTGAGATGAGATAGAACGACATTGGATACAACTGAATCAGAAAATTACATGACATACTATGCCAGGAATGAAAAAAGAGGATAAATGGTGTTATATTCATCATTAAACTTGCTCTGTATTTCTAAAGTTGAAAGAACTGAAGAACAAATTTAAGCCTTGTATTACAATACTGAAGGATGCTACGGGCAATATATTGAATGACATAGAATGCATCCAAAAAAGATGGAGAGAAAACACAGAGTCACTATACTAGAAAGAATTGATTGACACTGAAAAACTTCAGGAAGTATCATATGAACAGAAACCATTGGTAATGAAGGAGGAAGTAGGAGCTACACTGAAGGCACTGGCAAAAAAGAAGGTCCCAGGAATGGATAGGTTACCAACTGACTTGTATCAATTAACAGGTGCAGGCTTGGATGCACTAACCAGTCTGAGTCAGGAAATTTGGAGGACAGTTGTCCAATGGATTAGAAGAGGTCCATATTTGTTGCCATTTCCTTGAAACTATCTAACAATGTCATTGATATCAAATGCAAGCAAAATATTGCTTAAGAGCATTCAAAAATAGCTGGAACAATACATAGCTAGGGAACTGCCAGAAGTGCAAGTAATACTTAGAAGAAACTGTGGCACGAGAGATATCATTGCTGACATCAGATAGGTCCTGTCTCAAAGTAAGGAATACCAGAAGAATGTCTATTTCTGTTTTATTGACTATGCAAAGACATTTGGCTGTGTAAATCATAGTAAATTGTGGCTGACATTGAAAAGAATGGGAATCCCGGAGCACTTGATTGTGCTCATGAGGAACTTATACCTGGACCAGGAGGCTGTTGTGTGAGAATAGGGTAGCATTGCATGCTTGGATTTGAGAAGGGAGTGCTGCTCCAGAGTCATATTCCCTCTCCATATCTATTTAATCTGTATGCTGAGCAAATTATATGAGAAGCTGGACTCAGTGAGGAGAAGTATGGCATCAGAACTGGAGGGAGACTCATCAATAACCTACAGATGCCACAACCTTGCTTGCTGAAAGTGAGGAGAACTTGAAACACTTGTTACAGAAGATAAAGAAAGGCAACCTTTGGTATGGATTGCATCTCAATGTCAAAAAAACAAAGATTTTTACCACTGAACCTATAGGCAGCATAATGATGAATGGAGGGGAGACTGAAACTGTCAACAGCTTCATCTTGGTTTGGATCCACAATGAACACCACGGGTACTAGCAGCCAGGAAATAAGGAGACACATCGCACTGGGAAAGTTTAAAGTTAGGGACCTCTCCAAATTATTGTGGAGTAATGATGTCAGTTTGAGTACTAAGATGCATATCATTCAGGCTATGGTTTTTCCTACGAATAAAGATGACAGAAAAAGAATTTATGCCTTTGAGCTGTAGTGTTGGAGAAAAGCACTGAATATCCCATGAACTTCCAAGAGAACAAATAGTTATGTCTTGGAGATAGTGTAGCCACAGTGCTTTTTGTGAGCAAGAATGATGAGGCTTCACCTCACATACTTCGGACATGTTGCTAGGAGGGGCTATTCCTTGGAGAAGGACATGATGCTGGGAAATATGGAGGGTCAGCAAAGGAGAGGGTGAGGAAGACCTTCTACTAGGTGGACTGACATGGTGACTGTTGCAGTGGGTTCTTCTGTGTCAGGACATGTGAGGATGGCTCAGAACAGAACAGGGTTCAGATAATTTGTTCATAGAGTTGCTATGAGTTGTACTCAACTAGACAGTGTCTAACAACAACAACAACAACAACAACACCCTTAAGTACAATATTGTGAATCATACAATACTACCAATATGTATACAAGACCTATTAACAAAACTATTATTCAAATATATGCACCAGTATATAAAATCAAAGAGGAGGAGATTGAAGATTTTTATGAAATTTCAATCTTAAATTGACCAAATTGCAATCAAGATGCATTACATTGCAATCAAGATATGTTAATGATAATTGGTGATAGGAATGTAAAAGTTAGAAGCAATGAAGAAGAAAATGTAGCCAGAGAGTACAGAGATGAGGCCAGAAATCAAATGATTGCATTTTGTATGCTCAATAACTCCAGCTAGAAAGGGAGAATAAAAGGGGTAGAACTGGCTCAGCATTTCTCAAGCTGAAAGAACTGAAAAATAAATTCAAGCCTCAAGAGGCATTATTAAGAGATGCTATGAGCAAAATCTTGCCTATCAAAGAAGCATCAAAAGACGAAGGGAATACACAGAATCACTGTATCTTCATATATGTATAGCCATGTGTATATATCTATATTGTTGTTGTTGATTGCCATCAAGTCAAGCATGATTAATAATGACCCTATGAACAAGACCCTATGAACA
>NW_006399847.1:4319503-4320778 GCF_000299155.1 Elephantulus edwardii
TCAAATGCCTTTGTGTAATCAATGAAACAAAGATAGACATTCTTCTGGTACTCCTTGCTTTCAGCCAAGATCCATCTAACATTAGCTACAATATCCCTGGTACCACAACCCTGTCTAAACCCAGCCTGCACTTCTGGCAGTTCTCTGCTTATGTGTTGTTTCAGTTATTTTTGGATAATCTTCAGCAGAATATTGCTTGCATGTGATATTAATGATAATGTTCAATAATTTCCACACTCTGTGGGATCACCTTTCTTGGAAATGGGAACAAATATAGATCTCTTCCAGTCAGTTGGCCAAGTGTGGTTGTTCTCCAGGTTTCTTGGCACAACTTAGTGAGTACATCTAGGGCAGCATCTGTTAGTTGAAGTATGACCACTAGTATACCATCAATTCCTGGGGCCTTATTCTTAGCCAATTTTTTCAAAGCAGTCTGAACTTCTTCCTTCATCACCATAGGTTCTTGTTCATATGTTGTTTCATTAAATTCTTCTGTGTCTGCCCATTCCTTTAGTATAATGACTTTGTAATACTGTTTCCATCTTCTTTTAATACTTGCAGGATCACTCAATATTCTGTCTAAAGCATTCTTAAGTACTGCAACTCGAGGCTTGAATTTCCTTTTCAGTTCCTTAAGCTTAAATGCTTAGGGAGTTCTGCCCCTTTGATTTTCTGACTCCAGCTCTTCACACATTTCATTATAATATTTTACTTTGTCTTGTCGTACAGCCTTTTGAAATCTGTTCAGCTCCTTAATGTCTTGATTTCTTCCTTCTGCTTTGGCTTCCTGGTGCTCCAGTGCAATATTCAGAGTCTCTTCTGACATCTCCTTTGGTCTTTTCTTCCTCCTCCATCTTATTTTCCCATAACTCATCTGGTCTCTGCTCATTAGTGTTCAATGCCTCAAACCTGTTCCTGAAATGGTTCTGAAATTCAGATGGGATAGACTCAAGGTCATATTTTGGTTCCTATGGGCTTGATTTCACTTTCCTTAGCTTCAGCTTAAACTTGCATATAAGCAGCTGGTGGTCTGTTCCACAATAAGCACCCAGCCTAGTTTTATAGCTTCTCCAGTGGTTCTTTCCACAAATGTAATCTATTGGATTCCTATGCATATCATATGTACAATATATATGCATATATATTTATATATGTGTATATATGTATATGTATGTGTATATATGCATATGTATGTGTATATATCTAATATGTATCTAATATGTTGTTGTTGTTATGTGCCGTCGAGTCGCCTGCGACTCATAGCGACCCTATGTA
>NW_006399847.1:4326628-4330615 GCF_000299155.1 Elephantulus edwardii
AAAAAAATCATTAATATCACTTGCAAACAAAATATTGCTGAATATAATTCAAAACTGGCTAGAGAACTTGACAAAGAACTTCCAAAAGTTCAAGATGAGTTGAGAAGAGGTCACAGTACCAAAGATATCACTGAAGATGTCAGATGGATCCCTGGCTGAAAGCAGAGAATACCAGAAGAATATCTGTTTGTGCTTTATTAACTATGGAAAACCTTAGACTGTGTGGATCATAACAAATTATGACTTATATTGAGAAGAGTGAGAATTGCAGGACACTTAATTGTGCTCATGTGAAACCTAAACCAAGAGTCAGTTGTCTGGACAAAGCAAGGGAACACTGTATGGTTTAAAATTAGAAAAGGTGTGTGTGAGTGTTTTACTTTACTTCCATAATTATTAAATTTGTATATTGAGAAAATAATCCTAGAATCTGGACTCTATGGCATCAGGATTGGAGGAAGACCCATCATCTGTGCAGATGACACAATTTTTCTTACTGAAAGTGAAGAGGATTTAAGTGCTTGCTGAAGAAAATCAGACTACAGCCTTCAAAATGTATTACATCTCAACACCAAGAACAGAAAAATTATCTCTACTGGAGTGATAGACAACATTAAGATAGATGGAGAAAATAATGAGATTGTCAACAACTTCATCTTACTGGCTCCCCAGTCAACACACTTGATTGTTTCTGAAAATGAGGAGCTATATTTAAAGTCTGTAGTCAGGGACCTTTTGTAATTACTGAGGATCAACAATGTCGGTTTGATGACTAAAGTGTGCCTGATTCAGGCCATAGTCTATAAAAGCACCTCCTTTTAAATCAATCAATGCATCTGAGAGCTGGGCAGTGGATAAGGATAACAGAAAAAGAATGGCTTTGAGATGTGGTGTTGGAGAAGAATACTGAGTAGACTGCCAAAAGAACAAACATATATTCCTTACAAAATGTACAGTGTTAGCATGATTTTTGGGAGCAAAGATAACAAAGTTTCATCTCACATGTTTCGGGCATGTTGTTATGAGATGCTACCTACTCCTTGGAGAGGAGCATCATGATATAAAGGTTGGCAAAGGAGAAGACCCTCAACCAAATAGATTGACATGGTGACTCCTGCAACAAGCTCAAGTATATCAGAAACGATAAGGATGGCACAGGATACAACAGAGTTTAGATCTATTGATCTGAACAGAACCTAACAAAAACAACAAATGACATTTCAGTATTTTAAAGGCAGGAATATTCTTAATTTAAAGAACTCAATTATAAGAGACTATGAATGTAACAGTAATAAACATGCAAATTTGGTTTTAATTCTAATATTTTTATGGTTGTGTTTAGCAGATTTCAGAGGAAAATACTTTCCTTTTTCAGTGAAAGTAGGAAATTCAGAGAAGTCAGTGGTGAATTTCTTGCCAAGTGGAGAATAACTGGGTAAACTGTGCACAAAGAATTGTATGAATAAACCATAATCTCTTAAGAATCAGATTCTTTAAATATAAATTTTGTTGTAAAGTATAACTTATTGAATCCTCAGAAGCATAGCTCCCAGGCATGTATTATTAATAATGGTATGTCCATGCTAAGACATTTTAAATACATTAGAAAACAAGATGAATATACATTCTTGTCTGGGAAGCTAAAAAGATTCAGGTGGATTTCCTAGGGACTATTAAACATATTCAGTGTCTAATATTAATTCTTTTTTTAAAAAAATACCAACCAGACTCTGTTTTTTATTTAATATCAAGAGACTTGATGGGAAATAAAATCAAGATATGTCTTTGTCCCTCAGAATGTCTCCCGTTAAAGAAGAAATTGATGAAATCATACTGTTGGTATTCAAGAGATGGCAAATCATAATGTTGTTAACTTGGTGATTTTAACTCTAGTTTGTGAGAATTTTTATTTAAAGTAACAGATCATATAGTAAATGTTTACTTGAGGGGTTTTGTTGTTGTTGTTGGTTTTCTTTTTTTCTTTCACATAGGAACAACCTGACCTCTCTTTACTATAACCATATTCTTCATTTAAATAGGGCATGCAACAGAAATGTACTAGCTGTATACCAAAACTCAATTTTCACTTCTCTCTAGGCAAAAAGTTTCCAAGACTACTAAAACTTCAAAGCAACTCAACTTCTTACCCATGATTCAAAATTAATTTCTAGTTGACGCTCTGGTGGATTTTTCAAAATTTTAAATCTCAGGGAAGGAGATTTCACAGCTGTGCCCCACTGAGCCACTGGTGGATTCAAACCAACAGAGAGATGCAACGTTTGAATGAGCAGTACAACTCCCTACAAAAGGTCAGACATGACAGCTCCCATGTAAACCTTAGGTATATACATATGACTGTGTTCTGGTGATATGAGTATGGGTAGAAATGTATGTCATCTCCAAAGTTTGCCACAGAATCATCTCCCAGAGCCTCTGCTTTCTCTCTTCCATAACTGGAATAAAAAGGATCCTCCGAATAGGCTTTGTACTGAAGAGTACAGAGACATCAGATGTCCTGCTTAAAACTCTAAGGGTAAGTTATGTTTTTGGTTTTGATGTTGGGGTTTATTGGTAAATTGTTAGCTGCTGTTAAGTTGGTTGCAACTCATAGCAAATTTATGTATCACACATAGACACAGACACAGATACAGACAAAGACACACACACAAATGATCCTTGGTCTTGTGTAAACTTCATGATCACTGGTATTTTTTCATTTTATTGTTATGGCTATGGAGTTGATACATTTCCTAGTCAGTTTTTCTGACACTCTATTTTGTCCAACGTGATGTACTTTTGCAGCAACTAATCTTTCCTGATGATGTCTCCAAAGTAAGAGAGCCATCCTTACTTATCAGGAATATTTTGGATATTTTTTTTTCCAGAATTGATTCATTCATTCTTCCGGCAGTTTCTGGTAAGTCAACATTCTTTCGCCATTATCACTAGAAATCCATCTATTCTTGTCTTCCTTTCACTCTGACTTGCTTGCATGTGCTTATGGAATTACAGAAAAGAACATACTTGTGTAGGCATACCATAGGCACACACTATAGTCATGAAAACTACATCTCTGCTTTTTAGCACTCACTGGAAAGAGCTCATTTGCAGCAGATTGCCAAGGCTATAAGCTTAATTCTTCAACTGCTCCTTTCCTGTGTGTCCTTGGTAGTGACAACATTGACACTTTCAGTTTCTTCTCTGCATGCCATGATGTTTGTCAATCCAGTTGTGATGATTTTTGTTTTCATCAGTGACAGAGATGGTTAATGTTAATTCATCAAATACCATGAAGAAAGGAATGAAAGCATTTTGAAATCTAGTGGTAAGAAGCTGTGCTACAATCCTAAAAGCACATGGTTCGAATCCACCAGCAGCTTCTCATGAAAAGGATGGACAATATCTTCCTGTGCCATTAATTGCCTCTGAATACCCTCTGAAGGGTTATTGATGGGTCGACGTGAAAGCACAAAACTACAACAGTGTACATATACAGAACCTGGAAATAGTGTTTTATTTATCCTCTCCACTAAATCTATGACTTAGTAATTACCACTCCCAGTTTTGGGATCTGCAAACATTAAATGATAGCACCGGAATTTGAACCTGAAATTACTAACTCTATCCACCCTTCCTCCCACCCACACACTGTGCTTTTCACAAACCATCTTCTTTTAATTTTTTATTAATTCCCACCATTTCTTCCTTGATTGATTTTTAAGAAACTATGGCTTACTTTTTGGAGGCGAAAGTATAATTTTGAGATGAAACAGTCTTTTAAAAAAAATTATAGTTACACTAATTTATTTACAAAATTCGAATATATTGTTTTCCAGAACAGATTCTTCCAATGTCCCTCACCCTGCCCACCCATCAAATTGTACAACTTCATGGTTAATCTCCCCCTTCCCCTCTGCTCATCTACCTCCCTCTGCTTCCACCCTCCTCCCTTTGGATCCTTATACTCATTCTACAATATGGTTTTAT
>NW_006399847.1:4331365-4333678 GCF_000299155.1 Elephantulus edwardii
GGATTTAAGCATTAGAATGTCCCAGTCATCAATTTTATCCTCTTCAGATTGTGCATTTCTGGCTGTATTTGGCAGTCTCTATATACATTGGACTAGACCTTCTAAGCTTGATCCAAGTTTTTCTTTTATGAATTTTATGGTTTGAGGCTTTACTCCCAAGTCTCTGATCCACCTTGAGTTGATTTTTTTTGTATGGTGTGAGATGTGTATTCTGTTTCAGCTTTATGCAGGTGGAAGTCCAGTTTCACCAGACCCATTAGTTGAAGAAGTTGTCATTTCCCCATTTGATAGCTCTGATTTTCTTGTTGAATATCAGTTGACCATAGCTAGCTAGCTCTATTTCTGGGTTCTCAATTCTGTTCCATTGGTCTATGTGCCTGTCATTTTATCAGTAGCATGCTGTTTGGGTTACAACTGCTGTGTAGTAGGTTTTGAGGTCAGAAAGTTCTGTCTCTCACTTCATTTTTGTTCAGAAGTGTTTTGCTTATTAAAGATCCTTTCCTCTCCAAATAAATTAGACAATTTCCCTTTCAATCTCTTTGAAAAATGAATTTGACACATGAATTGGGATTGCATTGAACATGTATAGCTTGCTTTTGGTAGGATTGTCATTTTCACCACATTAAGTCTTCCTATCCACAAACAGGGCACATTTTTCCATTTCTTTTAAGCTTTTAATTGTGACTTGCAGAAATGCTCTGTAGTTTTCATAGCATAGGGATTTTTTTATATCTCTAGTTAGGTTCACTCCAAATATCTCAATTTGTGGTTGATAATTGTATATGATATTGCTTTCTTGATTTGTTTCTCTGAGTTCTCTTTGTTACTGTAGAGGAATCCCACCGATTCTTGGATATTGACCTTATATCCTGCCATGCTAGTAAATTGGTCTGCAAACTCTAACAGTTCTTTTTTTTTTTTTATTTTTTTTTTTTTTTAGTCTTTGTTGATCCCTAGAGCTCAAGCAATAGGGAGGACATGGGCACCTCGAGGCATACCTTGGGGGAGAAACTGCTGTCAGAAGGGAGCACAAATATATAGGTGCATCACAAAACATTGTTGTTCCCTGGGTAATTTTATAAGTACCACAGCCTAATATCCACTAAGAAAATACTCCCATAATGTCAAGAAAACAGCACTCCACATCAGTCATTTAAAAAAAAAATCCAACCAAAAAACCCCCCTTCTCCTAAAAAAAAGCAGATTCAATGAATACCCCAGATAGAGAGAACCAGAAGAAATATGTTGATGTAGAGTTATTTGATCAGCTACAGAAAAAGATACACATGTGGGAATGGAAGTCAATAAGAGAGCAAATACCTCAGAGACATCAGTCCAGAAGAAATATATGAATGAGGAGAAACTTAACCAACTATGGACAAAATGCAAAAGATGGAAGAAAAAAAATTGATAGAACAGACAAAGAGGTACAAGAACTTAAAAAACCATCAGAAGACAGAGAGGGTACAGCCAACAAAGTAATGGAAATAACAGAAAAGCATAAAAATGCGATCTAGAATATTAAGACCAAAATGACAGGAGTGTCCAACTTGCTGGGAGGACAAAAAAAGGTAGAACTGAAGAGATGAAACAGAGAGTCAGTGAGCTGGAAGAAAAGAACTTTACAAGAAACACACTAGAACACTCAACAAAATAGTATTTAGAGGATAATTTTTTCAACATAGTAAAAAGTATATATGTAAACCTAAGAGCCAACATTGTTCTCAAAGGAGAAAGATTAAAGACATTCCCTTTGAGAACAGGAACTAGGCAAAGAAGCCCACTGTCACCTCTCCTATTCAATATTGTATTGGAAGTCTTAGTAATATCAATAAGACAAAAGAAAGAAATAAGAGGTATCCAAATTGGCAAAGAGGAGGTAA
The DNA here is from genome assembly GCF_000299155.1 of Elephantulus edwardii. Classification (NCBI taxonomy): domain Eukaryota; kingdom Metazoa; phylum Chordata; class Mammalia; order Macroscelidea; family Macroscelididae; genus Elephantulus; species Elephantulus edwardii. Next base: position 4,333,249 of record NW_006399847.1, read on the forward strand.
AATTATCTCTACATGCAGATGATATGATAGTATACTTAGAAAACCCTAAAGACTCAGCAAGAAAACTACTGGACATAGTTGACCAATAAGCAAAGTGGCAGGATACAAGATCAACATACAAAAATCAGTTTGATTTCTCTACAGTGAGAAAAAGAACACAGAGATGGAGCTAAGAAAAACATCACTAAAAGAAATAAAAAGAGACCTGGAGAAAAGGATGAATATACCAAGCTCTTGGATAGGAAGACTCAATATTGTGAAAATGACAATACTATCAAAGGCAATTTACACATTCAGTGCAATCCCAATACAAATACTAATTCCATTCTTCAGCAAGATGGAAAAGGCAATTTTCAAATTCATTTGGAATTGAAAGGGGTCCCGAACAAACAAAACACTTCTTAAAAAGAGAAACAAGATAGGAGGCATC
>NW_006399847.1:4335048-4337131 GCF_000299155.1 Elephantulus edwardii
GTGGGCAGGGAGGAAAGTGTGCAACTATGAATGTATGGAAATCCAAAGTCTCTCTAAACTTTCATCAAATATTTTTTAAATGTTAAAGAAAAGAAACACACTAGAAGGAAAATCAGAAATGAAATGTAAAGGAAATTAATATTAGCATTATGTGGGATAGCATCAAATGTAATGACATGCATAAAATTAGAATTCCAGAACAGGGGAATGACAGGGAAATCACTGAGTAGATTGTGGAAGAAGTTTGAAGAATGGATACATCCACATTCAAGAAGCACAGAAAATGCCAAGTAGACTAGACCCAAAAAAGAAAAACATCAAGACATAGCATTGTTAAATTCTCCAAATTAAAAGATAAGGATAAATTTCTAAAATTAGCATGAGGAAAAATCCAAGTTACCTATAAAGGGGAAACAATTTGATTAATTTATGATTTCTGCACAGAAAGTTAAAAGATAACAAGTGCCAGCCAAGGATCTTATATCCAACAAAGATTTCCATGAAATATAAAGGTGAGATTAGGTTCTTTGCAGAAAAGAAGGACTTTAAGGAATTTATGTGAAAAAGACTAAATGACAAGAAATTTTAAGTGAAGCCCTGCACATGGAGATACCAAAGTTAATTGCATGGACCATAGTAACCAGAAACAACAGAAAAGGAAACATGGCAAAGTGGCAAAAATAAAACCTGGCCTGAGAATAATCACATTTAATGTGAATAAATGAATTATACCAATTAAGAGAAAAAGAGTAGCAAAGTGGATAAAGACTCAAAGCCCATCAATATGTTGCCTACAAGAGACACATCTAAAAAGAAAGAGAAAGACAAACTTAAAATCAAAGGCTCGGGGAAAAATACACCCAGCAAATGGCAACCTCAAAAAAGCAGAAGTGGCAATACTAATTTTGGATAAAACAGATTTCAGAATTAAAACCACCATTAACGATAAGGGTGGACATTGCACAGTGGAAAAAGAGACCTAAACTTGGTCAACATTTATGTACCAAATGACCTACAAAATATATAAAACAACAGTTAAAGAACTGAAGAGAGAAATTATTACTTTCTTAATGAACTAAAAGCTAAATTTTGTTATTAGAAATTGCATACGTTAACAAAGATGATTGATATTGTTGTTGTTAATTGCTTTAGAGTCAAGCATGACTTATACGACTCTATGAACAAAATGACAGAAGCCCCTCTACAACTATTGACACTTAGCAAAGTTCATAAAGTTTCCAGAGGCAGGTTGTTTAGGAAGTGGATGCCACTCCTGCTTCTAAACCTATCATTGAATGTCATTGGTTGAGTCACCTGCAATGCATAGTGAACCTATGCAAACCAGCTCTGAATGCTTCCCTGTCCTGAGCCAGTCTCACTAATTCTTACACTGCAACCCCCAATCCCCCAGTTACTATATCAATCCAATGATCTGTTCTACATACAGATTGAAACAGTAAGGAGACAGGATACATCTGTGGCACACTCCCTTCCTTACAGCATTTCTTCGCTCTGTCCTGAGGACTACTTCTTGGTCCAAGTATGGGTTTCATATTAGCATGATCAAGTGCTCAGAGATTCCCATTTTCCTCAAGTTTAGTCACAATTTATTGTGATCCACACAGTCAAACGCCTTTGCATAGTAAATGAAGCGCAGATACACATTCTTCTGGTACTCTCTGCTTTCTGTCAAAATCCATCTGATGTTGGCAGTAATATCCCTAGTGCCACAACCTCTTCTAAATGCAGCTTGTATCTATGGTGGTTCTCTGTCAATGTACTATTCATGTCTTTTCTGGATAATCTTCAGCAGGATTTTGCTAGTTTGTGATATTAGTTATATTGTTCAATAATTTCCACACTCTGTCCTGTCATCTTTTTTTGGAATACATGTAGGTATAGATCTCTTTCAGTCAATTGGCCAAGTAGTTATCCTCCAGATTTCTTGGCATGACTTGGTGAGTATGTGCAGGGCAGCATTTGTTTGCTGAAATATGCTAACTGGTATTACATCAATTCCTGAGGCTTTATTTTTTTGCCAAGTCCTTCAGAGCAGCTTACACTTCCTCCTTCATCACCTTTG